>NC_041389.1:181115105-181129443 GCF_002162155.2 Triticum dicoccoides
GGAGTAGGTTTCCCCCTCCTAGGGCGCTCCACCCCCTTGGCCGGCCCCTCCTCCTCCCCCCCTTATATACGGAGGAGGGGGGCACCCCATGACACACAAGTTGATCTTCGTGATCGTTCCTTAGCCGTGTGCGGTGCCCCCCTCCACCATATGCCACCTCGGTCATATCGTTGCGGTGCTTAGGTGAAGCCCTGCGTCGGTAGAACATCATCACCGTCACCACGCCGTCGTGCTGACGGAACTCATCCCCGACACCCTGCTGGATCGGAGTCCGGGGATCGTCATCGAGCTGAACGTGTGCTGAACTCGGAGGTGTCGTACGTTTGGTACTTGGATCGGTCGGATTGTGAAGACGTACGACAACATCTACCGTGTTGTTCTAACACTTTGGTCTACGAGGGTACGTGGACAACACTCTCCCCTCTCGTTGCTATGCATCACCATGATCTTGCGTGTGCGTAGGAAATTTTTTGAAATTACTACGTTCCCCAACAGTGGCATCCGAGCCTAGGTTTTATGCGTTGATGTTATATGCACGAGTAGAACACAAGTGAGTTGTGGGCGATACAAGTCATACTGCTTACCAGCATGTCATACTTTGGTTCAGTGGTATTGTTGGATGAAGCGGCCCGGACCGACATTACGCGTACGCTTACGCGAGACTGGTTTTACCGCCATGCTTTACACACAGGTGACTAGTGGGTGTTTGTTTCTCCAACTTCAGTTGAACCGAGTGTGGCTACGCCCGGTCCTTGCGAAGGTTAAAACAACACTAACTTGACGAACTATCGTTGTGGTTTTGATGCGTAGGTAAGAACGGTTCTTGCTCAGCCCGTAGCAGCCACGTAAAATTTGCAACAACAAAGTAGAGGACGTCTAACTTGTTTTTGCAGGGCATGTTGTGATGTGATATGGTCAAGACGTGATGCTATATTTTATTGTATGAGATGATCATGTTTTGTAACTGAGTTATCGGCAACTGGCAGGAGCCATATGGTTGTCGCTTTATTGTATGAAATGCAATCGCCCTGTAATTGCTTTACTTTATCACTAAGCGGTAGCGATAGTCATAGAAGCAATAGTTGGCGAGACGACAACGATGCTACGATGGAGATCAAGGTGTCGCTCCGGTGACGATGGTGATCATGATGGTGCTTCGGAGATGGAGATCACAAGCACAAGATGATGATGTCCATATCATATCACTTATATTTGATTGCATGTGATGTTTATATTTTATGCATCTTATCTTGCTTTGACTAACGGTAGCATTATAACATGATCTCTCACTAAATTTCAAGATAAAAGTGTTCTCCCTGAGTATGCACCGTTGCCAAAGTTCGTCTTGCCCAGACACCATGTGATGATCGGGTGTGATAAGCTCTACGTCCATCTACAACGGGTGCAAGCCAGTTTTGCACACGCAGAATACTCAGGTTAAACTTGACGAGCCTAGCATATGCAGATATGGCCTCGGAACACTGAGACCGAAAGGTCGAGCTTGAATTATATAGTAGATATGATCAACATAGTGATGTTCACCATTGAAAACTACTCCATTTCACGTGATGATCGGTTATGGTTTAGTTGATTTGGATCATGTGATCACTTAGATGATTAGAGAGATGTCTATCTAAGTGGGAGTTCTTAAGTAATATGATTAATTGAACTTAAATTTATCATGAACTTAGTACCTGATAGTATTTTGCTTGTCTATGTTTGTTGTAGATAGATGGCTCGTGTTGTTGTTCCGTTGAATTTTAATGCGTTCCTTGAGAAAGCAAAGTTGAAAGATGATGGTAGCAATTACACGGACTGGGTCCGTAACTTGAGGATTATCCTCATTGTTGCACAGAAGAATTACGTCTTAGAAGAACCGCTGGGTGCCAAACCTATTGCAGGAGCAACACCAGATGTTGTGAACGTCTGGCAGAGCAAAGCTGATGACTACTCGATAGTTCAGTGTGCCATGCTTTATGGCTTAGAACCGGGACTTCAACGACGTTTTGAACGTCATAGAGCATATGAGATGTTCCAGGAGTTGAAGTTAATATTTCAAGCAAATGCCCCGATTGAGAGATATGAAGTCTCCAATAAGTTCTATAGCTGCAAGATGGAGGAGAATAGTTCTGTCAGTGAGCATATACTCAGAATGTCTGGGTATAACAATCACTTGATTCAACTGGGAGTTAATCTTCCGGATGATAGCGTCATTGACAGAATTCTTCAATCACTTCCACCAAGCTACAAGAGCTTCGTGATGAACTATAATATGCAAGGGATGGAAAAGACAATTCCCGAGCTCTTCGCAATGCTAAAAGCTGCGGAGGTAGAAATCAAGAAGGAGCATCAAGTGTTGATGGTCAATAAGACCACCAGTTTCAAGAAAAGGGCAAAGGGAAAAAGAAGGGGAACTTCAAGAAGAACAGCAAACAAGTTGCTGCTCAGGAGAAGAAACCCAAGTCTGGACCTAAGCCTGAGACTGAGTGCTTCTACTGCAAGCAGACTGGTCACTAGAAGCGGAACTTCCCCAAGTATTTGGCGGATAAGAAGGATGGCAAGGTGAACAAACGTATATGTGATATACATGTTATTGATGTGTACCTTACCAGAGCTCGCAGTAGCACCTGGGTATTTGATACTAGTTCTGTTGCTAATATTTGCAACTCGAAACAGGGACTACAGATTAAGCGGACACTGGCTAAGGACGAGGTGACGATGCGTGTGGGAAATGGTTCCAAAGTCAATGTGATCGCTGTCGGCACGCTACCTCTACATCTACCTTCGGGATTAGTTTTAGACCTAAATAATTGTTATTTGGTGGCAGCGTTGAGCATGAACATTATATCTGGATCTTGTTTGATGCGAGACGGTTATTCATTTAAATCCGAGAATAATGATTGTTCTATTTATATGGGTAATATCTTTTATGGTCATGCACCTTTAAAGAGTGGTCTATTTTTGATGAATCTCAATAGTAGTGATACACATATTCATAATGTTGAAGCCAAAAGATGCAGAGTTGATAATGATAGTGCAACTTATTTGTGGCACTGCCGTTTAGGTCATATTGGTGTAAAGCGCATGAAGAAACTCCATACTGATGGACTTTTGGAATCACTTGATTATGAATCACTTGGTACTTGCGAACCATGCCGCATGGGCAAGATGACTAAAACACCGTTCTCCGGTACTATGGAGAGAGCAACCGATTTGTTGGAAATCATACATACTGATGTATGTGGTCCAATGAGTCTTGAGGCTCGTGGCGGATATCGTTATTTCCTCACCTTCACAGATGATTTGAGCAGATATGGGTATATCTACTTAATGAAACATAAGCTGAAACATTTGAAAAGTTCAAAGAATTTCAGAGTGAAGTTGAGAATCATCGTAACAAGAAAATAAAGTTTTTACGATCTGATCGTGGAGGAGAATATTTGAGTTACGAGTTTGGTTTACATTTGAAGCAATGCGGAATAGTTTCGCAACTCACGCCACCCGAAACACCACAGCATAATGGTGTGTCCAAACATCGTAATCGTACTTTACTAGATATGGTGCGATCTATGATGTCTCTTTCTGATTTACCGCTATCGTTTTCGGGTTATGCTTTAGAGACAACCGCATTCACGTTAAATAGGGCACCATCAAAATCCGTTGAGACGACGCCTTATGAACTGTGGTTTGGCAAGAAACCAAAGTTGTCGTTTCTTAAAGTTTGGAGCTCCGATGCTTATGTGAAAAAGCTTCAACCTGATAAGCTCGAACCCAAATCGGAAATATGTGTCTTCATAGGATACCCAAAGGAAACTGTTGGGTACACCTTCTATCACAGATCCGAAGTCAAGACATTTGTTGCAAAGAATGGATCCTTTCTAGAGAAGGAGTTTCTCTACAAAAAAGTGAGTGGGAGGAAAGTAGAACTTGATGAGGTAACTATACCTGCTCCTTTATTGGAAAATAGTTCATCACAGAAACCAGTTCCTATGACGACTACACCAATAAGTGAGGAAGCTAATGATGATGATCATGAAACTTCAGAACAAGTTACTACAGAACCTCGTAGGTCAACCAGAGTAAGATCCGCACCAGGGTGGTACGGTAATCCCATTTTGGAGGTCATGTTACTTGACCATGGCGAACCTACGAACTATCAGGAAGCGATGATGAGCCCAGATTCCGCAAAATGGCTTGAAGCCATGAAATCTAAGATGGGATCCATGTATGAGAACAAAGTGTGGACTTTGGTTGACTTGCCCGATGATCGGCAAGCCATCGAGAATAAATGGATTTTTAAGAAGAAGACTGACGCTGATGGTAATGTTACTGTCTACAAAGCTTGACTTGTTGCGAAAGGTTTTCGACAAGTTCAAGGGGTTGACTACGATGAGACTTTCTCACCCGTAGCGATGCTTAAGTCTGTCCGAATCATGTTAGCAATTGCCGCATTTTATGATTATGAAATTTGGCAAATGGATGTAAAAACTGCATTCCTGAAAGGATTTCTGGAAGAAGAGTTGTATATGATGCAGCCGGAAGGTTTTGTTGATCCAAAAGGTGCTGACAAAGTGTGCAAGCTCCAGCGATCCATCTATGGACTGGTGCAAGCATCTCGGAGTTGGAATAAACGTTTTGATAGTGTGATCAAAGCATATGGTTTTACACAGACTTTTGGAGAAGCCTGTATTTACAAGAAAGTGAGTGGGAGCTTTGTAGCATTTCTGATATTATATGTAGATGACATATTGTTAATTGGAAATGATATAGAATTTCTGGATAACATAAAGGGATACTTGAATAAAAGTTTTTCAATGAAAGACCTCGGTGAAGCTGCTTACATATTGGGCATCAATATCTATAGAGATAGATCAAGACACTTGATTGGACTTGCACAAAGCACATACCTTGATAAAGTTTTGAAAAAGTTCAAAATGGATCAGGCAAAGAAAGGATTCTTGCCTGTATTACAAGGTGTGAAGTTGAGTCAGACTCAATGCCCGACCACTGCAGAAGATAGAGAGAAAATGAAAGGAGTTCCCTATGCTTCAGCCATAGGCTCTATCATGTATGCAATGCTGTGTACCAGACCAGATGTGTGCCTTGCTATTAGTTTAGCGGGGAGGTACCAAAGTAATCCAGGCGTGGATCACTGGACAACGGTCAAGAACATCCTGAAATACCTGAAAAGGACTAAGGATATGTTTCTCGTTTATGGAGGTGACAAAGAGCTAGTCGTAAATGGTTATGTCGATGCAAGCTTTGACACTGATCCGGACGATTCTAAATCGCAAACCGGATACGTGTTTTTATTAAACGGTGGAGCTGTAAGTTGGTGCAGTTCTAAACAAAGCGTCGTAGCGGGATCTACATGTGAAGCGGAGTACATAGCTGCTTCGGAAGCAGCAAATGAAGGAGTCTGGATGAAGGAGTTCATTTCCGATCTAGGTGTCATACCTAGTGCATTGGGACCAATGAAGATCTTCTGTCACAATACTGGTGCAATTGCCTTGGCAAAGGAATCCAGATTTCACAAGAGGACCAAGCACATCAAGAGACGCTTCAATTCCATCCGGGACCAAGTCCAGGTGGGAGACATAGAGATTTGCAAGATACATACGGATCTGAATGTTGCAGACCCGTTGACTAAGCCTCTTCCACGAGCAAAACATGTCAGCACCAAGACTCCATGGGTGTTAGAATCATTATTGTGTAATCTAGATTATTGACTCTAGTGCAAGTGGGAGACTGAAGGAAATATGCCCTAGAGGCAATAATAAAGTTATTATTTATTTCCTCATATCATGATAAATGTTTATTATTCATGCTAGAATTGTATTACCAGGAAACATAATACATGTGTGAATACATAGACAAACATAGTGTCACTAGTATGCCTCTACTTGACTAGCTCGTAAATCAAAGATGGTTAAGTTTCCTAACCATAGACATGAGTTGTCATTTGATTAACGAGATCACATCATTAGGAGAATGATGTGATTGACCTGACCCATTCCATTAGCTTAGCACTTGATCGTTTAGTATGTTGTTATTGCTTTCTTCATGACTTATACATGTTCCTATGACTATGAGATTATCTAACTCCCGTTTACCGGAGGAACACTTTGTGTGCTACCAAACGTCACAACGTAACTGGGTGATTATAAAGGTGCTCTACAGGTGTCTCCAAAGGTACTTGTTGAGCTGACGTATTTCGAGATTAGGATTTGTCACTCCGATTGTCGGAGAGGTATCTCTGGGCCCTCTCGATAATGCACATCACTATAAGCCTTGCAAGCAATGTAGCTAATGAGTTAGTTACGGAATGATGCATTACGTAACGAGTAAAGAGACTTGTCGGTAACGAGATTGAACTAGGTATTGGATACCGACGATTGAATCTCGGGCAAGTAACATACCGATGATAAAGGGAACAATGTATGTTGTTATGCGGTTTGACCGATAAAGATCTTCGTAGATATGTAGGAACCAATATGACCATCCAGGTTCCGCTATTGGTTATTGACCGGACACAGTTCTAGGTCATGTCTACATAGTTCTCGAACCCATAGGGTCTACACGCTTAATGTTACGATGATAGTTATATTATGAGTTTATAGTTTTTGATGTACCGAAGGTTGTTCGGAGTCCCGGATGTGATCACAGACATGACGACGAGTCTCGAAATGGTCCAGACATAAAGAATTATATATTGGACGACTATATTCGGACACCGGAATAGTTCCGGGGGTTATCGGATATATATCGGAGTACCGGGGGTTACCAGAATACCCCCCCCCCCAGGGAACTAATGGGCCTTGTTGGGCCCTAGTGGAGAAAGAGAGGGGCCGGCCAGGGCAAGAGGCGCGCCCCCTCCCCTTGAGTCCGAATAGGACATGGAAGGGGGGGCAGTGCCCCCCTTGCCTTTCCCCTCTCCCACTCCTTCCTTCCCCCTCCTTCTTGGACTAGGAAAGGGAGAGGCAAACCTACTTGGAGTAGGTTTCCCCCTCCTAGGGCGCGCCACCCCCTTGGCCGGCCCCCTCCTCCTCCCCCGCTTTATATACGGAGGGGGGGCACCCCATGACACACAAGTTGATCTTCTGATCGTTCCTTAGCTGTGTGCGGTGCCCCCCTCCACCATATTCCACCTCGGTCATATCGTTGCGGTGCTTAGGCGAAGCCCTATGTCGGTAGAACATCATCACCGTCACCACGCCGTCGTGCTGACGGAACTCATCCTCGACACCCTGCTGGATCGGAGTCCGGGGATCGTCATCGAGCTAAACCTGTGCTGAACTCGGAGGTGCCGTACGTTTGTTACTTGGATCGGCCGAATCGTGAAGACGTACGACTACATCAACCGCATTGTTCTAACGCTTCCACTTTTGGTCTATGAGGGTACGTGGACAACACTCTCCCCTCTCGTTGCTATGCATCACCATGATCTTGCATCTGCGTAGGAAATTTTTTGAAATTACTACGTTCCCCAACAGAGGCATACCAGGGAAATGGTGTTTTGTCTATGTATTCACACATGTATCAAGTTTCCGGTTAATACAATTCTAGCATGAATAATAAACATTTATCATGAATAAGGAAATATGAAATAACAACTTTATTATTGTCTCTAGGGCATATTTCCTTTAGTCTCCCACTTGAAGTAGAGTCAATAATCTAGATTATATTGTAATGAATCTAATACCCATGGAGTCTTGGTGCTGATCATGTTTTGCTCGTGGAAGAGGCTTAGTCAACGGGTCTGCAACATTCAGATTCGTATGTATTTTGCAAATTTCTATGTCTCCCTCCTTGACCAGATCTCGGATGGAGTTGAAGCGTCTCTTGATGTGTTTGGTCTTTTTGTCAAATCTGGATTCCTTCACGAAGGCAATTGCTCCAGTATTATCACAAAAGATTTTCATTGGACCCGATGCACTAGTATTACACCTAGATCGGATTTGAACTCCTTCATCCAGACTCCTTCATTTGCTGATTCCGGAGCAGCTATGTACTCCACTTCACACGTAGATCCCGTCACGACGCTTTTCTTGGAACTGCACCGACTGATTGCTCCACCATTCAATCTTTCCCTAATAATAAAGCACGGATTGACTCCGTGGGTTCACCGTCACAATACGCTTATTCCCGTGAATTTACGGCTTTAATTTATTTACCTATTCCCTAATCTTTCCCTAATAATAAAGCATGGATTGACTCCGTGGGTTCACCATCACAATACGCTTCTTCCCATGAATTTACGCTTTCAGTTTTTTTACCTATATTATTTTCTACATCCGAGGTGGTACTATTCTCTGACCTTTTTGGTTTTTCTGGTGATGTATGTCCGTCCCACAATCGACCCGGTCTATGCTTCGTAGGTTAAACTACACCCTTCGTGCGATGAGCTTCTGGGCTGATGTTATATTTCCAAGCCGACCCACCTATCTACGTAAGGCAAGGCGGAGGCAGCCTGCGCCGGGCTCAATGAAGCCGACCCACATAAGGAGAGACAAAAAAAATACTATTATGCATAATATAGTCCCACCTCGCCCCCTTACATTAAATCCTCCCAATTTATAAATGCATTTAAGTTTTCTTGTTGTCAAGCAGCTGTCACATGAATTAATGAACGAAGGGCATGAGAACTAAGCGGCTCGTATGGGGGGCCATTCAAATCTGAGAGAGAAGAACAAAGGAAGGAAAGCCAAATCTCTAATTAAGGAAGGCGGGCTCTCATGGGGCCATTCAAATCTAACAGAATAAAGGAAGGAAAGCCAAAACAGGAATGAAAGTGGGATATTCGTTTCTGAGCTCGAGCTCAGATGCTCTCAAAATCATATTCGCTCCCATGCATGAGGATTTGTGCCCACACTTGTATTTTCTAGTAAAAATATGTATCCGGTTTGCGACTTAGAGTCATCTGGATCAGTATCAAAGCTAGCGTCGACGTAACCACTTATGACAAGCTCTTTGTCACCTCCATAAATGAGAAACATATCCCTAGTCCTTTTCAGGTACTTTAGGATGTTCTTGACTGGTGTCCAGTGATCCACTCCTAGATTACTTTGGTACCTCCCTGCTAAACTTATAGCACGGCACACATCACGTCTGGTACACAGCATAGCATACACGATAGAACCTATGGCTGAGGCGTAGGGAATGACTTTCATTTTCTCTCTATCTTCTAAAGTGGTCGGGCATTGAGTCTGACTCAACTTCACACCTTGTAACATAGGCAAGAACCCTTTCTTTGACCGATCCATTTTGAACTTCTTCAAAACTTTATCAAGGTATGTGCTTTGTGAAAGTCCTATTAAGCGTCTTGATCTATCTCTATAGATCTTGATGCCCAGTATATAAGCAGCTTCACCAAGGTCTTTCATTGAAAAACTCTTATTCAAGTATCCTTTTTATGCTATTCAAAAATTCTACATCATTTCCAATCAACAATATGTCATCCACATACAATATTAGAAATGCTATAGAGCTCCCACTCACTTTCTTGTAAATACAGGCTTCTCCAAAAGTCTGTATAAAACCATATGCTTTGATCACCTCATCAAAGCGTATATTCCAACTCTGAGATGCTTGCACCAGTCCATAAATAGATCACTGGAGCTTGCACACTTTGTTAGCACCTTTAGGATCGACAAACCTTCTGGTTGCATCATATACAATCTTCTTTAAGAAATCCGTTAAGGAATGCAGTTTTGACATCCATTTTCCAGATTTCATAATCATAAAATGCGGCAATTTCTAACATGATTCGGACAGACTTAAGCGTCGCTACGGGTGAGAAAGTCTCATCGTAGTCAACTCCTTGAACTTGTCGAAAAACCTTTTCAACAAGTCAAGCTTTATAGATAGTAACATTACCATCAGCATCAGTCTTCTTCTTGAAGATCCATTTATTCTCTATGGGTCGCTGATCATCGGGCAGATCCACCAAAGTCCACACTTTGTTCTCATACATGGATCCTATCTCAGATTTCATGGCCTCAAGCCATTTATCGGAATCTGGGCTCATCATAGCTTCTTCATAGTTCGTAGGTTCGTCATGGTCAAGTAACATGACCTCCGGAACAGGATTACCGTACCACTCTGGTGCGGATTGTGCTCTGTTTTACCTACGAGGTTCTGTAGCAATTTGATCTGAAGTTTCATGATCTTTATCATTAGCTTGCTCTCTAGTTGGTGTAGACATCACGGGAACAGATTTCTTGGATGAGCTACTGTCCAAATTGAGAGTAGGTACAATTACCTCATGAAGTTCTACTTTCCTCCCACTCTCTTCTTTCGAGAGAAACTCCTTCTCTAGAAATGTTCCGTTCTTGGCCAAAAAGATCTTGCCTTCGGATATGTGGTAGAAGGTGTATCCAATTGTTTCCTTAGGGTATCCTATGAAGACGCACTTCTCCGATTTGGGTTCTACCTTATCAGGCTGAAGCCTTTTGAGATAAGCATCGCATCCCCAGACTTTAAGAAATGACGGCTCAGGTTTATTGCCAAACCACAGTTCATACGGTGTCATCTCAACGGATTTTGACGGTGCCCTATTTAACGTGAATGAAGTTGTCTCTAATGCATAACCCCAAAACGATAATGGTAAATCGGTAAGAGACATTATAGATCGCACCATATCTAATAAAGTGCGGTTACGATGTTCGGACACACCATTACACTGTGGTGTTCCCGGTGGCGTGAGCTGTGTAAACTATTCCACATTGTTTTAAATGAAGGCCAAACTTGTAACTCAAATATTCTCCTTCATCATCAAATCATAGAAACTTTATTTTCTTGTTATGATGATTCTCCACTTCACTCTGAAATTCTTTGAACTTTTCGAATGTTTCAGACTTGTGTTTCATTAAGTAAATATACCCATATCTACTTAAATCATCTATGAAGATCAGAAAATAACGATACCCGGCATGAGCCTCCACACTCATCGGACCACATACATCGGTATGTATTATTTCCAATAAGTAATTGGCTCGCTCCATTGTTCCGGAGAACGGAGTTTTAGTCATCTTGACCATGAGGCATGGTTCGCAAGTATCAAATGATTCATAATCAAGTGATTCCAAACGCCCATCAGCATGTAGTTTCTTCATGCACTTTACATCAATATGACCTAAATGGCAATGCCACAAGTATGTTGCACTATCATTATCAACTTTGCATCTTTTGGCATCAATATTATGAATATGTGTACCACTAAGATCGAGATTCAATAAACCATTAACATTGGGTGTATGAACATAGATGGATTTATTCATGTAAACAAAATAACAATTATTCTCTTTCTTAAATGAATAACTGTATTGCAATAAACATGATCTAATCATATTCATGCTCAACGCAAACACCAAATAACATTTATTTAGATTCAACGCTTATCCTGAAAGTATAAGGAGTGTGCGGTGATGATCATATCAATCTTGGAACCACTTCCAACACACATCGTCACTTCACCCTCAACTAGTCTCTATTTATTCTGCAACTCCTGTTTCGAGTTACTAATCTTAGCAAACGAACAGGTATCAAATACGCAGGGGCTATTACGAGCACTAGTAAGGTACACATCAATAACATGTATATCAAATATACCTTTGTTCACTATTCCACCCCTCTTATCCGCCAAATATTTGGGGTAGTTCCGCTTCGAGTGACCATTTCCTTTGCAGTAGAAGCACTTAGTCTTGGGCTTAGGTCTAGCTTTGGGCTTTTTCACGGAAGTGACAACTTGCTTGCCATTCTTATTGAAGTTCACTTCCTTTCCCTATGCCCTTTTCTTGAAACTAGTGGTCTTGTTTAATCATCAACAATTGATGCTTTTTCTTGATTCATATCTTCATTGATTTCAGCATCACGAAGAGCTCGGGAATCGCTTTCATCATCCCTTGCATATTAGAGTTCATCACGAAGTTCCAGTAACTTGGTGATGGTGAGTAGAGAACTCTGTCAATCACTATCTTATCTGGAAGATTAACTCCCACTTGATTCAAGCGATTGTAGTACCCAAACATTCTGAGCACATGCTCACTAGCTGAGCTATTCTCCTCCATCTTTTAGGAGAAGTACTTGTCAGAGGTCTCATACCTCTCGACGCGGGCATGAATCTGAAATACCAATTTCAGCTCTTGGAATATCTTATATGCTCCGTCGCATTCAAAACGTCTTTGAAACCCCAATTCTAAGTCGTAAGGCATGGTGCACTAAACTATCAAGTAGTCATCATATTGAGCTTGCCAAACGTTCATAACATCTGCATCTGCTCCTGCAATAGGTCTATCACCCAGCGGTGCATCAAGGACATAATTCTTCAATGCAGGAATCAGCATAATCCTCAAATCACGGACCAGTCCGTATCATTGCTACTATCATCTTTCAACTTAGTTTTCTCTAGGAACATATAAAAACATAGGGAAGCTACAATGCAAGCTATTTATCTACAACATAATTTGCAAAATACTATCAGGGACTAAGTTCATGATAAATTAAAGTTCAATTAATCATATTACTTCAGAACTCCCACTTAGATAGACATCCCTCAAGTCATCTAAATGATACGTGATCCAAATCAACTAAACCATGTCCGATCATCATGTGAGTTGTAGTCATCAATGGTGAACATCTCTATGTTGATCATATCTACTATATGATTCACATTCAACCTTTCGGTCTCCAGGGTTCTGAGGCCACATCTGTATATGCTAGGCTCGTGAAGTTTAACCCGAGTATTCTGCATGTGCAAAATTGTCTTGCACCCATTGTATTTTAACGTAGAGCTTATCGCACCTGGTCATCACGTGGTGTCTCAGCACGAAGAATTTTCGCAACGGTGCATACTTGGGGAGAACACTTATATCTTGAAATTTTAGTAAGGGATCATCTTATAATGCTACCGCCGTACTAAGCAAAATAAGATGCATAAAAGGTAAACATCACATGCAATCAAAATATGTGACATGATATGGCCATCTTCATCTTGTGCTTTTGATCTCCATCACCAAAGCAATGTCATGATCTCCATCATCACCGTCTTGACACCTTGATCTCCATCGCAGAGTCATGGTCGTCTCGCCAACTATTTCTACTACGACTATCACTATCGCTTAGTGATAAAGTAAAGCAATTACATAGCGTTTATATTTCATACAATAAAGTGACAACCATATGGCTCCTGCCAGTTGCCGATAACTTTTAAAAACATGATCATCTCATACAACATCTTTAAATCACATCATGTCTTGGCCATATCACATCACAACATGCCCTGCAAAAAGAAGTTAGTCGTCCTCTACTTTGTCTGTTGCAAGTTTTACATCGCTGCTACAGGCTTCTAGCATGAACCGTACATACCTACGGCACAAAAACCACAATGGTGATTTATCAAGTTTGATGTTTTAACCTTCACACGGACCGGTGCAGTCAAATTCGATTCAACTAAAGTTGGAGATACAGACACCCGCTAGCCACCTTTATGCAAAACTAGTTGCATGTGTGTTGGTGGTACCGGTCTCATGAACGCGGTCATGTAAGGTTGGTCCGGGCCGTTTCATCCAACAATACCGCCGAATGAAAATGAGACATTGGTGGTAAGCAGTATGATGATCACCACCAACAACTCTTTGTGTTCTACTCGTGCATATCATCTACGCATAGACCTGGCTTTGATACCACTATTGGGAAATATAGCATGCAATTTCAAAAAATTTGCTACGCTCATGCAAGATCTATCTAGGAGATGCATAGCAACGAGAGGGGGAGAGTGTGTCCACGTACCCTCGTAGACCAAAATAGGAAGCGTTAACCTAACACGGTTGATGTAGTCGAACGTCTTCTTGAATCAACCGATCAAGTAACAAACGTACAACACCTCCGAGTTCTGCACACATTCAGCTCGATGATGTCTGTCGAACTCTTGATCAAGCAGAGTGTCGATGGAGTAGACGAGTTCCATCAGCATGACGGCATCATGATGGTGATGGTGATGTGATCCATACAGGGCTTCACTTAAGCACCACGACAATATGACCGGAGGAGTAAACGGTGGAGGGGGCATTGCCCACAGCTAAGAAACAACTATTGTGCTTAGGGGTCCCCCTGCCCTCGTATATAAAGGAGGGAGAGGGGAGAGGGCCGGCCAGGGCACGCCCCCAAGGGGGTGAGTCCTACTAGGACTCCCAGTCCAATTCGGACCCCCCCTTCCTTTCCGGATGGGGAAAAGGGGGAAGGGAAAGAGAGAGAGAGAGGGAGAAGGAAAGGGGGGCCTCCCCTAGTCCAATTCGGACTCCCCCTTGGGAGGGCACCTCCTGTGGCCTGCCTCCTTCTC
>NC_041389.1:181129721-181155228 GCF_002162155.2 Triticum dicoccoides
GAACCATTCTGGTGTCCGAATATAACCTTCCAATATATCAATCTTTACCTCTCGACCATTTCGAGACTCCTTGTCATGTCCTGATCTCATCTGAGACTCCGAACAACCTTCGGTCACCAAAACACATAACTCATATAATACATATCGTCATCGAACATTAAGCGTGCGGACCCTACGGGTTCGATAACTATGTAGACATGATCGAGACACCTCTCCGGTCAATAACCAATAACGGAACTTGGATGCTCGTATAGGTTCCCACATATTCTACGAAGATCTTTATCGGTTGAACCGCAATGTCAACATACGTTATTCCCTTTGTCACCGATATGTTACTTGCCTGAGATTGGATCGCCGGTATCTTCATACCTAGATCAGTCTCGTTACCGGCAAGTCTCTTTACTCATTTCATAGTGCATCATCCCGCAACTAACTCATTAGTCACATTGCTCGAAAGGCTTCATATGATGTGCATTACCGAGAGGGCCCAGAGATACCTCTCCGCTGCTCGGAGTGACAAATCCTAATCTTGATCTATGCCATCCCAACAAACACCTTCGGAGATACCTGTAGAGCATCTTTATAATCACCTAGTTACGTTTGTGACATTTGATAGCACACAAGGCATTCCTCCGGTGTCTGGGAGTTGCATAATCTCATAGTCGGAGGAATATATATTTGACACGAAGAAAGCAGTAGCAATAAAACTGAATGATCATTATGCTAAGCTAACGGATGGGTCTTGTCCATCCCATTCATAAAATGACAACTCATGTCCATGGCTAGGAAACTTAACCATCTTTAATCAACGAGCTAGTCTAGTAGAGACATACTAGGGACACGGTGTTTTGTCTATGTATCCACACATGTATCAAGTGTCCGGTTAATACAATTCTAGCATGAGTAATAAACATTTATCAAAAATAAGGAAATATAAAATAACAACTTTATTATTGCCTCTAGAGCATATTTCCTTCAGGAGCTAGGCCATAGCCATCGCCGCGGGTGCCCGGGAGCAGGCCACGACAGCCGCAGCGGCTCGTGATACTACGTTGGCCGATGCCGCATCCGCCAAAAGCCGCTTCCGCGAGGTAGAGGCCGAGTTGGAGAAGCTTCGCGAGGAGCAGGCCTCCCAGGCGCGTGGGCTCCAGGCACGGGAGGGGAGCTCAGGACCCGGGAGTCCGCACTTGCGGACCACGAGGCCGAGCTGGAGCAGGCAGGTCAAGAGCAGGGCAAGCTGAAGGAGGAGGTAGACACGGACCAGTCGTCCCATGCCAAGCATGTCTCATAGGAGAAGGCCAAGCTAGAGGCCAGGGAGAAGTCACTTGCCGCGGCTGAGAAGGTCGGGCGCGACGCCTTCACTTACTTTGAGCTGAAGTGTCGTGAGGCGCTCCATTCCCTTTACTGGGAAGGGTACGACAAGCCGCTGGCGACCTCGAATGGTGGCCTCCCTGCTCTTATCACCAAGCTTGTTGAGGAGCTGGGGAACATCTCCATTGCGCTGAGCTCCATGGTGGAAGGGGAGTGTTGTGCGCTCTTCAGTGCGGCCGGCATGCACGTCTATAGCCATCTTCATCTTCTGTACCCCAGCCTGGATCTTGGCACCCTGTTGAAGCTGGTGGCGCCCGAGTCCCGGGCCGCAGTCGCTGAAGCCGTGAAGGAGCAGGTGGAGGCCCTGGTGGTGAAGTTCCACCGCATTGATCCTAAGGCCTTGGCGGCCGCAGCCAGCGGCGAAGGCGACAGCAGCACCGTTGAGGACGCACTCCCCAAGGCGGCTGGTGGCGGCGAGCAGGGCTGAAGGTGGCGCCCATCTTTTATCCTGCAACATTGAGCGTGCCTCGTGGAGGCGTAAGAACTCCTGTTTTCAATTCATGAATATTAGAGTTTGTAATAACTTGCTAGGATCCCGCGATTTTCCTTTCCGTGCTCGATTTCCTCCCGATTGCCTTTAGTGTTCTGCATCGGCAGGGCCCAGCCCCGCGCGTACCTCAGCTATCGTTGGTTCGTCCGGATCGCCAGGACGAGACCAAGGGGTGAGGGGCTACGTGACTAGTGAGGCCCCTCAGTCGCGATGCTCAGGAGTACCCCTTGACGTATGAACGGCCTCGTGAAGGAAGTGTGAGCAGCGTCTGGGTTAATCCGGAGTCCTCATACCTTTCCTCGCCAGCTTTTGCCAGGGAGGGTCGCTAGACGACCAGGTGCCTAAGACCTGGTAGGGTGGCGTGCGCTAGGCATGACTTGGACGCAGCCCCCATGCCCAACCCCCTCACACGGCTCTCCCGGGGGAAAGTTGGCACGGTGAGGCCAGGGCTCGAGCTATGGGGCTCTCCTGAGGTTAGTACAGCCGCTAGGGTGCCCTCAGTTGTTTATCATTAGCGCGGAGTATGACGCTTCCACTCTTGCATGGGCATAGTCGCTCCTCGACCGTGCTGTCTGCCAGCGCAGAGCATGGGGCTTCCACTAGTATGTGGGAGGGGGTTCCCTCTGTGGGTAGCCTCCAGGGCATGTACAGCCCCGTCCTGGCACGTGGCTTGCAGGGAAGGACTAGAGGAGGTGTGTATGGGAACCCATGAGCCAGCGCGGGACTCACGAGGCCCTACCTCAAGGCGGGGTGTGCATGAATTTTGGTAAGGATGCTTGCTTGAATCCTGCGAGATGGTTAGCTCACCTACGCCGAGTTAATCTCCAGAGGATAATGCATGAGAAGGCCAAATACCAGCGACCCCAGGAGGTGACGTGAACGGGGTCGGCCCGCTAGACAGAGCTCAGCCACTGGATTTGTGGATGCTGCAGGGACGGACCTGAGAACAGACGCTGCACCCAGACTTGTCATGCATCGATCACAAAGAAAACAGCAGGCGTGCGGCTCCCTCGGTGGCGAGGCATCATGCCGCGCGCCCTAACTTATCCACTTACGATTAGCTCATGCGAGAACAAGGCACCAAGGGCCACGAGAGGTGACGTACACAGGGCTGGCCCGCGAGACAGAGCTCGACCACTTGGGTTTAGTGACGCTGCAGGGGGACTCAAGCATAGACGTCGTGCCAGTCCTTAATCATGAGGCGGTCACAGGCGGGTTCAAAAGGGCGCATGATGTTCATGATGATGAAGCACCAGACAGGCAAGTGATAATATATAGCAGTTCATAACAATGGCGAAATAGTTCTGATAGATGCGCAAAATGATACACGCTGCGGGGCAGACCCAGACAGCTTCAAGATAATGCGGCCCGAGGGGCGCCCTCAACTGAACGAACTAAAAATTCACCTGGCACCATTGGGCTAGAAGTGTTGAAGTAGCTGAAGATGCGTGCCGCAGAAGTTGCTCCTCATGAGCCAGCAGGCTCTTGTGCCTCGGGGGGCTCCATAGGCTCTGGATCCTCCTCCGTCAGGACTGCTTGGCGCCTGGCTTCATGAGACGCCATGACACCACGCATGCATCGCTGGAGCGAGGCCATCATGCCCGGTAGGCCGAAAGACATGCGAACATAGTTGTGGGGGGTGGCCTCCACACCGGCCGACGCTGGACGGCCGGAAGAGCTCCTGAGAAGTAGCTCTATTGAGGCCCAGGATGTTGACGCAGATGCGCAGCTCGCCACTCGTGTCCTGAGTAGCAGCTACGTTGAGTGGCTCGCCTTGCATGGCTCGCCCCTCTTGTAGATCTTCAATTTCACAGGTGATGAACTCCTGTGCGCTTGGTGCCTTGCACCCCGCGCCTTTCTCCCGGAAGCATGCGTTGAAGCATGCCTCCGCATGGTGCCCACACGCCTCCCTTGTGATGAGGGCCAGGTCGGAGGCCTTCCAGAGAAGAGCCCCCAAGCCCAACCTGAGGGGGGCCCCAGGCGCGCCTTCCTATGCGAGAGGGAAAGGCGCCCCGACAGAGGGCGAGGGGTTCGAGTCATGACCATCTAGCTTGCCAGCCTCCTGAGCGCCTTTGAGGAGGAGCTTCTTCTTCTTCTTGGGGGCAACCTCAGGGGGAAGGACGACGCCTTCGCCATTCGAGTCCTCAACCGCTACAGCCTGGTAGGCATGCTCGAGGGAGCACACCGCGTCTTTCTCATCACAGGCGACCGTGATGATGCTGCCGCTTCCTGGCATCTTGAGGACGTTGTAGCCGTGGTGCATTGCTGCCATAAACTTGGCGAGAGTTGGGTACCCGAGGATGGCATTTTACGGCAGGCGAATGTGAGCGACATCAAAGTCAATGAGCTCGGTGCGGTAGTTGTCGTGCTTGCCGAAGGTTGAGACGAATCTGACCGATGGGGTGCGTGGTGCCGTCGGTCACTGAGGGAGTCCTGAACTAGGGGGTGTCCGGATAGCCGGATTACCACCATCGGCCGAACTATCATCGGCCGGACTATCATCATCGACCGGACTCCAAGACTATGAAGATACAAGATTGAAGACTTTGTCCCGTGTCCGGATGGGCTTTACTTGGCGTGGAAGGCAAGCTTGGCGATACGGATATGTAGATCTCCTACCTTTGTAACCGACTCTATGTAACCCTAGCCCTCTCCGGTGTCTATATAAACTGGATGGCCCTAGTCCGTAGGACATACATTACAACAATCATACCATAGGCTAGCTTCTAGGGTTTAGCCTCCTTGATCTCGTGGTAGATCCACTCTTGTAAACATCCACAATATCAATATCAATCAAGCAGGACGTAGGGTTTTACCTCCATCAAGAGGGCCCGAACCTGGGTAAAACATCGTGTCCCTTGTCTCCTGTTACCATCCGCCTAGACGCACAGTTTGGGACCCCCTACCTGAGATCCGCCAGTTTTGACACCGACATTGGTGCTTTCATTGAGAGTTCCTCTGTGCCGTCACCGATAGGAAGGATGCCTCTTCGCGTCTTCAAGGACGGTATCTTCGCCAACGAAGCCTTGGCCGCCGGCCAAACTATCCGGCTAGGAGGCTTTCTCATAGCCGCCTGTCCGGCCACCGCCTCCGCAATAACCTCTTGAGTCATCGAGAGCAACCTTCAAGTCAACTCGGAATTCGCCGAGCATCTAGATCCAGCAGAGCTCTCGTCCATAAACGAACTCTTGGATCGGATCGCCGCCCTGGGAGTCTCTATAGACTACGATCAGATCGGGCTTAAAACCGATCTGAGAGAGATTAACTCTCCCCAGGTCACCCACCACATTACGGTGGTAGAAGAACAATGCGGCGGCTCTTCTCCTATATTGAAAACTAGACATGTCCGGGCTCCCAAACCCTCCACGCCAGATTCCCGTGGAGGGGCGGACTTCGATCGAGCACTGAGTTTAAAATCAGGCCTCGTTCCGAACTCGTTGGACAATGTCCAGCGACCAAAGTTTCCGGTCTTGGAAGCTCCTCGGCCTTTGAGCCTTGAGATGGGTAGGGCTCCGGACTTAGTTCCGCCCACCCGACCAGATATATGCGATCTATCTCTAATCCGGCAAGAGCCCACTGAAACAGTACATCGCTACTGGGCCAGATTCCTCCTGGTTATGGACAGGATAAAAGACTGCCGAGAGGAAAACGCAATCTCAATTTTCTGCAATAATTGCACGGACGAGGGAATCCTAAACGCCATCAGCCGTCGTGAAATCACACGCTTCGCCGACCTGGCATCCATAGTACAGAAGTACTGTGCGATAGAGAGTTTTCGGAAAACCTAAAATAGGTTTTGGGACAATCCGGCCCCGAATACAGACCCAGTCCGGAATAAAAGGGCGCATCACACTCAGGCGCCAGGTTCAAGAACCAAAAAATAGAAACCCCTTAAAGGGAACGGAACCGTACTGGAGGGATGGCTCAGCAGACCCTGTACAATTCACAGTGCAGGGGGCGCCGTCCCAACACATAGCCTTCGAGCATGTTGGATACTACGGCAGGTGGCCAAAAGTGGCGAGGAGCTTCTAGCCCCGGGAAACCACACCAACAATACTGGTACGGTATTAACAGTCTTCGAGACTTTCGCATCAAACAATATGCGAAAACGAACAATCCGCAGCCTTGCCGAAGCTTATCACGTAGCCACAGCAAACCCTTGGAGTGACGCGGCCATCACCTTCAACGCTAGCGACGAACCTAAATTCCGAACAGCCCGAGCACCAGCCGCATTGGTCCTCAGTCCGATAGTGGACGGCTTTCGGCTTACCAAGGTGCTCATGGATGGCGGCAGTGGACTAAACCTCATCTACGAGGAAACCCTTCAAAAAATGGAAATAGACTGGAGCCGCATTGAGCGAAGCAGCACAACATTCAGAGGGATAATCCCTAGCCGGGAAGCGCGCTGCACAGGAAAAATCACACTCGATGTGGTATTCGGCTCGCCGAACAATTACAGGTCCGAGGAAATCACGTTCCAAGTGGCCCCGTTCAACAGCGGATACCATGCTATATTAGGACGAGAGGCATTCACAATCTTCCAAGCCGTACCCCATTACGGGTACATGAAGCTCAAAATGCCTGGGCCCGGCGGAATAATCACTCTCGCTAGTGATCCGGACATAGCACTCCGTGCCGAAAACAAGACGGCCGCATTAGCCCTGGAGGCACTATCCGAAGCCTTAGCGGCAGAGGAACTCACCGCGCTGCGCTCTACGGTGAATAGGGACGATGTGATACTCGATAAGAGATCCAAGTCCACCTCCTTTAAACCAGCCGAAGAAATAGTAAAATTCCAGGTCCACCCAACGGACCCGACAAAGACGGCCTCCATCGGGGCACAATTGGGCCCTGATGTAGACGCCGCACTGCGAGAACTCCTTCGGGAGAATTGGGACATTTTCGCTTGGCACCCCTCGGATATGCCCGGAATCCCACGCAGACTAGCAGAACACAGCCTAAACATCCTAAAAGGATTCAAGCCAGTCAAACAGGCCCTTCGACGATTTTCCGAACCCAAAAGATAGGCAATGGGAGAGGAACTAGCCAAACTATTGGAAGCCGGATTCATCAGAGACATCAAACATCCGGATTGGCTAGCAAACCTGGTAATGGTACCAAAGAAGGACAAATCCTGGCGCCTATGTGTCGATTTCAAAGACCTAAATAAAGCCTGCCCAAAGGATCCCTTCCCCCTCCCCCGCATCGACCAAATCATCAATGCCACTGCAGGGCATGATTCATTGTGCTTCCTGGACGCATACTCCGGCTATCATCAAATCAAGATGGCAGAAGTAGATCAAGCCGCAACGGCATTCATTACTCCATATGGACCATTCTGTTTCAACACGATGCCCTTTGGACTTAAAAACGCCGGCGCAACATATCAGCGCATGATTCAGACATGTCTGGCTACCCGGATCGGCAAGACAGTAGAGGCATACGTAGACGACGTGGTCGTCAAAAGTAAACACGTTGAAAGTCTAGTAGACGACTTGAGGGTCACGTTTGACAACCTCCGAGAATATGATATCAAGCTGAATCCGGAAAAATGCGTTTTCGGCGTGCCAGCCGGAAAGCTCCTGGGCTTCATCGTATCCGGTAGAGGAATTGAAGCAAATCCGGCCAAGATCCGGGCTCTATCACAGCTGGATATTCCAAAAAACCTCAAACAGATCCAGAAATTGACAGGATGCGTGGCGGCCCTCAGCCGCTTTATCTCCCGCTTAGGAGAAAAGGCATTGCCCCTCTATCGCCTGCTCAGGCACACCGAACACTTCGAGTGGACGGATGCTGCCACCGCCGGACTCGAAGAAATAAAGGCCATATTGGCAACGAATCCAGTCCTAGCCGCGCCCAACCTGGGCGAGCCAATGCTGTTATACATCGCAGCAACACATCAAGTTGTAAGCGCGGTACTCGTCGTCGAACGAGAGACAGAAGGGCATAAATTCCCTCTTCAAAAACCAGTGTATTACGTATCCACTGTGTTAACCCCCTGCAAGTCCCGTTACCCGCACTATCAGAAGATCGCGTATGCAGTGTTCATGGCATCCCGGAAGCTCCGACACTACTTTCAAGAGTGTTCGATAACAGTGGCCTCTGAAGTGCCACTCAATGACATTATAAACAACCGCGACGCAACGGGCAGGATTGCAAAATGGGCCATTGAGGTCTTACCATTCGATATAACTTACAGACCTCGTCGAGCTATAAAGTCACAAGTCTTGGCTGACTTTGTCGCTGAATGGACAGAAGCCGAACTCCCTAAAGAGTACGGCGCATACTCAAATTGGATTATGCACTTCGACGGCTCTAAAATGTTGGCCGGACTGGGGGCTGGCGTCGTCTTGACGTCCCCGACCGGTGACACAGTCCAATACGTACTTCAAATAATGTACACGGACTCCAATAATGCAGCCGAATACGAGGCCCTTTTACATGGTCTCCGGATGGCAATCTCCATGGGCATTCAACGCCTAGAGGTGCGCGGGGACTCAAACCTCGCAATATCCCAAATAAATGGAGACTTTGATGCCAAGGATCCGAAAATGGCAGCATATCGCAACGCTGTCCTAAAAATGTCAGCTCGGTTCGACGGACTCGAATTCCATCACGTAGCCAGGGATAACAACCAAGCGGCTGATGTATTGGCACGCATCGGCGCAAAGCGTGACGCTGTCCCTCCAAACATCTTCCTGGAACGGCTGTTCAAGCCATCCGTACTATGGGAAGAGGAGTCCGGACATAACAAATCAGAAGCAGCCACTGGGTGGAGGAGCTCGACTCCGTACTCTGGGGGCTGCGGACAACGCCCAACTGTACTACCGGATTCACACCATTTTTTATGGTGTACGGCGCAGAGGCAGTTTTGCCCTGCGACATTATTCATGACTCACCTCGAGTGCGCATGTATGAAGAAAGAGAGGCCGAGCTGGATCGGCAGGACAGCTTAGACGCATTGGAGGAAGAACGCGACGTCGCCAAGGCTCGTTCCGCATTCTATCAGCAGCAGGCTCAAAGATATCAAAGCAGAGAAGTACGGGCCAAGACTTACAACATGGGCGAACTAGTTCTACGCTTGTCGGACAAGAAAGAGGACAAGCTCAAGCCCAAATGGGAGGGCCCCTTCATCATCGATCAAGTCCTTACTGGCGGAGCATACCGTCTACGAAATGCATCGGATAATCGACTCGAGCCGAACCCATGGAACGCAGCCCGCCTCCGAAGATTCTATGCCTAGCGCCGGATTAAGAGTTCGTCCCTTTCTCCCGTCCAAATTTTTTATATACTTCAGCTGCCTTCTTTCTCTTTTTTCTCACCCCTACTCATAAACAGCCTTAAAAGGCTTATTTGCGCCTAAGTCCGCGCATAGTCGATGTGCTATCCACACTCACTATACCTGGGGGCTTCTTTACCAGAAGCTTAATTTATAAGGGTTTCGCGCCCAGCACATGTGTTAAAGCTCCCACATGTACCTTTTATTCACCATTATATGCATCGATATGACTTAAGTTTTGGCCAAGCTGGGTTGCCTGGCTCCTGTGCTTACCCCTACGTTCCCGATTGTTCGGCTAGGAGGTAAAGGGAGCACCTCTGCGATTGTTACTGCCGGGTCAGCCGGATGTGTACCTCAGACTGGGTGAAGCCGAAAGCTAGCGTTCTTAAGGGAATACTCAGTTGGTGACTTGAAAGATGATTTTACCTACTTATTTATCTGCCCCCAGATGTTTTTCTGCTTTTTTCGTAGTCCGGACATGCCCTTTAGGGCATGCCACCTCCAGAGGAAAGGAACCCTTAACGGAACTATTCTCCCTGGAAGATGTTTCTTACTAACCATGTAATATAACATAACTAGTTGGGCGCTTGTCTGATAAAGCACTAATGACCCCTATGCCTGGTCTCCATGCATACCCCGGTTGTTTCATAACCGAGAAGGTATTCGGACACACTCTAGACTCTAGGGTCCCGAGGTCGAAGCGAAAAGGTCGGCAAAGACAAACGATCTACAATCCGGCTAGAAGGCATTTTACATGTCATTTTATAATACATTGTCAAATTGACTGACTATATTCTTCTTCAATCCCGTCTAACAGGCTGTCTAATTTACAGTCCTGTTGGGAAAACTTAGCGGCCAACTCTACTTGGCCGTATACTAAACTTACAAGGATCTCCTTCCCATTGGGCCCCACAGGACCGACTTCGGCCATGTGGTTGGTTTCCGCCTTCTTGTACCGCGTCTTCACCATGGCCCAGGCCTCCCTGGCACCTTGGCGGCAGGCTGAAATCTTCCATAAATGGAAGCGCCGCCGCACTCCCTGAAGCTTCTCCGCAAGCTCCCCAAGTCCCTCGGGTAGGGAGAAGGCTGGCCATAAAGCCTGGATGACGCTGCTCATTGCCTAGCGAACTCGTTCGGTCAGTTGCAACAACTCGGGAAGTTGAGCACCCGTCGATACGGGCATCTCCTCCGCGGGGCGACCGGTGAGTATACCTACAGACATATTTTGTCAATTAACTTCCTCGCCGAACTCTTCTTTTCAAAGGAGTTCGCTCAAGCACTTACTATAGATGCCGCGACGAAGCCGCTGATTCTCCTTAAAGGAGCCAGACAGCTCGGCCCGAACGCCTTTCAGCTCTTCTCCAAGCTGGGCATGGGCATCCTGGAGCTTGTTCCTTTCGTGCTGCACCTTATGCAGCACCCTCTCGCCGGCCTTCAGCTGGCACAGAAGTTCCTGCCTGTCCGGATCTTGTCCGGCAGCACCTGCAAAGTCATTATTAGACTTGCGCACAGGCCAAACACTACTTATCTTTTTAAATAATGTGTTACCAGGAGAGGTCCCTGTGTTTCCTCCTGCGGCAGTAAGTGCGGCCTCAAGTTGAGCCTTACACTCTTGCAGCTCCTGAGACAGTTGGGTATTCTTCTCAGAAAGACCCTGCGTTTCACATGATCCTTAAATCAGTTAATATAACTACTTTAAGTCTCGGGGGCTATTGGCATATATAACTATTAAATTCTCTTACCCGTATGTCCTTTACATACTGCTCCGTGGCTCTGGTCAAACCATCTTGAGCGGCACGGAGGTGCGCGTCCCCTGCGTTAAAGGCATCCAATGCCACAGGGGAGAAGCACGCGTCACGATAAACAGTCCGGTGGCACCTATGTTTCATGGCGCTCTCCACCTCAGATTTGGTGGCAGACAGTCGGTCGGCATTCTCCGTTGGAGGAGTATCCAGCTCGCACCTTGCGCTCGCCTCCCCCTCCGGACCAGGCGCTGGAGCTTGGCTGGTAGAAGCCGGATTGATAGCCTCTACACCCGCAGTCCGGCGGGCGCTTTTTCCCCTACAAAAGTCATGAGCACTCGAATGCTTCCTAGGAACGTCGCTCCAGATAATGAATTGTGAGCTATACCTTTGCGGCGACGTTTCAGTCCGTGCCGCGCTCCTCTTCCGTCCACTGGTCCGGACTGGCCTTCGATGGTCAGCCGCCGCGGGCTCGGCTTCCCGCCCTAGAGGCGCCTCCTGCACAGCGTCATCGTATACGGTGGTCAGAAGTAAGCAAGGAAGGACTAACGGTGTCAGAACTTCGGTCACAAGCACCTGGGAAGCCGGATATAGTCCGGGATAGTCGGCCGTAATGGCGACTAGGGCATTATCCATGCTGAGCTGGCAGAACACCCCGTCGATTAGCTCCACTCCTATGTCCGGATCCTCTTCAGATGCCGGGTCCCGGGATCTCTCTGGATCCTCGGGTTGCGGGGCTGGACTTAGCATGTCCTCCACCGTCCGACGCAGCTCCTGCGTCGAAAGAAGAACACAATATAAGAAACTTAAGTTTCAAAGGCATGGGTTGGACACGTGCGGTGTTCGCTTACCCAAGGCCGGGGATTATTCATGGAGAACCCATTTAACGGGTTCGTCCGAAGGAAATCTTCCTTCTCCCCCTTATACAGGCCGGACAGGATCTTCACCAGGTCTTCGGCCGAATCCGGCCCTTTGCGGCCGTGACGGGTGGCATCGTCCTCCCCGTTGAAATCCCACATGGGGTGGCCCCTGTATTGTAGTGGCTGCACTCCCCTCATAATGCATGTTGCCATGACTCCAATCATGGTCAACCCGGAATGGTCCAGTAACCTTATCCGGCCCATCAAATAATGGACGCTCTTGTCTTCCTCCAGTCGGGGGCTCCGTGGGCGCCAACTAAGGCGTTTCTTCAGAGGAGCATTGTTGAACTCCGGGAGGCCGATCCGGACAGGGTCTGGCAGCGGAGCGTCTTCTATATAAAACCATAACGAAGGCCAGTCTTCGGACGCCTTCTTAGGGGTTCCGGATGGATATCCGGTCCCGGCAATGCGCCATATTTCGGCGCCGCCCACTTGATATATGAGCCCCTCATGAGAGCGGGGGACAAGGCAAAACAACCTCTTCCACAGCGCAAAATGGGGCTCGACGCCCAGGAATAGCTCGCAAAGAGCTATGTAACCCGCAATATGCAGGATCGAGGCGGGCGTGAGGTTATGAAGCTGGAGTCCGTAGAACTCCAGGAGCCCGCGGAGGAACGGATGTACAGGAAATCCGAGCCCCCTTATCAGATAGGGGATGAAGCATACCCGCTCCCCTTTGTTGGGATTTGGGGTAGCCTCCGCTTGCTTCCCACCCTTATAGGTGGCCAGCCCGGCCCGGACAGGAACCATGAAGGCCGGAGGGAGATATCCCCCCGTTTGGAGCTTCACCAGCTCGTTGTGTGGAACAGAGCATCTCCCCCAATCTCCTGGCAGAGGGCTAGGAGCGCGAGAACAGGAGCTGTGTTGAGGATCCATGATGGAATGGGTTCTTGGTCGAAAGCGCTCCGATGGGTATTTGCGGGAGGAAGATGGTGATTTGGATCTGGATTCATGCCTCTCTTATAGGCAGATTACTCGCACAACTAGGGGGTAAAACATAAAAGGCACCCTGGCTTTTCGCATTCGTGCGACGCGTGGAAGAAGGCCATTATTGGGCGTGGGAGCCAAGAAACGCAACGTTAATGAGGAAGCTGGACACTATTCGGCAGGTACATGGAACTTGAAGAAGAACCCGCCTTGCAACGTCGAAGAATACACACATGCTGGACTTATCGTCATTGAAGACTGGTTCGGGGGCTACTGAGGGAGTCCTGGACTAGGGGGTGTCCGGATAGCCGGATTACCACCATCGGCCGAACTATCATCAGCCGGACTATCATCATCGACCAGACTCCAAGACTATGAAGATACAAGATTGAAGACTTCGTCCCGTGTCTGGATGGGACTTTCCTTGGCGTGGAAGGCAAGCTTGGCGATACGGATATGTAGATCTCCTACCATTGTAACTGACTCTATGTAACCCTAGCCCTCTCCGGTGTCTATATAAACCGGATGGCCCTAGTCCGTAGGACATACATTACAACAATCATACCATAGGCTAGCTTCTAGGGTTTAGCCTCCTTGATCTCGTGGTAGATCCACTCTTGTAAACATCCACAATATCAATATCAATCAAGCAGGACGTAGGGTTTTACCTCCATCAAGAGGGCCCGAACCTGGGTAAAACATCGTGTCCCTTGTCTCCTGTTACCATCCGCCTAGACGCATAGTTCGGGACCCCCTACCCGAGATCCGCCGGTTTTGACACCGACAGTCACCCTTGAGAATGGCTTGGTGGGCTGAAACTGGTCATATGGCACCTGGAGCCTGTCGGATGTCTTGATGGAGAGAACATTGAGCCCAAGGTCGCCATCGACGAGTGTCTTGGTGACGAGACCATTGCTGACGGTTGGTGAGCAAAGCTTGGGGAGCGCGCCAGAGGTGGCCGCACACTTGAGCGGGTCCGAAGAATCGAAGGTGATGGCATACTTGGACCACCTGAGAGGACATGATGCCTCGAGCATGGGGAGGGTCACGTTCACCTCACGAGCGAACTGCTTGAAGATACGATGGGAGGCTAGGGCCTGAGCACTGCTACGTCTTGAGCTTGCGTTGGTTTTCCTTGAAGAGGAAAGGGTGATGCAGCAATAGTAGCGTAAGTATTTCCCTCAGTTTTTGAGAACCAAGGTATCAATCCAGTAGGAGGCTCCTCAAAAGTCCCACGCACCTACACAAACAAACAAAGAACTCGCAACCAACGCAATAAAGGGGTTGTCAATCCCTTCACGGCCACTTGCGAAAGTGAGATCTGATAGACATAATATGATAAGAGAAATATATTTTTGGTATTTTATAATATTGTTGCGAAAAGTAAAGATGCAAATAAAAGTAGATTGAAAGCTTATATGATAAAAGATAGACCCGGGGGCCATAGGTTTCACTAGTGGCTTCTCTCAAGATAGCATAAGTATTGCGGTGGGTGAACAAATTACTGTTGAGCAATTGATAGAAAAGCGAATAATTATGAGATTATCTAGGCATGATCATGTATATAGGCATCACGTCGGCGACAAGTAGACCGACTCCTGCCTGCATCTACTATTATTACTCCACACATCGACCGCTATCCAGCATGCATCTAGAGTATTAAGTTCATAAGAATAGAGTAACGCATTAAGAAAGATGACATGATGTAGAGGGATAAACTCAAGCAATATGATATAAACCCCATCTTTTTATCCTCGATGGCAACAATACAATACATGCCTTGCAACCCTTTCTGTCACTGGGTAAGGACACCGCAAGATTGAAACCAAAGCTAAGCACTTCTCCCATGGCAAGAAAGATCAATCAATAGGCTAAACCAAACTGATATTTTGAAGAGACTTGCAAAAATAACTCAATCATACATAAAAGAATTCAGAGGAGATTCAAATATTTCTCATAGATAAACTTGATCATAAACCCACAATTCATCAGATCTCGACAAACACACCGCAAAAAGAGTTTACATCGAATAGATCTCCACAAGAGAGGGGGAGAACATTGTATTGAGATCCAAGAAGAGAGAAGAAGCCATCTAGCTAATAACTATGGACCCGAAGGTCTGTGGTAAACTACTCACAACTCATTGGAGGGGCTATGGTGTTGATGTAGAAGCCCCCCGTGGTCGATTCCCCCTCCGGCGGAGCGTCGGCGAAGGCTCCAAGATGGGATCTCGTGGATACAGAAGGTTACGGTGGTGGAAATTGTTTTTCGTTGGCTCCCTGGGTGTTTTCGGGGTACGTAGGTATATATAGGAGGAAGAAGTACGTCGGTGGCCGCTCGTGGGGCCCAGGAGACAGGGGGCGCGCCCTCCTATCTCCTGGCCGCCTCGTTTGCTTCTTGACTTGCACTCCAAGTCCTCTGGATCATGTTCGTTCCAAAAATCACGCTCCCGAAGGTTTCATTCCGTTTGGACTCCGTTTGATATTCCTTTTCTTTGAAATACTGAAATGGGCAAAAAAACAGCAATACGGGCTGGGCCTCCGGTTAGTAGGTTAGTCCCAAAAATGATATAAATGTGTAAAAATAAAGCCCATAAACATCCAAAAGGGGTAATATAATAGCATGGAACAATCAAAAATTATAGATACGTTGGAGACGTATCAAGCATCCCCAAGCTTAATTCCTGCACGTCCTCGAGTATGTAAATGATAAAAACAGAAATTTTGATGTGGAATGCTACCTAGCATAATTCTCAATGTAATTTTCTTTATTGTGGCATGAATGTTTAGATCCAAATGATTCAAAATAAAAGTTCATATTGACAAAAGAAATAGTAACACTTCAAGCATACTAATAAAGCAATCATGTCTTCTCAAAATACCATGGCTAAAGAAAGTTCATCCCTACAAAATCATATAGTTAGGTTATGCTTCATTTTCGTCACACAAAGATGTTCCCAAATTCTACACCCCCGATGACAAGCCAAGCAATTGTTTCGTACTTAAATAATCTCAAACTTTTTCAACCTTCACACAAGACATGAGCGTGAGTCATGGATATAGCACTAGGGGTGGAATAGAATATGATGATGGGGATTGTGTTGAGAAGACAAAAAAGGAGAAAGTCTCACATTGACGAGGATAATCAACGGGCTATGGAGATGCCCATCAATTGATGGCAACATGAGGAGTAGGGATTGCCATGCAACGGATGCACTAGAGCTATAAATGAATGCTCAACAAAAGAAAACTAGTGGGTGTGCATCCAACTTGCTTGCTCACGAAGACCTAGGGCATTTGAGGAAGCCCATTGTAGGAATATACAAGCCAAGTTCTATAATGAAAAATTCCCACTAGTATATGAAAATGACAACCTATGAGACTCACTATATGAAAAACATGGTGCTACTTTGAAGCACAAGATATGAGACTCACTACATGAAGAACATGGTGCTACTTTGAAGCACAAGTGTGGAAAAAGAGATAGTAACATTGGTCCTTTTATTTATTTTCTTTTTCTTTTCCCTTTTTTTCTCTTTTTTTTCTTTTTTTCTTTTTTTGGGCCTTTCTTTTTTTTTGGCCTTTCTTTTTTTTCTTGGGCAATGCTCTAATAATGATGATCATCACACTTTTATTGATGATCATCACACATGAATTACAACTCGAAACTAGAACAAGATGTGACTCTATATGACTGCCTCCGGCGGTGTACCGGGATGGTGCAATGAATTAAGAGTGACATGTATAAAAAATTATGCATGGTGACTTTGCCACAAATACGATGTCAACTACATGATCATGCAATGGCAATATGACAAAAGTAAAGTATGTCATGATGATGAACGGAACGGTGGAAAGTTGCATGGCAATATATCTCGGAATGGCTATGGAAATACCATAACAGGTAGGTATGGTGGCTGTTTTGAGGAAGATATTAGGAGGTTTATGTGGGATAGAGCCTATCGTATCACGGGGTTTGGATGCACCAACTCTCAAGGTGAGAAAGGGCAATGCACGGTACTGAAGAGGCTAGCAAAGGTGGGAAGGTAAAAGTGCGTATGATCCATGGACTCAACATTAGTCAAAAGAACTCATATACTTATTGCAAAAATTTAGAAGTCATCAAAAACCAAGCACTACGCGCATGCTCCTAGAGGGATAGATTGGTAGAAAAATACCGTCGCTCGTCCCTGACCGCCACTCATAAGGATGCACAAGCCAGGTACATTTCATGCTTCAAATTTGTTACACAACTTTAACCATACGTGCATGCTACGGGACTTGCTAACTTCAACACAAGCATTCTTTAAATTCATAATCACCCAACTAGCATGACTTTAATATCACTACCTCCATATCTCAAAACAATTATCAAGTATCAAATTGATCATAGCATCCAATTCACTTCCTATGATAGTTTTTATTATACCCAACTTGGATGCCTACCATTCTAGGACCAATTTATAACCATAGCAAATACCATGTTGTTCTAAAATACTCTCAAAATAATATAAGTGAATCATGAGAGACTAGCAATTTCTACAAAATTAGGCCACCGCCGTGCTCTAAAAGATATAAGTGAAGCACTAGAGCAAAAACTATCAACCTCAAAAGATATAAGTGAAGCACATAGAGTATTCTAGAAAATTCAATCAAGTGGGCTTCTCCCAAAAGGTGTGTACAGAAAGGATGATTGTGGAAAACTAAAAAGCAAAGACTAATATAATACACAACGCTCCAAGCAAAACACATATAATGTGGCGAATAAAAATATAGCTACAAGTAAAGTTACCAATGAACAAAGACGAAAGAGGGGATGCCTTCCGGGGGCATCCCCAAGCTTAGGATTTTGGCTATTCTTGAGTATCTTGGGGTGCCTTGGGCATCCCCAAGCTTAGGCTCTTGCCACTCCTTATTCCATAGTCCATCAAAGCTTTACCCAAAACTTGAAAACTTCACAACACAAAACTCAACAGGAAATCTCATAGGCTCCGTTAGTGAAAGAAAACAAAACCACCACATAAGGTACTGTAATTAACTCATTATTTATTTATTTATTTTGGTGTTAAATCTATTGTATTCCAACTTCTCTATGGTTTATAAACTATTTTACTAGCCATAGATGCATCAAAATAAGCAAACAACACACGAAAAACAGAATTTGTCAAAAACTGAACAGTCTGTAGCAATCTGTAACTAACGCAAACTTCTGGAACTTTAAAAATCCTACCAAAATAGGAAGTCCTGGAAAATTTGTCTATTGATCAGCAGCAAAACGAATCAACGCAAAATCACGTTTCTGTGATTTAACAAAACTAATTTCGTGTTTGCCAAGTTTTTGTTTTTCAGCAGAATCAAATTAACTATCATCATAGGTTATCCTATAGGTTCTACTTGGCACAAACACTAATTAAAATATAAAAACACATCCAAACAGAAGGTAGATGCAAAATTTATTACTAAAGAGAAACAAAAACAAAAAAACACAAATAATATTGGGTTGCCTCCCAACTAGCGCTATCATTTAACGCCCCTAGCTAGGCATAAAAGCGAGGATAGATCTAAGTAGTGTCATCTTTGGCACTCAATTCATAAGTAGCCCGCATGATAGATTCATAAGGTAATTTAATTTTATTTCTTGGAAAGTGCTCCATGCCTTTCCTTAATGGAAATTGGAATCTAATATTCCCTTACTTCATATCAATAATCGCACCAATCGTTCTAAGGAAAGGTCTACCAAGAATAATAGGGCAAGAAAGATTGCAATCTATATCAAGAATGATAAAATCTACGGGCACCAAATTTCTATTTGCAACAATGAGAACATCATTGATCCTTCCCATTGGCTTTTTAATAGTGGAATCCACAAGGTGCAAATTTAAAGAGCAATCATCAAGATCATGGAAACCTAGAATATCACATAAAGTTTTCGGAATCGTGGAAACACTAGCACCCAAATCACACAAAGCAAAACACTCATGATCTTTAATTTTAATCTTTATAGTAGGTTCTCACTCATCATTAAGTTTTCTAGATATAGAAACTTCCAAATTAAGTTTTTCATCATAAGATTGCATCAAGGCATAAACAATATGTTTGGTAAAAGCTTTATTTTGACTATAAGCATGAGGAGAATTAACAACGGATTGCAACAAGGAAATACAACCTTCTAAAGAACAATTATCATAATCAAATTCCTTGAAATCCGAGGTAGTGGGTTCAATACTATTAGAAGTCATGACCTCTCCAATCCCACTTTTACCAAATTTAGCATCAAGATCTAAAAACTCCGAATTCTTGGGACGCCTTCTAACTAAAGTTGACTCATCTCCAGTCCCATTATTATCAAGATTCATATTGCAAAACAAAGATCTAATAGGAGACACATCAATAACTTTAAGATCTTCATCATTATTTTCATTGAAACTAGAAGAACAGGCATTTACAAAGCAATCTTTCTTAGCACGCAATCTAGCGGTTCTTTCCTTGCACTCATCAATGGAAATTCTCATGGCTTTGAGAGACTCATTGATATCATGCTTAGGAGGAGTAGATCTAAGTTTAAGAGAATCAACATCAAGCGAAAGTCTATCAACGTTCCTTGCCAAATCATCAACTTTGAGCAATTTTTCTTCAAGCAAAGCATTAAAATTCTTTTGAGAAATCATAAATTCTTTCACACGATTCTCAAAATCAGAGGGCATCTTATTAGAATTACCATAAGAATTATTGTAGGAATTTCCATAATATTTAGAGGAATTACTAGGGAACGGTCTAGGATTAAAGTTTCCTCTATAAGCATTGTTTCCAAAACTATTCCTACCAACAAACTTCACATCCATAGATTCATTATTATTCTCAGTCAAAGTAGACAAAGGCATATCATTGGGATCAAGAGGAGTATTTCTAGTAGCAAACAACTTCATAAGTTCATCCATCTTTCCACTCAAAACATTGATTTCTTCTATAGCATGCACTTTTTTACGAGAAGATCCTTCGGTGTGCCATTGAGAATAATTAGCCACAATATTATCAAGAAGTTTTGTAGCATCTCCTAACGTGATTTCCATAAACGTGCCTCCCACGGCCGAATCTAAAAGATTTCTAGAAGCAAACTTCAAATCGGCATAAAAATTTTGTACGATCATCCATAAATTCAAACCATGAGTAGGTAAATTGCGAATCATCAATTTCATTCTTTCCCAAGATTGGGCAACATGCTCATGATCAAGTTGTTTAAAATTCATAATATCGTTCCTAAGAGTGATAATCTTAGCAGGAGGAAAATACTTAGAGATAAAAGCATCTTTGCACTTGTTCCAAGAATCAATACTATTATTAGGCAAAGACGAAAACCAAACTTTAGCACGATCTCCAAGTGAAAACGGAAATAACTTCAATTTAACAATATCATTATCCGTATCTTTCTTATTTTCCATATCACACAAATCAACAAAGTTGTTTAGATGGGTAGCGGCATCTTCACAAGGAAGGCCAGCGAATTGATCTTTTATAACAAGATTCAGCAAAGCAGTATTGATTTGACAAGACTCAACATCATTAAGAGGAGAAAATCGGAGTACTAAGGAAATCATTATTAATGGTATTGGAGAAATCACACAATTTGGTATTATCTTGCGCCATGGCAACCAGTAATCGAACACACAAGCAAACAGAAAAAGGCAAGCGAAAAAGAGAGGAGAGAGATTGGGAAAGAGAAGGCAAATAAAACGGCAAGGGTGAAGTGGGGGAGAGGAAAACGAGAGGCAAATGGAAAATAATGTAAATGCGAGGGAGATGAGTTTGTGATGGGTACTTGGTATGTCTTGACTTGAGCGAAGACCTCCCCGGCAACGGCGCCAGAAATCCTTCTTGCTACGTCTTGAGCTTGCGTTGGTTTTCCTTGAAGAGGAAAGGGTGATGCAGCAATAGAAGCGTAAGTATTTCCCTCTGTTTTTGAGAACCAAGGTATCAATCCAGTAGGAGGCTCCTCAAAAGTCCCATGCACCTACACAAACAAACAAAGAACTCGCAACCAACGCAATAAAGGGGTTGTCAATCCCTTCACAGCCACTTGCAAAAGTGAGATCTGATAGACATAATATGAGAAGATAAATATATTTTTGGTATTTTATAATATAGATGCGAAAAGTAAAGATGCAAATAAAAGTAGATTGAAAGCTTATATGATAAAAGATAGACCCGGGGGCCATGGGTTTCGCTGGTGGCTTCTCTCAAGATAGCATAAGTATTACGGTGGGTGAACAAATTACTGTCGAGCAATTGATAGAAAAGCGAATAATTATGAGATTATCTAGGCATGATCATGTATATAGGCATCACGTCCACGACAAGTAGACCGACTCCTGCCTGCATCTACTACTATTACTCCACACATCGACCGTTATCCAGCATGCATCTAGAGTATTAAGTTCATAAGAACAGAGTAACGCATTAAGAAAGATGACATGATGTAGAGGGATAAACTCAAGCAATATGATATAAACCCCATCTTTTTATCCTCGATGGCAACAATACAATATGTGCCTTGCAACCCTTTCTGTCACTGGGTAAGGACACCGCAAGATTGAACCCAAAGCTAAGCACTTCACCCATGGCAAGAAAGATCAATCTAGTAGGCCAAACCAAACTGATAATTCGAAGAGACTTGCAAAGATAACTCAATCATACATAAAAGAATTCAGAGAAGATTCAAATATTTCTCATAGATAAATTTGATCATAAACCCACAATTCATCGGATCTCGACAAACACACTGCAAAAAGAGTTTACATCGAATAGTTCTCCACAAGAGAGGGGGGAAAATTGTATTGAGATCCAAAAAGGGAGAAGAAGCCATATAGCTAATAACTATGGACCCGAAGGTTTTTGGTAAACTATGCACAACTCATTGGAGGGCCTATGGTGTTGATGTAGAAGCCCTTCATGGTCGATTTCCCCTCCGGCGGAGCGCCGGCGAAGGCTGCAAGATGGGATGTCACGGATACAGAAGGTTACGGCGGTGGAAATTGTTTTTCGTTGGCTCCCTTGATGTTTTTGGGGTACGTAGGTATATATAGGAGGAAGAAGTACGTTGATGGCCGCTCGTGGGGCCCAGGAGACAGGGGCGCGCCCAGGAGGGGTGGGCACGCCCTCCTATCTCTTGACTTGCACTCCAAGTCCTCTGGATCATGTTCGTTCAAAAAATTACGCTCCCAAAGGTTTCATTCCATTTGGACTCTGTTTGATATTCCTTTTCTTCGAAATACTGAAATAGGCAAAAAATAGCAATACGGGCTGGCCCTCCGGTTAGTAGATTAGTCCCAAAAATGATATGAATGTGTAAAATAAAGCCCATAAACATCGAAAAGGGGTGATATAATAGCATGGAACAATCAAAATTATAGATACGTCCAAAACGTATCAAGCACCTGTCAGGACCCCGACTCGATGTCACATCGATCTAGCCGGTAACACCTCATATCACTTTGCGGCCTCACGCACGGTATCCCCACGGGTGTCGCCTTACCTTTGCCCGGGACCGTTTGCGCCTTTTGGCTCACGTATATGATAGTGTCGCTAGCATCCATATGATAAGGAGCCCGGGCTGACATGACTAGTCGTAAACCCAAAGTGGCACAGACTTACAGGGACAGGCATTCATGACCCAGCTTCGAACGTGTCGGTCATCAGCAAGTGGGTCCGGGCTGTAGCACTGGGCTAGCAGGACTCCGGTAAACCGGGCTGTAGCGGGCTAACAGGACTCCGGTACTCAAAGCGTGACATTTCCCCGAAGGGACAGACACAGGAACGAAGAAGGACACATGCCGGCCAGCCTAAGTGTTCCAGAGCAGTAGCAAGCTACCATGGCTCAGCGGTAACACTAGGAGACATTTCCCGATAAGAGAGGCTACTAAAGATAAACAACTAGATAGTCAGATCCCACACATACCAAGCATTTCAATAACATACACACAATATGCTCGATATGTGCAATACAACATGGCATCACAAAATGACTCTACGACTCAAGTAGTTTATTCAATAGGCTCCGAGGAGCGAGACATTACAAACATGGGTCTCATGACCCAACAATCAGAGCATACAAGTCAAGGCACAAGCGGAAGCTATCATGTCTGAGTACAGACATCTATAAATGAAAAAGGCTGAGAAGCCTGACTATCTACCAGATCCTGCCGAGGGCACAAGATCGTAGCTGAGGTATCAAGCTAAACGTCGAAGTCCAAGCGGAACTACTAGTGAGACTGAAGTCTCTCTGCAAAAACATAAAATAGGCAAACGTGAGTACAAATGTACCCAGCAAGACTTACATCAGATCTATCTACACCTGCATCATTATCAACAAGGGGGGGTGGTGGAGTTTAACTGCAGCAAGCCAGCTTTGACTCGGTGGCTAACCTGAACTACGACTGCAAGTAACTCTTTTGAGGTGGCGCACACGAGTCCACATATCCACCATATCAATACACCACTATGGATCCGCTCCCGTCTCCCTACGAGAACGCCATCCATAGCACTCACGCTTATCTTGCGTATTTTAGAGTATCCACTTTCACTTGTCTATGAACTGATATAAGGGGTCCACGTTTCCATATCCGAGGAATCCGGCTATTCGAATAGATGATGTTAACCCTGCAGGGGTGTACTTCTTCACACACGCTCTCGCCACTTATCGCCCTGTACACGTCATGTACCTCGGCAACCTTCAAGCGGAAGCCGGGCGAGGGAGTCGGCCACGACCTGACTAACCGAACAAGTCTCTAGTCCAGGTTTATCGCCTATTCAGGTTCCATCCGCAAGGAGATCCGGCCGGGGTGTCGCTTACGGCCCCAAACGATGTGTGCAGGGTTCCCAAGCCCACCAACCGGGTGCCACTTGGTACACCGGGCCACTGTGCCTAGTCTGTCCCAAGCCCACCTGTACCGGGTGCCACTTGGTAGACTACTAACACTGCCTACAAACACCAGAAACTAGTTGCAACTCCTGGACAGAGATCAAGTTGATTAATAAGTCGAGAGGGCTTGGAGCGCCCGGAGCCCAATGTGTGGTAGTAACTGATCATGGATCACAAACACAGAACTCGGTTCCTGAGGACGGCTGCAATGAGACAACCCACCATGTACTCCTACATGGCCTCTCACCGCTACCTTTACCAAATCGTGTTCACACACTTAGCTCACACACAGTAGGACATGTTCACACGCCTCTGATTCATCCCCGATGAATCAGACCTGACTCAACTCTAAGCAGTAGCAGGCATGACAAACAAGCATGAATGAGTAGGCACAACAGGGCTCAAACAACTCCTACTCATGCTAGTGGGTTTCATCTATTTACTGTGGCAATGACAGGTCATGCAAAGGATAAAGGGTTCAGCTACCGCAGCAAGTATCAAATATGTCGTTGTTGTCCTAATGCAGTAAAAGAGAGCAGGAGCGAGAGAGTGGGATTTTATCGGAATGAACAAGGGGGTTTTGCTTGCCTGGCACTTCTGAAGATAACATTGAGTCTTCATCAGTGTCAACGATCACGTCATCGGTATCACGTCTATCGAGAGGGGACAAATACCGGCAACACAGAAAGGAACACAATCAATGCAACGCACAATATGATGCATGATCATGACATGGCAAAATGAATGTGTTTTGAGCTAATGCAACTAGCAACAGATTAAATGAAGTTGGTTTGAATACAAGATTCAAATTCAAACTCCATATGTGATTATTCAAATGTCATTCACTTGATTTGTGCTAAACAGCAGCTATAAGTTGTTCTAACAGGCATGAAAATGGTACAGATGGATTCCTTGAATTTTTCTGATAATTTTTCATATATAAATTATTTAATTTGGAGTTACGGTTGAATTTCTATGATTTTTAGAAGTTTTTACAATTTTCTGGAATTTCCTGAATATTTAGAATTAAAATAATTCCAGAAAATGAATTATGGCGTCAGCATGACCTCATGCTGACCTCAGCAGGTCAACGGGCGGTCCAGGTCAAACCTGACGTGTGGGGTCCACACGTCAGTGACACAGGGGCTAATCCCGCGTTGACCCGGGCTTTGACCCGCTACGGGGCCCACTGTCAGTGTCACGGGGTTAGTTTAACAGGGTCATTAGTGCTAATTAGGCATGCCACGTCGGCAGTCGTCGGAGTTCGGCCGGCGACGACCAAAACTGCGGCGGGAGCTCGCCGGAGTGGCGCTGCGAGCGGTTTTGGGCCAAGCCAAGGGCACCAGAGGGTTGCCCTTGCTTGCGCGCATCCAAAGGAGGCATGCGGGAGGCGCGGGGTGGCCGGAGCTCGCCGGAGTGGGGGCCGCGGCGGCTGCCGGAGCTCGGGTTTGGGCGTAGCGAGGTTACGGGGCGCTAGGGGGCTGGCTGAGGGGCTATGCGGACTCCTGGGGCAGCTAGGAGCACGCTAGGCTCGTCGGACTGGCCGCAACAGCACGTCAGTGCCATGCCCGGCGTCCATGGCGGACGGCGGCGCTCGGGAATGTGGCCGGGGTGCTACGGCACGGGAACGAACAAAATGAAGGAGGGGAAACGGAGTGGAGCTCACAGGGGTTGCGACGGTGGCCTCGGGGAGCTCGGGGAGGCACCGGAGCCGACGAATTTGACGAAGATGGCCGGCGGGTCCGAGGTAGAAGACGACGGCGATGGCGGCGATGCAGGGGCTCCCGCGGTGCGCTTCTCGGCGAGGAGGAAGAGGTGGTCGGGGCGGATCCCCTGGGTACTTCGGGTGGCAGTGAGGAGCACG
>NC_041389.1:181155648-181267259 GCF_002162155.2 Triticum dicoccoides
GACGGCGACGACGAGCTCCGCTTGGGCGCGTGCAGGGAGAGAGCAGAGGAGGGAACGGGGTCTAGGGGAAGAGAGAGGCGGTCGAGGGGGTCGAGGCGTCTCCGTGGCGTCGCGAGGGAGTCGGGGAGGCTGCCACGGCGAAGCAGGAGGTGGCCGGCGCTCTTCGGGCGCGCGCCACGCCTCGCCTCTGCCTACTGGCAGAGGAAGAAGAGGACAAGGGGGGGGGGAGGAGGTGGGCTGGGCCGCGCTGGGCCGGTCCTGTTGGGCTGCACGGGTAAGTGGCCAGGTAAAACTCTTCTCTCTCTTTCTATTTCTGTTTTTATTTATTGTTTTCTATTTTGTTCTGTTTTGTTTTAGTTTAGTAAAATACTAAACCATTTTAATAAATTCTGTAGTTTATTATGTGGCTTACTAAAATATATACAAAGCCACTCACAAACTTCCAGAATTATTTGGAGCCATATTTAATATATATTAAATATAAATCCAAAGAAAATAGTTATTGGATTAATTCAAATGGCCAAAATAAATATCTCTGTGACTCCAAAAATATTGGTTTAAATTTTACCTCTCACCAATATTTCCATGGAATAACAGGAACATTTTCTTGGACTCATTTGATGAAATTTAAATGTTGGTTATTTTTAGAGGTCTTCTGAGGCTTTGAAAATTCCTCAATTCAATTTCATTTGAATTTAAACATGATGCTCACATGAGGTCTAGCCTAGTGCATTACCAGAAGCTAGGGATGTGACAGCACCCCCAAGGATGCAGGTGATAGCACGAGGCTCATGGAAGCCCCCAGCCCCATCATCTTGACGATGGTCATCGTTCCTTCTTGGTGGCGGCAGCGGCGGAGGAAGGCCATCGTAGCCCTAAGGACGGTCCTCGCGAGGCTGATCCCGCCACAGGCCGTCACAAGGCCAGTCCTGTTAGCGGTCTTTATGAGGCTGATCGCGCCAACCCTGCCAGGGGCCACGATCTTCCCAGCGGCCTTTGCCACGGTCATAGCAATGGTCGTTGCGCTCAGGGCTCCGGCCAAGGCATCCATCGCGGATAGCCCTAAGCTCTTGGCAGTCATTGGTGTTGTGGCTATGCACATTGTGGAAGACGCAGAACGGGTGGTTGCCCTTGGAGGACTCAGGGTGATCACAGCCGCGCTTCATGTCAGGCTCGGCTATGAGCACAGTCGGGCCCTTGCACTTCACGTCCTTTGCCTTGGCCTTCTTGTCTTCAGGATCAGCTTCAGGAAGCTCAAGGAGCGAGAGGCAAGGTTCTTCTGTCCTCGCTCACCGGGTTGCCATGTTGAACATCTCTAGAGCCGAGCACAGATCCTCATGTATGGCGAGCTCCTCCTTCATCTTGACATCCCGGACGCCATTAGTGAATGCTGAGATGATGGCCTTGTCTAACACCTTGGGGATCTTGAGGTGAATGTTGGTGAAGCGCTGGATGTACTTATGCAAGGTCTCTCCTGGTTGTTGCTTGATGCATCGCAGGTCGCCAGTGGCAAGAGCGCGATCGTGGGTGCCTTGAAAGTTGGCGATGAAGCACTCGCGCAGCTCGTCCCAGGAGGAGATCGACCCCACCGGAAGGTTCAGGAGCCATGAGCACGCGCCATCCTTGCGGGACATGGGGAACCAGTTCGCCAAGACCTTCTCATCATCACTTGCCGCCTCCATGCTCAACTCGTAGAGCTAAAGGAACTCGGCCGGGCCAGGGTGCCGTTGTAGCACGGAGGCAGATCCGGCTTGAACTTGCCGGGCCAGACGATGCGGCGAAATTCTGGAGTGAACGCTCGGCACCCTGTCGTGGCCACTGGGTGTAACATCCCAGATTTTCAATTTGGAATGTTATACATTAGTTCATCATTGCATATCATATTTCATTGCATTTTTGGTTGATCCTAGAAATTCTACGCAACTCAAGGACCCACAGAGAGAGTTGGGGATTTCGTTATTTTCATATTTGAGTTTTCTCAAATTTTAAAAGAGGATCATTTGGTTTTAATTATTTTTCTCTTCGAATATTTCAAATATGAAAATAAAAGAGAGGGGATAAAATGACTTCCCCAAAATAAAGAAATATCGGAGGTTAAATATTAAAATCAAATAAGTATTTTATTCGGAGTTTTATTGCTATTTTATTTGAATTAGGAAAAAAGTGTGTTTTTCAAAATTGCATTAGAGGCCCAAACAAATGTTCAGTTTGTCTGCTATATTTTTAGAGGACGGGGAAATTTTATTTCAGGATTTTTGGAGTCCGTTTAGTATTTCTTTTATTTGTTTTTCTGCGCATTGGAATATTTTAAAAAAACCGCCTTATCGGGCCATGTTCGCCTGGGACACTGACCCGGCCGGCCCTTTAAGAGCTGCAGCCCCGAGCGACCGGCCCACCCCGCCGAACCCCAAACCCTAGCCCCGATCCGTGCCGCCGCTGCTGCCGACGCCGCTGCCTCGCGTCGCCCGCCGCTGCACCACCCGCCGTCGACCCTGCTGCTGCCGCCAGAGCCGCCCGTCGCTAGAGCCGCCCCGCTGGAGTTCCCGCCACCGGCGCCGACATGTTTGCCGAGGTAGCCGCCGATTTAAAAAAAACGATTGGTTTCATTTCGTAAACCCTAGATTCATTTTTTATTAGATCGGTTCGGTTTTCTCGGTTTAGTTTAATAGCAGACGTTCGTCCGTATGTTCATTTTAACGAACGGTGTTCACCCGTTAGCCGCAGACAGCGAATGTTCGTTCGTTAGCCTGTTCGTCAGTTTTTCTTTTTCCAGGGTTTTTCCGTGATTATTTTCGATCGCAATTTCTGCCCTGATCTTCGTTTTAGTTTATCTTTTCGCTCGTTTATCAGAATTAGGCAATTCAAGCGCCTAGATCTTCGTCTCGAAGCCCTCTTTCTCTCTAAACAACTTGAACAAGATTTTGGTACTATAAAATTTGACTCTAGTCCAGATTAGTAAATGGATCTTGTTTCTTTTGCGGTTTGAGTTTCGTTGCTTCGTTTGATTTGATTCTTTTTTCAAACTGGAGTTCTTAAGTTGAAATTTCTGGTTAGATCTCCTATTTGAGTTTTACCCGTGCTTCTAGTAGAGTGCTTATTGTATGCTTTATTTTTTGGCGATAGAGTACCCGGAGTGTGAAGCATGCTACTACGAGTCTCTAGGTTTTATGGATCATCAGCAAGGCAAGTAACACTTTGATCATACCCCTTTACTACCCAAATTTTATTGCATTAAATCAACCCTCAAACATTGCATGGTTAGGATCTGATTAACATGTGGGTTTTGGGAAGTAGATTGAGGTAGTACCTATTGCATGTTTATTATCAAACCTTTGGGAGTTACTTTTATGTTATGCTTATATTGCAATGTTATGCTTGTAGACGTGGTTTGGGTGAGTGTATCGATGACAGATGTGAGTATTGATACTTAATGGTTAACTTAAGGTCGCTACTTAAATACACATCTAGGTGGATTGCTGGAGGCACCCTGGAGTACCCAGTGGTTGTCAGGGCAACTGGAGAATCCAGTGTTGTCCTAGGATATCCCGGAGTACCCGTGTGATCATCCTATGGTCCGCCACCCAGGCTCAAAGGGATCATAAGATTATTAATGCTAGGAACTTCCGTGTGCAGCCACAAGCCAATATGGGCTCTGGCATAGTTGAGTAAGTTGCGTCAAGCTCTTGAAGAGGTAGACTAGCAGATGTAGTGGGTTGTAGGTGGTACTGTCTATCCAGAGTAGAGAGTTAATGCTTCAGAAAGACTGTGTCTCAAATCTCTGACCATGGATGTATTCAAGTCTTGTGGGGAAAAGTGCACAAACCTCTGCAGAGTGTACAAACTAGTCATGGTTAGCTGTGTCCCCGGTTATGGACATCTTGAGTATCTGGTTCTTGGATTATCATGTTGATCTCATCACTTTAAATTTAATTTGATTGGGTCTAATGATGATTTTTAATTGGGACTGAGTTGGAGAAACATTCTCAATGTTTATCAACCACCATGATAGTTAAATAAAATTTATTCCTTTGTTGTAGGGAAAAATTGGCTTTATGCAAAACTGTAACCATAGAGCTTTCCACCAGCCATATATGCATGTAGTGATAGCATTCATTCTGTTCATTGCTCTATGTGTTACATTGCCAGCATATTCCATGTGCTGACCCGTTCCGGGCTGCAATGTTTCATGTTGCAGGCTTTTCAGACAACGAGTAGGGTGCCATAGGTCGTTATCTTTCACTCAGCTATGTCATTGGAGTTGATGGACTCACTTTATCTTCCAAGCCTTCCGCTCTTATCGTTTTTAGATGCCCTTAAGCCATATTTGTTGTAATATGTTCTCTTTTGAGACATTCAATGTAATAAGTGTGTGATTGAAACTCTGTTATAAATCCTCAAGTACTGTGTGTGTCAGCATTACCGATCCAGGGATGACACTGATGCACAGAGACTAGACTGTTTGAGGTCTGATCGCTACAAGATGGTATCAGAGCACACGCTGACTGTAGGACACGACCACTAAGCTAAAGCCCTAGATCACTACTCTCTTCCTATTTCTGACTCCTCTCCTTTTCTACTCTATAGGATAGCAGATGCAAGGAACAAGTTCACACAACCGGATGAACATACACCTTTTAGACGACACTTGAAGGAAGTTACTAGTTACCTGAACATCGGAATACCAAGCTTCACCGGGACCTACATCGCCACTTTACCAGAAGAGGAGCGTTGGATGATTCGAGTTCAAGTTCCAGGAAGGACGTTCATGCTATTCACTGAGCCCATAGAGTTTTCCTTTGATGCACCAACCTAGAGTCTAGGAAAGAGCATGGCAGCCCACATCACCATGGGACGTATTGGAGAAGTTTTCCACAAGGATTTCAAATATACTATCTACTAGATTTGTGGGCGCCGAGATGAGCAATGGGAGATGATCAGCACTAGGAGGGATAGGTCCATTGCAGCTTTCATCTAGGAGTTAAACCAGCACATTCCTCGCTAGGAGAACCAGATGTGCGTAGGCATGATAGATCTGAAGAAGGCAATGACAAGGATCACGGAGCTGGAGGAAGAACTCAAGTCTACACGCGATGGATATGAGGAGGAAATGATGATACTCATGAAGAAGAATGACGATCTAATAAGAAAGCTTGGAGTATTCATGGGAGACCCCACGCTAGGAGGAGAAGACGACGATTCCACTTGCCCGGAGAACTACATCATCATCGACGGCATCGACTCAGACCCTGATGATAGAGATGATGACTATGTTGATGAAGCTGGAGCAGATATCATGGAGTCTTCTACAGATTAAAAAAACTTCTAGTCGACCACCATATCAGTAGTAGGATTTCCCCCATGTATATAGTATAGTCCGAGCAGTTTTTTAATGATAGTTAGACCGATTGCATGCCCTTGTTTGAAGTGATATGCTTGTGTTTGTCTCATGTGCATATGGGTAGTGTTTTTCCCTCTAGACCTCATTCTATTCTATTTTCTCATCTTTTCTAAACCCATCAGATGCCACCGAGACGCGACAATGGATTTGCTTTTTCGCCAGAGCTCACTCAGTTGATCCAGCAGCAGAATACCCTGATGCAGCTACTAGTCCAGAATCAGAACCAGGGTAACAACAACAACCCACCACCACCACCTGTTGATCACTTAGCCCGTTTCTTAAGGTTAAATCCGCTGGTGTTCTCCAGTAGCACCGAGCCGATTGTTGCAGATGATTGGCTCCGCAAGATTGGAAGGGAGTTGACCACTGCAGGATGCACAGATGCGGAGAGGGTGCGCTTTGCCGCACATCAGCTTGATGGACCCGTAGCATCATGGTGGGAGAATTTCACAGCCACTTACCCCATCGACACTGTCACATGGGACCAGTTTCAGTAGGCTTTTCGCACTGCCCATGTTTCAGCAGGAGCAATGCCATGAAGAAGCACGATTTTCGCAACTTGCACCAAGGAGGTGGCACAGTGGGCCAGTATGTGGATGATTTTAGTAAGTTAGCACGTTATGCCCCAGATGACGTCGCTACAGATGCCACTAAGCAGGAGAAGTTTCTGGAAGGACTGAATGATGAGCTGAGCATGTAGTTCATGGTAGCAACCTTCAACAACTACCAGGAGTTGGTAGATAGAGCTCTCATGATTGAAGGGAAGCATCGGCACATTGAGAACCGCAAGAGGAAGTTTGGACAAGGGGAGTACAATTCAGGATCTCAGCAGAGGCCCCGTTTTACCCCCAACTCGGTAGGACACATTCACCATAACCATGGAGGCCATAATTCCAATGGAGGGAGTTCGCATAACCATAGTGGCCCCAAGAATGGGAATGGGAATGGAGGAAGCAACGGCCAGAACCGTTCCAACCCAGCAACGCCCGCCAAGAAGGATCTAAGTCACATTACTTGTTTCAAGTGCGGGAAGAATGGACATTACGCCAGGGAGTGTTCTGAGGCAAAGAATGGAAATGGAAATGGAAGCTCTGGGAAGAAGCCCAACCCTTTCAACAGGGGACAAGTGAACCATGTTAGCGTGGAGGAGGTTGAAGCGCAACCGGATGCAGTAATAGGTAAGTTTTTGGTTAAGTCATTTACTGCAATCGTTCTTTTTGATACTGGTGCATCGCATTCATACATATCAAGGGGATTTGTGGATAAGTATAACCTGCCAACCCAAGCCCTTAGGTCTCCCATGTTAGTAACCTCGCCAGGAGCAGAGTATATGGCTAGCCTATGGTGTGATCGGTTACCATTAAGGATTGGTAACTATGTGTTCCCCTTAGACCTAATAGTACTAGAGTCACAAGGACTGGATGTAATATTAGGCATGGATTGGTTATCGAAGTATGGAGGGCACCTTGACTGCGCCAGTAAGTCAATTTTGCTCACCACCCTAGAAGGAAGAAGGATCAAGTATGTATCCCAGCATGTGCCGAAGAGGACTAAAGTGAATTCCTTATTAGGAGTTGTACAGGAGGAAGTACCAGTGGTGAAGGATTTCCCTGATGTATTTCCAGAGGAGTTGCCAGGCATGCCGCCGGATAGGGACATCGAGTTTTCGACTGAGCTTTTACCAGGCACAGGGCCAATATCTAAGAGACCATACCGGATGCCCGCAAAGGATTTGGAAGAAACTAAGAAGCAGATTAAGGAGTTACTGGATAAAGGCTATATTTTCCCAAGTTCGTCACCTTGGAGATCACCAGTGCTTCTAGTGGAGAAGAAGGATGGATCATTGAGAATGGTTGTTGATTATCGTGGATTGAATGAAGTAATGATCAAGAACAAGTACCCACTGCCGATGATCAATGATTTATTTGACCAATTGCAAGGAGCTAAAGTATTTTCCAAGATCGATCTGCGATCAGGATACCACCAGCTGAAGATTCGAGAGCAGGATATACCTAAGACAACTTTTACCACAAGGTACAGGCTATATGAGTATACCGTTATGTCATTTGGTCTGACTAATGCGCCTACCTATTTCATGAACATAATGAACAAGGTGTTTATGGAGTTTTTGGATAAGTTCGTCGTGGTGTTCATTGATGACATATTGGTCTACTCGAAGAACGAAGAGGAGCACAAGGAGCATTTGCGTTTGGTACTTGGGAAGCTCAGAGAACATCAGTTGTATGCCAAGTTCAGCAAGTGTGAGTTTTGGTTGAAGGAAGTTAGATTCCTCGGACATGTTATATCCGGAGAAGGAATAGCAGTATACCCCACCAAGGTTGTCACTGTGACTAATTGGGAAGCACCCACATCAGTTGGAGAGATCCGAAGTTTTCTTGGACTCGCAGCATACTACAGGAGGTTCATTGAGAATTTCTCGAAGATTGCAAAGCCCATGGCAGAGTTCTTGAAGAAGGACACCAAGTTCAAATGGACTGAGGAGTGTGAAGCCAGTTTTCAGGAATTAAACAAACCTTTGGTTACAGCCCTAGTGTTGATTCTCCTAGATCAATGCAAGGATTATCAGGTGTATTGCGACGGTTCTCGTCGAGGACTTGGAGCAGTGCTGATGCAGGAAGGAAGAGTTGTTTCCTATGCCTCATGACAGCTTAAACCCCATGAGTTAAATTATGCTACACATGATTTGGAGTTAGCAGCCGTAGTGCATGCGTTGAATACATGGAGACATTTTCCCATCGAAAACCATTGTGAGGTGTACACGGATCACAAGAGTTTGAAGTATATTTTCACGCAGAAGGAGTTGAATCTCAGGCAGAGGAGATGGTTGGAGCTCATTAAGGATTATGATATGAGGTTGCATTATCATCCCGGAAAGGCTAATGTAGTAGCCAATGCGTTGAGTCGCACGAGTCATGTCAATACACTCATGACCGGAGGATTACCCAAGGAGTTAGCAGAGGATCTTCGCGAGCTATGTTTGGAGATAGTTCCGAGAGTATATGTAGTAGTGTTGGAAATTCAGTCTACTTTGATGGATAAGATCAGAGAAGCTCAGAAGACTGACAAGGAGATTGTCGAGATAAAGGAAAGGATGGGCAAAGGAAAGGCTAAAGGATTTCGTGAGGATGAGCATGATACCTTATGGTTTGAGGATCGCGTATATGTTCCTAATGACCCCGAGATCAGGAAGTTGATTCTGCAGGAGGCCCATGATTCGCCGTATTTGATTCACCCAGGAAATACCAAGATGTATCTGGATTTGAAGGACAGTTTCTGGTGGACCGGAATGAAGAAGGATATTGCGGAGTATGTAGCAGTTTGTGATGTATGTCAGAGAGTGAAGGCAGAGCATCAGAAGCCAGTAGGATTGCTACAGCCATTGCCGATACCCAAATGGAAGTGGGATACACTAGGCATGGATTTTATCACGGGATTGCCCAGGACTCGTTCAGGCTATGACTCGATATGGGTTGTAGTCGATCGTTTGACGAAGGTAGCTCATTTCATCCCACTGAAGACCACTTACACCAGTGCTAAGTTGGCCAAGATATACATGACCAGGATCGTATGTCTGCATGGAGTTTCGAGGACCATTGTATCAGATAGAGGAACCAAGTTTACCTTGAAGATTTGGAATCAGTTGCATGAGACTTTGGGAGTACAACCTTTCATCCACAGACAGATGGACAGACCGGGAGAGTCAATCAGATTCTGGAGGACATGTTGAGAGCTTGTGTGCTAGATTATGGATCTAGTTGGGACGATAACTTGCCATATCCAGAGTTCTCTTACAATAACAGTTATCAAGCTAGTTTGAAGATGGCCCCTTTCGAAGCTTTGTACGGAAGGAGGTGCAGGACACTGTTGTTGTGGGATGAAGTTGGAGACCGTTAGTTGTTTGGACCAGATTTGATTAAGGAGTCTGAAAAGAAGGTTAAACTGATTCGCGATAGACTCAAGGTACCCAGTCCAGGCAGCAGAGTTATGCGGATTCTAAACGCAACGAGACAGTTTACGAATTCGGAGACATAGTTTATCTTCGTGTGTCCCCACTTTGAGGAGTTAAGCGCTTTGGAGTTAAGGGAAAGTTAGCACCACGTTTTGTGGGACCATACAAAGTTTTGGAGCGTATGGGAGAAGTTACTTACAAGTTGGAATTGCTAGAAGGATTTTAAGGAGTTCATGATGTATTCCACGTTTCCCAGCTGAAGAAGTGACACACAGAGATGGATGATATTCCTCTAAGAGACACAGTGCTGCTGGAAGCGATTCAGTTGGATAGCGATTTGACCTACGAGGAGAAGCCAGTGAAGATTCTCCAGTTTGCCAGCCGAGTCACACGCAGCAAGGTTATCAAGTTCTGCAAAGTTCAGTGGAGCCACCATACCGAGGATGAAGACACCTGGGAACGAGAGGAAGACCTACGGAAGGATCACCCGCACCTATTTTCTAGCCAACCCAAATCTCGAGGGCGAGATTCATCGTAAGGGGGTAGGTTTGTAACATCCCAAATTTTCAATTTCGAATTTTATACATTAGATCATCATTGCATATCAAATTTCATTGCATTTTTGGTTGATCCTAGAAATTCTACGAAACTCAAGGACCCACGGAGAGAGTTGGGGGTTTCGTTATTTTCATATTTGAGTTTTCTCAAATTTTGAAAAGAGGATCATTTGGTTTTAATTATTTTTCTCTTCGAATATTTCGAATATGAAAATAAAAGAGAGGGGATAAAATGACTTCCCCAAAATAAAAAAATATTGGAGGTTACATATTAAAATCAAATAAGTATTTTATTTGGAGTTTTATTGCTATTTTATTTGAATTAGGAAAAAAGTGTGTTTTTCAAAATTGCATTAAAGGCCCAAATAAATGTTCACTTTGTCCGCTTTATTTTTAGAGGACGGGGAAAATTTATTTCAGGATTTTTGGAGTCCGTTTAGTATTTCTTTTATTTGTTTTTCTGTGTGTCGGAGTATTTTAAAAAAAAACGAACCGCCTTACCGGGCCGTGTCCGCCTGGGACACTAACCCGGCAGTCCGTTTAAGAGCTGCAGCCCTGAGCCGCCAGCCCACCTCGCCGAACCCCAAACCTTAGCCCCGATCCGCGTCGCCACCGCCGGATCCGCCGCCGCCGGAGCCGCCCCGCCGGAGTTGCCCGCCGCCCCGCCGGAGTTCCCGCCGCTGCCACCGACACGCTCGTTGAGGTAGCAGCCGGTTTTTTTAAAAAAACCGATCGGTTTTATTTCATAAACCCTAGATTCTTTTTTTATTAGATCGGTTCGGTTTTCTCGGTTTAGTTTAATAGTGGACGTTCGTCCGTATGTTCGTTTTAACGAACAGTGTTCACCCATTAGCCGCAGACAGTGAATGTTCGTTCGTTAGCCAGTTCGTCAGTTTTTCTTTTTCCAAGGTTTTTCCGCGATTATTTTCGATCGCGATTTATGCCCTAATCTTCGTTTTAGTTTATCTTTTCACTCGTTTATCGGAATCAGGCGATTCAAGCGCCTAGATCTTCGCCTCGAAGCTCTCCTTCTGTTTAAACAACTTGAACAAGATTTTGGTGCTGTAAAATTTGACTCTAGTCCAGATTAGTAAACGGATCTTGTTTCTTTCGCAGTTTGAGTTTCGTTGCTTCGTTTGATTTGATTCTTTTTGCAAACCGGAGTTCTTAAGTTGAACTTTCTGGTTAGATCTCTTATTTGAGTTTTAACCGTGCTTCTAGTAGATTTCTTATTGTATTCTTTGTTTGTTTGCGATAAAGTACCCGGAGTGCGAAGCGTGCTAATACGAGTCTCTAGGCTTTGCGGGTCATCAGCAAGGCAAGTAACACTTTGATCATACCCGTTTACTACCCAGTTTTTGCATTAGATCAACCCTCAAACATTGCATGGTTAGGATATGATTAACATGTGGGTTTTGGGAAGTATATTGAGGTAGTACCTATTGCCCGTTTATTATCAAACATTTGGGAGTTACTTTTACGTTATGCTTATATTGTTATGCTATGCTCGTAGACATGGTTTTGGGTGAGTGTATCCATGACAGATGTGAGTATTGTTACTTAATGGTTAACTTAAGGTGGCTACTTAAATACACATCTGGGTGGATTGCTTGAGGCACCCTGGAGTACCCAGTGGTTGTTAGGGCACCTGGAGAATCCAGTGTTGTCCTAGGATATCCCGGAGTACCCATGTGATCATCCTACGGTCCGCCACCCAGGCTCAAAGGGATCATAAGATTATTCATGCTAGAAACTTCCGTGTGTAGCCACAAGCCAATATGGGCTCTGGTATAGTTGAGTAAGTTGCGTGAAGCTCTTGAAGAGGTAGACTAGCAGATGTGGTGGGTTGTAGGTGGTACTGTCTACCCAGAGTAGAGAGTTAATGCTTCAGAAAGACTGTGTCTCGAATCTCCGACCATGGATGTATTCGAGTCTTGTGGGGAAAAGTGCGCAAACCTCTACAGAGTGTACAAACTAATCATGGTTAGTTGTGTCCCGGTTATGGACATCTTGAGTATTTGGTTCTTTGATTATCGTGTTGATCTCATCACTTTAAATTTAATTTGATTGGGTTTAATGATGATGTTTAATTGGGATTGTGTTGGAGGAACCTTCTCAATGTTTATCAACCACCATGATAGTTAAATAAAATTTATTCCTTTGTTGTAGGGAAAAATTGGCTTTATGCAAAACTATAACCATAGAGCTTTCCACCAGCCATATATGCATGTAGTGATAGCATTCATTCTGTTCATTACACTATGTGTTACATTGCCAGCATATTCCATGTGCTGACCCATTCCGGGCTGCAACGTTTCATGTTGCAGATTTTTCAGATGACGAGTAAGGTGCCATAGGTCATTGTCTTTCACTCAGGTATGTCGTTGGAGTTGATGGACTCACTTTATCTTCCAAGCCTTCCGTTGTTATCATTGTTAGATGGCCTTAAGCCATATTTATTGTAATAAGTTCTCTTTTGAGACATTCGATGTAATAAGTGTGTGACTGAAACTCTGCTATAATCCTCAAGTACTGTACGTGTCAGCATTACCGATCCAGGGATGACATTGATGCACAAAGACTAGACTGTTTGAGGTCTTGACGCCCACGTGAAACCACCTCAGGCTGCATGCGGTCTTGGCATGGAGGTGCAGGAGGAGCTGGGAGCGCACGCGCCTCTACCTGAGGCTGCTGCACGACCCAACAGATTTCTTCATTGCGTGTGGGCGCCCTGCGTGGCTGGTCGCACTGGGAGGCTCACACCTTGGCTCAGGGACGACGTCTTGCCAGAGAGGAGGAGGAGGAGGCGTGCCATGAGCTACGTCGCCCGCCTGGGGCTACGGGGGAGGCAGCGAGCGGGACAGCGCCGGAGCCTCTCCAGCAGCACAGACAAGCTTGGCGATGCGGTCTATCCAATCCTCATAGAGGTCGTCAGCCGAATGGTAGCGCAGAAGCTCACGCGCCTTGAGCAGCACTGGCTGAGCGATCGCCGGCCCGCGACGGGCATTGGAGGATGAAGCAGCGGCCGGGGTCAGCGACGGCATGGTGGTGCGTCCATCGCGTTGCATGGAGGGTGGCAGCAATAAATCCTACTACTCGTGGGCTGCAAGGCTAGTGGCAGTGTTGGCCACGAGCGACAGGGAGCGGCGAGGAGCATCGTTGCTCGTGGGCGCCGTTTGGGCGATGCGCGTGGCAAGGGCTGCCCGGCGCTAAGCACGAACTCCACGAGCGTCTGCCACGAGAACGGCGTAGCGGGGGTGAAACAACTGGCGGAAGAGAGAGTTCGACACGCACCTACCTAGCGAGCCAAATGTCGGATTCCGGGCTCCGCAGACCCAAGAAAGGTTCAAACTCAGGGGCGTGTGTGAAGAACTCAACCTCTCAAGCCTCCCTATCCGCAGCTCTCATGACCTAGCTTAACGAACACAACAGAGAAAGACCAAGTAGTTTACCCAGGTTTGGGCCACCTTGCGGTGTCATAGCCTACTCCTACTTTTTGGTGGATTAGCCTCGCAAGGGGTTGAGGATGAACTAGTACAAGTGGATGAACAGCCTCAGGAGGCATGTTCTTGTGATGAGCTCTTGGTGGTTCTATGAGCTGATCACCTATTGAGTTGATCGACCGACCCCTCTCTACGGTGGTGGCTAGGCCCTATTTATAGTGGCCTTGGTCCTCTTCCTCCAAAACTTAGGTGGGAAGGGATCCCACAATGGCCAAATCTGAAGGGGAACAAGAAGTACATCTAATCCTGGAGAAAGGTGGTCTTCGCCTGCAAAGTCTCTGAGGGTGACGTCGTGGTGGGCTCGACGATGACATCCATCCTGCCGTTCTGGCAGTCTTGGTCTCGTTGCATGCAAATGGCAACCTTTGGCTGATTCCTTGGGACTCCACCTGTGCTTGCCTCATTTGCACCAAAGAGGAAACCTGCTGCTCTGCGCCCGCTGGCGCCGCCTGGCCTTGGTCGTCATGGTTGATGTCATTCCAGCCTCATGAGGCTGGCTCTTGCATAGAAATCTCCGCTCCGCTCAAGAGGCCGCCTAAGGAGGCCACTCCCTCGGGAGGTCTTGATGTCGCCTTCCATGAGGCTTGGCCTCTCGCGAGGGTCTTGTCCTGCCGCAGTCAAAGCTGGATCGTACCAGGTCATCGATGAAGCAGCGTCGTGGGCCGCAGGCAGGCAGGTCTGCGTACCCTGGTTCCCAAAATGCCGACAGTATGGAACACTTCCCTAGAACAAGAATTAGGCCACCATATGAATCAATCATGAGGGCATCCTATAGATAAAAAACTAAAGATGATAATACTTGAATCTATGTAGTATGCCTACCTAGGGGCATAAAACCATAGCGCTTGTTGGGAGGCAACCCGATGAATAAAATTTATTTTTGTCTTCTTCTTTCTGTTCTTGAGTTTTTACACAATTATGCTACTATTATGATTGTCTTTTTATGTTTTAGTTAGTGTTTGTGCCAAGTAAAGCCTTTGGGATCATGTTGGGTGATAGTTGATTTGATCTTGTTGAAAAACAGAAACTTTTGTGCATAGTAACAGAATTGTTTAAAATCACATAATCCCAATAAAATTCTAAATTTTTTACACAAGATTGATATACAAATTTCCTACGTTTTCCTAATTTTTCATAACTTTTGGAAATACATGTGTATTCGAAGTTTTCATATTACTACAGACGGTTCTGTTCTTCACTAATTCTGTTTTCTTTCTGATGTGTGCTTATTTTGATGAATCTATGGATTGTATTGGAGGGTATAAGCCATGGTAAAGTTAGAATACAATAGATATAATGCAAAAATAAAATATGAATGGGTTTGCAATAGCACTTAGAGTGGTGATTTGCTTTCTTATACTAACGGATCTCACAAAGGTTTTGTTGAGTTTTGTGTGATTGAAGTTTTCAAGTTTTGGGTGAGATCACGATGGATGATGGAATAAGGAGTAAGAAGAGCCTAAGCTTGGGGATGCCCCATGGAACCCCAGGTTATTATCCAAATATAAACAAGCAACTAAGCTTGGGGATGCTCCAGAAGGCATCACCTCTTTCTTCTAACGACTATCAGTATTTACTTGGAGCTAGATTTTTATTTGTCACATATCATGAGTTCTGCTTGGAGCGTCTTGTATTATGAGTCTTCTCTTGTTTTGCTTTTTAGTTTGTGGCATCTATCCTTGCTGGACACAGCTTTTTGAGAGAGCCGAAATTATGCTATGATTTGTTAGAATTGCTCTCTTTGTTTCACTTTAAAAAATTAGCTATGGAATTGCTCTAGTGCTTCACTTATATCGTCTTGAGCACGGTGTGCTTTAATCAATGTTGAGGATATCGCTTAGCGTTATCGTCTCGGTCAGCTAGGGATTAGAAATTAACCGGAAATCGGCTGATTAATCGATTTTATTGGTAGACTATCAATCGAATATTTTTTTTCAAATCTTAGGTTCCCAACACTAAAATACGCTATGTTCAACACCAAAACAATATCTAACGGAAGTGTTACCTTGATTTCTAGCCTTTGAATCCTCGTATAATGGCAAAAAAAATCGGACAATAGTACAGATTCCGTAACAAGGTCCACAAAACATAAATAAACATAGTTTTTGTAAACATTGTGTTATGAATAGGTCTGATTTATCAGTAGATTCCCGATAAATCGCTTGTCAGAATGATAAATCGGTCCAAAAGATAAACGGCAAAGATAAGGCATAATCTTATCGGTCACCCCCCGATTAGCGATAAATTCGGAAGATTAATCAGCGAATCGGAAGATTAATCAGTGAATCGGAAGATTTCTTGAACAGTGGCTTTAATATTTTTGAATAAATTCTCTCATGCTTCACTTAGATTTATTTGAGAGTTACTAAATTTTTGAAGAAATTCTCTAATGCTTCAATTATATTATTTTGAGAGATGAAAAATTGTATGCTCATGTTCTTCACTTAGATTTGTTTGAGCTATCAAAAGCAACATATGAAATTAGTCCCAAAGTTATAGATATTCAAGACGGATATAATAAAAACTTTCATGAAGATCATTGGACAAATTAAACTTGATTCTTTGTAATTGTTTTGCGATATGATGATAATATGTGACTCATGTTGGTGAGTAAATATGCTTTCGTAAGAATATCGATGTTCGTTTGTGATTCCCTATGCAAGCACGAAAGTCAATAGTTATGCAATGAAATTACATCCTACTTGTGGTGCATTATTCGGTGTTAGTTATGCTTAATGCTCACTTATGTGATTTTTCGTTGGGATAATTCATATTGTGCCCTTAGTTGTGTCCCACTCGGCTAGTTTGCCCCTAATTTTGAAAAACCAGCGGTCCTGCCCAAGTGCGTTTGGTCATCTTATGTTTTTACCCTTTCGTCCAAATTCCGTCCGGTCAAAGGCATTTGACTGTTAGGGAGACATTTTTTTGGACCATTTTGTCCCCCTAAAACTTCAGTTAAAAAACAAAGAAAAAACAAGTTTCACTTACATGTGGGACCAAATTAAATACAAAAGAAAAATGTCTTCCCTCTCTCTCTTCCCTATGGGACCCACGCCCCCATCCACCTTCCTATCTTATTCCTCCCACAGCTACTTCCTGACCTCCATCCCGACCATGGTACCCTGAGCCCCGCCGCTAGTCGCCAGTCCCTCCCTGACATCCATCCTGGACGGATCCAGTCCAGCCGAAGCATGCATGCCTCGTGCCGGTCCGGCCTCCCCTGCATCGTGCCGCCGCCCCTTGCCCCAAGATCCGCGTCGTCATCCCTGGATCCACCTGGTCTTGGGGGATCCAGCGGATTCGGTCGCGGGAGGCTCAGGCCTCTGACCACCTACCTCGGCCACCTAGCTGGATGATGACCTTCTTGGCAGCGCTTCGACGTGGCTATGATGCAGAGAGGTGAGGTGCAGGTGCTCCGGCGACGGGAAAGACGAGGAACTACGGGATTTGGACGTGGCTGAGGCGGGCTGGAAGATCCGGCGATCAAGGCGAACTCATCTACTCACCGGCGACTTGTCGGAGCGGCGAGGTGGTTGGGTCTTCGAGGAGCTCTAGGAGGCTGGCGCGAGCGTGCGGACGCTTGGTTGCGGTGACACAACCAGGCTGGGAAGGCCAATATGGGCCACACGGGTCATGGTGGTGGTGGTTGGCAGGGGAAGCTCCATGTGGCAAGGGCAAAATTGTCCAAAAAATATCTCCCTAACAGTCAAACGTCTTTGACCCGACGAAATTGGGATGGAAAGGCAAAAACATAAGACGACCAAATGCACTTGGGCGTGACCGCGGGTTTTTCGAAATTAGAGGCAAACTAGCCGAGTGGGACACAACTAAGGGCACAATATCAATTATCCCTTTTTCATTTCTTGGTTAGTTGCTTCTCAATCTATTTGCTAGCCTCCACTGGTACTAAGTAGAAATAGTACTTGTGCATCCAAAATCCTTTAACCCAGTTTTGCCATATGAGCCCACCATACCTACCTATATGCGGTATTCCCGTGCCGTTATAAGGAAATTTGCATGTGCCATCTCTAATTTTCAAAATAAATTTCCTTTTTGTGTGCTCATACCACTCATGAAGCGGCAGGGGGTGGCCAATATTTTCCATGCTAGATGTGTTATTCTCAAGATGAATGCTTATTCACTTGTCAATTCATGAGAGTACGGCGGTTGTCAATGAGAGTACGATGGTTCTCAAATAATAAATTCCTTGGAATGTGTTGGTATGGACGGTACCCGTCGATATGGCTAGATGTGGAATGTGAAAGAATGGTGGAAAAGGGAATAAACTTTATTTTCTTTTAGGGAACCGCCTATGATATATCTAGCATGGAAAGTGTTGAGAAATACTCGGTCGTTTTCGTTTGCAGGAAAAGTATGCCTCTCAAAAATTTTATCTCTGAATTTTAGCTTTAAGCTCTGGCACCTCTACAAATCCCTACTTCCCTCTGCGAAGGGCCTTTCTATTTACTTTATACAATTTTAATTTTTATTCGAGTCTCCATCTTCTCTTATAAAGCACCAACTAAGGGGCACTATGATCATACTTGAGCATTGGGTGTAGCTAATATGCGAATGTGTTTCATGAATGGATCAATCATTGAGCATGATGGGCTAGGGACAACTTTCTTTAGAATTGATATTTTGAAAGACATAGTTGTTATTGATATGCTTGAGTATTGAAATCTTCATGTCAAAACTAGGTTATTGCTTTGAACCGTATAAAAGTCCAAATGCCAATGCTACAAAAGAAAAAGAATATGTGATGAACATGTTAGGAAGTATTCCACATCAAAAATTCTGTTTTGTTCATTTACCTACTCGAGGATGAGTAGGAATTAAGCTTGGGGATGATGATAGGTTTCCAACGTATCTATAATTTTTGCTAGTTCATGCTGTTATATTATCATTCTTGGATGTTTTACAATAATTTTATAGCAACTTCATACCATTTTTTGTGACTAACCTATTGACATAGTGCCCAGTGCCAGTTGTTGTTTTTTTTCTTGTTTTTTACTTCATAGAAATCAATACCAAACAGAGTCCAAACACAGTGAAACTTTTTGGAGAATTTTTCTGGACCAGAAGACACTAGATGAGCCAAAGAAGTACCAAAGGGGGCTCCAAGGGGAGCAAAACCCACCATCACGCGCCTTGGGGCCCAAGCATGCCCAGGTGGGTTGTCCCCACCTCGGTGGTCTCCTGCACCGCCTCTTCGCCCAATAAATCCCCAAATATTCCAGAAACCCTAGGGTAGTCGACGAAACACAATTTAGTCGCTGCAAGTTCCAGAACCACGAGAACCAACCTAAACACCATCACGGAGGGGTTCATCATTCTCATTGGTGCCTCTCCGATGATGCGTGAGTTTTTCATCATAGACCTACAGGTTCGTAGGCAGTAGCTAGATGGCTTCCTCTCTCTCTTTTGATTCTCAATACAATGGTCTCTTGGAGATCTATTTGATGTAACTCTTTTCTGGTGTGTTTGTTGGGATCCGATAAACTTTGAGTTTATGATCAGATCTATATCCATGAATACTATTTGAGTCTTCTTTGATCTCTTATATGCGTGATTATTTATATCCTCGTATTTCCTTTTCAAATCTTTGGTTTAGTTAGGCCAACTAGATCGATTTTTCTTGCCATGGGAAGTGGTGCTTTGTGATGGGTTCGATCGTGTGGTGTTCTTTCCCAGTGACAGAAGGGGTAGCAAGACACGCATGTATTGTTGCTATTAAGGATAACAAGATGGGGGCTACTCCTACATGAATTGTATTGTCTACATCATGTCATCATTCTTATTGCATCACTCCGTTTCTCCATGAACATAATACACTAGATGCATGCTGGATAGCGGTCCATGTGTGGAGTAACAGTAGTATATGCAGGCAAGCGTCGGTCTACTAATCTTGGATGTGATGCATATATATTGATCATTGACTTGGATATCATCATAACTATTCGATTTTCTATCAATTCCCCAACAGTAAATTGTTTACCCATCGTGTGCTATTCTTGAGAGAAGCCACTAGTGAAATCTATGGCCCCCGGGTCTATTCTTCATCATAGTTGCTTTCCGATCTATTATTTGCCACTTTTATTTTCAGATCTATTATTCCAAAAACCCAAAAATACCTTGCTACCCTTTTTATTTGCATCTTTTATTTTGCGTTTTTTCGAGATCTATTTATCTATCTATCACAATTTTATCCCGTCAACTTGACAATTTCTGGCGCCGTTACCCGAAGAAGGGATTGACAACTCCTTATACGCATCGGGTTGCAAGTATTTGTTCTTTGTGTGCAGGTACCATTTACATAGTGTTGCTTGGTTCTCCTACTTGATTGATACCTTGGTTTCATAACTGAGGGAAATACCTACTGTAGATGTACTGCATCATCCCTTCCTCTTTGGGTAAATACAGACATAGTTCAAGCAACATCAGTCCAATAGGTATAGTAGCAGGGGTTGTGGGTGTAACTGTGGTAGCCATGTCCTCATCATTTTGTGTGATTGAAGTTTTCAAGTTTTGGATGAGATATTGATATGTGGAAAATAAGGAATGGAAATATCCTAAGCTTGGGGATTCCCAAAGCACCCCAAGCACTTCTGTAGGATGCTGCCAACGCGACACTACGATCAGAGACCCTTCGACGAAACTGTGTGTGATGCAATAATCGCAAACGATGGTGTAAAAGAACGGTAAAAAAGGTGCAAAATGTTTGAGATGACGGATGTGTCAAACACGGTTCAGATTTTGGTTGCATGTGCGATGCAGGGCATACGGTTTGGTTCAATGAACTGTTTGCGATGAGGAAGAAGAAGGAAAATGGGCAGCCAGATGAAGGCGTGTGCGATATACGGCATACAGTTTGCTCGAATTAACTGTTTGTCATGAGGCGGAACAACAAAAATGGGTAGCTAGATAAAGGTGTGTGCATTTGAGGGCATACGCTTCAGAAGGATTAACTGTTTGTGATTAGGCAACAGAACAGAAACGGTCAGCCAGATCAAAGTGTCTGCGATTGATGGCATACACTTCACACAGAGAACTGTTTGCGATTAGCCACAACAAACAAAACAGTTTGACAGATCAACGTGTGTGTGCTAGACGGGCACACATTCTAATTAAAAAGAAGCGTGCGTGATGGTAATAACGAGCGCGCATGATTCTTGGAACGTGTGCTAACATTGACTATTGCGGCGCACCCTATGGTGCAAACGCCACGTACGCGGCCGAGAAAGCGTGCCCACGTCACGCCGTCCGGGAATAGTGCCACATTTACAAATTATAGAACCATCAATAAATTTTGAGCCTGCGTTGTGTCGCATTCCAAATTGCAAACCTATTCACACCGATTAAAACCTAAACGGTTTCCCACTTAGGAGCGTATTAGTACTCGCTTATAAATACTACTACTCCAAGATGACTGCACATTCCTCCTCAACTCCTCATCCACAAAAACAAACAATTCATTCATAATCGTTCCCTTGCGTCTGCCATGGCTAACGTGAGTTCTGGGTCGAGAGATTGCCACCAGGGAGAGGCGAGCATGGAAGCGGGGGCACGAGAGATGTCCTGCCTCGCCACGACCGCAGCTGATATGTCCCGCCGAGCGGCCCTAAAAACACAGAGGTCCCGCCGCGCCGCCGAAGCAGCACAGAGGTCCCGCCGCGCCGTAGATGCAGCAGACTGGTGCGGCCGCACGGCGGAAGCAGTAGAGTTGTCCGGCCGCGCCATTGAAGCAGCAGAGATGTCCTCCCACGCTGCGGCGTCCTGGGAAAATTTCTCGCGGGCAGGCGAGGACTCTTACAGGCGCATGCGTGCTATCATCCATAGCCAGATGGGTCAGATCTCTGGCTGCGAGGTTGCAGGATGACATGAAAGCCTCATTTGAACAGGCTACCGGCATCATCCGCCAACTAAGGGAGACCAATGAGAACCTCTAGGCCAAGCACAACCTGCTGAGGGTGAAGATCGTCGGAACTGTGGAGCAGCAGGAGGAGACCACTGCCTTGTTGAAGAGGACCAGCATCATCATCGAGAAACTTATGGACGAGAATGTCGTGCTGCGCATGAAGCGCATAAGGCTGGTGGAGGAATCCATGGATGCTCTCAAGCAGCATATTGAGGATAGGAAAGAGCTCATCGCCGCTCTCCGCGGAGACTAGTTCCAGCGGCCTGCAGCAACGCATCAAGAAAGTAGAGGTTAGTGAGTAGATCGTTGTCTTCCTTCTTCTTTTGCCCGTGTGCATTTCGGGCGTTGCCGCATGTGGATTTTTTTAATTATGTTCCTAAATATGTAAGATAATTATTATCCACTGTCATCGTCATTATATTCATCATGAAGATCCGTACAAAACTTTCTTTTCGGATTTTCATTTTTCTCTCTTAAATCTCAGTCTAGTGAGACATAGCCACGCCAAGAAACAGGGGCTCGGGTGCCATTAATGGAGACGTCTGGAGGGAGGTGTGCGGCGGATAGAGGTCAAAGGGCTCTCCTCCCGATGAGCATGCACAAGGGTCTGATCGCACGCCTCCCATACTCAAATAGCTACCCTGCACGGCACCTCCTAGCCAAAAAAATAGGGGACGTGTGGCGGCACGTAATTGGTAAGTAGAACGCCCACGGTTTCAATAATAGTCGTGTTTCCGATTTGTAACGTAACAACACTTGTTCCAAAATGACTTTGTTGATTGTTAATGTCTGCGCCTTCGCAAATCGGACAAAAAAATTACCATAGCATGTTGGTGCAATGTCATGACACCATGCCAAGTTTCATGATTTTCAGGTGTGTTTTGGATTTACAGGAATTAGAAATCGAAGTTTCTGAATCTTTCTGGCCGAGCCACGACGCCAAGATGTTTGAATTTCATTCCCATTTCTTGCATGGGACCTAGAAATTCACCCAAGGACACACATGTTATTTTTCAACCAACTTTGGTGCACTGGAGCATGTGCTTGTAGTTCAAATTTGAATTATGCACATTAAATGCCCTGAAATTCAATTGATGTATAAAAAAGGCCAAACGAACCCGGAATAATTCAATATTTTAGCATGATAATTCTATTTGGTATAATCTACCTATGTAAAAAAATAAGGCGGGAGAAGGCAGTGTACGTATGTCATTTCGCACACGGAGGTGACAAATTCCCTCTCGGAACCATGAGCCTTCTTGAGAGAAGCTCCGGTTTGCAAGAAGCTTATACCAAAGCTTGTCCCAATTCGGCCAAAAAAATTACCGCAGCATGTTGGTGCCATGTCATGACACCATGCCAAGTTTCATGATTTTCAGGCATGTTTTGGATTTACATGAATTAAAAAACCAAGTTTCTCCTTCATTCCTATTTCTTGCATGGGGCCTAGAAATTCACCCAAGGACACACATGTGATTTTTCAACAAACTTTGGTGCACTGGAGCATGTGCTTGTAGTTAAAATTTGAATTATGCACATTAAATTCCCAGAAATTCAATTAATGTATAAAAAAGTCCAAACTGACTTGGAATAATTCCAAAATTTAGCATGATACTTCTATTTGGTCTAATCTGCCCGTGTAAAACAATTAAGCCGGGAGAAGGCAGTGTACGTATGTCGTTTCGCACACGGAGGTGGCACACGTTCCCCCTCGGAACCACGAGCTTTCTTGAGAGAAGCTCCGGTTTGCAAGAAGCTTATACCAAAGCTTGTCCCAATTCAGCCAAAAATCTACCGCAACATGTTGATGCCATGTCATGACGCCATGCCAAGTTTCATGATTTTCAGGTGTGTTTTAGATTTACATGAATTAAAAAACCAAGTTTCTCAAACTTTCCCGCCGAGCCACGATGCCCGGATGTTTGAATTTCATTCCCATTTCTTGCATGGGACCTAGAAATTCACCAAAGGACACACATGTGATTTTTCAACCAACTTGGGTGCACTAGAGCATGTGCTTGTAGTTCAAATTTGAATTATGCACATTAAATGACCAGAAATTCAATTAATGTATAAAAAAGGCCAAATGAACCCGGAATAATTCCAAAATTTAGCATGATACTTCTATTTGGTCTAATCTGCCTGTGTAAACAAATTAAGGTGGGAGAAGGCAGTGTATGCATGTCGTTTCGCACACGGAGGTGACATGTTCCTCTCGGAACCACGAGCCTTCTTGAGAGAAGCTCCGGTCTGCAAGAAGCTTATACCAAAGCTTGTCCCAATTCGGCCAAAAAAATTACTGCAACATGTTGGTGCCATGTCATGACACCATGCCAAGTTTCATGATTTTCAGGCGTGTTTTGGATTTACATCAATTGAAAAATCAAGTTTCTCAATTTTTTCGGCCGAGCCACGATGCCCAGATGTTTAAATTTCATTCCCATTTCTTGCATGGGACCTAGAAATTCACCCAAGGACACACATATGATTTTTCAACCAACTTTGGTGCATTGGAGCATGTGCTTGCAGTTCAAATTTGAATTATGCATATTAAATGACCATAAATTCAATTAATGTATAAGAAACTCCAAACGAACCCAGAATAATTCCAATTTTTAACACGGCACTCATATAGTTCTATGTTGCCTCTGTAAAAAAAATAGGGGGAAGGCAGTGTATATCGTTTTGAACACAAAGGTGACACGTCCCCCCTCGGGAATCATGAGTCTTCTCGAGGGAAGCTCCGGTTGCAAGAAGCTTAAACCAAAAACTTGTCCAAATGCAGCCAATTTTTTACCACAGCATGTTGGTGACATGAAATGACACCATGCCAAGTTTCATGATTTTCAGGCGAGTTTTGACTTTCCAGGAATTTGAAAACCAAGTTTCTCAAAGTTCCCAACCGAACCACGACGCCCAGATGTTTGAATTTCATTCCTATTTCTTGCATGGGAAATATAAATTCACCCAAAGACACACATGTGATTTTTCAACAAACTTTGTTGCACTGGAGCATGTGCTTGTAGTTCTAATTTGAATTATGCACATTAAATGCCAAGAAACTCAATTAATCTATAAAAATGCCAAACGAACCCGGAATAATTCCAAATTTAAACACGACACTCATGTAGTTGCATGTTCACTGTACATAAATGTTCTAGAAACTCAAACACCATCCTTTCCCTCCATAACAACATTTTGCCTCTAAAAACATAATGAAAAATCAGGTATACCACAAAACAGTTTACTAGAAATAATCGTGTGGGATGCGATATAAAATACCATGGCGCACGGTCTTGTTTGGCTTATGCAGGAAGCTTCGTCATCTATAGTCCACCGCCCCCGTTTGAACCACACTTGCGCGCCGGTTTCTCATGGCACCGAGCGAAATTTTTTTGCCACTATGGAAATATCTATCTCCCCGCCCCCTCTGAGGGAGTCCTGGATTAAGGGGTCCTCGGACGTCCTGTCTATTGACATGGGCCGGACTATTGGGCTATGAAGATACAAGACAGAAGACTTCTTCCCGTGTCCGGATGGGACTCTCCTTTGCATGGATGGCAAGCTTGGTGATTTGGATATGTAGATTCCTTTTCCCTGTAACCGACTTCGTATAACCCTAGTCTCCTCCGGTGTGTATATAAACCGGAGGAGTTAGTCCATTGGGTAGGATCATAATTATATAGGCTAGGCTTCTAGGGTTTAGCCATTATGATTTCGTGGTAGATCAACTCTTGTAATACTCATATTCATCAAGATCAGTCAAGCAGGAAGTAGGGTATTACCTCCATAGAGAGGGCCCTCACCTGGGTAAACATTGTGTCCCCAGTCTCATGTTACCATCAACCTCAGACGCACAGTTCGGGACCCCCTACCCGAGATCCGACGGTTTTGACACCGACATTGGTGCTTTCATTGAGAGTTCCGCTGTGACGTCGAAGATAGGATTGATGGCCCGCCTTGTTATCAAGGACAATATCATCTTCGAGGAGCCCTGGCCTCATGCCAAACCCTCCGGCTGGGCGGCTTCACCATGACCGCCCGTTCGTCCGTTGGGCCGACGATGACTTCTCGGGTCATCGAAAATCGCCTCCACGTTAACTCCGAATACTACAAACAGAAGGATCCGATGGAGTTGTCATCTTTAAACGAACTTTTGGATCACATCGTCGCCTTGGGGGTCGCTACAGCCTACGATCGGATTGGGCTTAAACCCGATCAGAGAAAAAATGAATCTCCGCTGATCAGCCATCAGATAGCAGTAGTTGAGGAGCAACACGACAACTCTTCCTCTATATTGAGGACAAACTATGTTTGATTTCTGAGCCCACAGAACCGGATACCCGTCTGCGGGAAGACGAGCCCCGCACTCCAAACCTAGAGTCGGACTGTGGACCTGAAAAATTGGTTGATATCCCGGAGCCAGAACTGTTAAACTCGGAAGTTTCTCAAACTCCGGATCCCAAATTGGGTCAGGGTTCAGACTTAAATCCACCCACCCACTCAGATACATGCGATCTTATGAACATCAGAGAGCAGCCTCAAGAAATGGTCCATCACTTCTGTGCCAGATTCCTCCTTGTCAAAGACAAGATCAAGGACTGCCGTGATAAAGACGTGATCTCATTATTCTGCAATAATTGCACGGACGAAGGAATCCTCAATGCCATCAACCGCCGTCACGTATTACACTTCGCTTAGCAACCATAGTACAGAAGTATTGCGCCATGGAAAGCGCCTAGAAAACTCAGGCAGCTTCTTAGGAGCCACCGGTTTCCACTCAACCCCTCGTCCAAACAAAAAGAACGCAACCTCGTCGGTCGCCTGATCCAATAGTAAAGAAATTGAATCCCATTACGAGGCACAGAACCGTTCTGGAGGGATGGCTCGATAGGCCATGCAAAATACACACAACACCGGATACCGTACCAACCCACAGCCTTAGAGCATGTTGGATACTCCGGCAAGTGGCCAAAAGCGGCGAGGATCTCCTCACCAAAAATACCGTAGAGCAACACCCCACAAAAGAAGATGACCTTAGAGTATTGACAGTCTTCAAGACTTTGGCTCAAACAATAGACGCAAAAGGGCACTCCGCAGCCTCGCCGAAGTCTGCCAAGTCGCAGCAATAAGCCCCTGGAACGATACGGCCATAACTTTCAATGCCAGTGACGAACCAAAATTCAGGACAGTCCGGACACCAGCCGGATTGGCCTCAGTCCAATCGTGGACGGCTTTCGGCTTACCAAAGTACTCATGGACGACGACAGCAGACTAAACCTCATTTACGAGGAGACTCTCAACAAAATGGAAATAGACAGGAGCCGCATTGAGAAAAGTAGCACGACCTTCCGAGGAATCATTCCCAGTCAGAAGGCGCGATGCGCAGGAAAAATCACACTCGATGTGGTATTCAGCATGCCGGAGAATTATCGGTCCGAAGAGATAACCTTTCAAGTGGCCCCTTTCAACAGTGGATATCACGCCTTCTTAGGGCGAGATGCATTTGCAAGCTTCCAAGCTATACCCCATTACGGGTACATGAAGCTCAAGATGCCCAGGCCCAATGGTATTATCACTCTTGCTAGTGATCCCGACATAGCACTGCACACCGAAAACAAAACCGCAGCCCTGGCCCTCGAGGCATTGTCTGAAGCCCTCGCGGCCGAAGAATTAACCGCGTTGCGCTCCACGGTGGATAGGGACGACCTGATCCTGGACAAGCGACCCAAATGCACCTCCTTTAAACAAGCAGACGAAATAGTAAAATTCCAAGTCCACCCAACGGACTCCAAGAAGACAGCATCCATCGGGGCACAGCTGGACCCCACGATGGATGCCACACTACGAGCGTTCTTACGCGAAAACTGGGACATATTCGCCTGGCACCCTTTTGATATGCCAGGGATCCCACGCAGGCTTACGAACACAGCCTAAACATATTGAAGGGATATAAGCCGGTCAAGCAAACATTGCGGCGCTCTTCCGAACCCAAACAACAAGCTATGGGGAGGAGCTAGCCAAGTTACCTGAGGCCGGATTCATCAGAGAAATGAAACACCCGGACTGTGTCGGTGTACTAGAGTAGGGGTACCTTAGTATCCCGAACTTGTGCACGGGCAGTTGCAGCACCCCGCGGCGAGGCTCGCCAGGTCACCGCCAAGATACTCTATGGCTCTTCAGAAGACAAGACCCCGGCAAGAGGAGCTTGCCGGGAAGCCATTCAAGAACAAAGTATTAAACCCGAAGAGACAAGGCCCCGGCAAGAGGAGCTTGCCGAGAAGGCCAACCACGGCACCTCAAGAAACTTGCCGCGACGCACCGCGCGTCCCGGCGAGGTTCGGCGAGCGACAAGCTTCCGGACGCAACAAGACGACGACCCCGACAAGGTACTTGCCGGGGGCCAGCTGCCACTCTGTACCCGCGCTCCAGCGCATCCACCCGCGTGTCGCCCTGAGGCTTTCTCAGGGGCGCGTGGCGGGAGCCTGTGCAGCCAGGGGTACGCGGTGGCAGGCGGAGATGAAGAGGAGGCCATCGTGGCAAACGGTGGCGCTCCTAACGGTCACTTTTTGCACTGTTTAGGCGACTCAAACGGGCATTCAATGCCCTTGTCCCCTGCCGTCAGAGTTAGGTAGGATACACTGTGTCCACAGTAGCGGTAGCTGTACCTACCGCACCCTTTTTCCGTTTTTACCCCTCTAGTCTACGTTGCCACCTGTCGGTGACCCCTTTAGCGTATAAAAGGAGGCCCATGCGCAACGTAGAAAGGGTTTGACTCATTCGAAGCTAGCACACTCCCACGCTCGGTCTTGTAGCTCATCTCGCTCCCGAGCAAGAACACTGAATAGACATAGATGCAGCAGTAGGAGTGTTATCTCTCCGGAGAGCTCCGAAGCTGGGTAAACTGCTCGTGTGTACTGCCTCGATCCGCTCTTCGTGCGACCTCCGCCCTCTGCCGAACCGAAAGGGGCTCGGTCAGCCGGTCCCCATAGGTGTTCGTGGATCAGTTTCCCCGACATCTTTGGCACGCCAGGGGAACCAGGCGACTTGCCGTACGCGGTAGGTTGCCCTGCGTTCACCCATGAGCTGCGGCAAGTCCAGTGGCCCAGCAAGAAAAACTTCAAACCAGACGTACCGGAGAAGTACGACGGCAAGTCGCATCCGTCGGAGTTCCTCAGCATCTACACCATCGCGGTGCAGGCTGCCGGGGGACGGGACGACAAGATCCTTGCCAACTACTTCCCGCTGGTGCTCAAGCCCAACGTCAGGTCCTGGCTCATGCACTTGCCGGACAACTCCATCTCCTCTTGGGCAGATCTGTGCCATCAGTTTGTCGGCGCCTTTACAGGCGACCACAAGCCACATGGCCAAGAGAGTGATCTTCATCTGCTCGCCCAGAAGGAAGGAGAGTCCCTGCGCAAGTTCATTCAGAGATTCAGCCGTGTACAGCACAACATCCCAGACATCCACCCTGCTGCGGTCATCAGCGCGTTTCATCAGAACGTGCGAAACCGCAGGATGAGGGAGGAGATGGCGATGTGCAAGATCAGAGACGTCAGCGAGCTTTATGCCCTGGCCGACAAGTGTGCACGCACTGAAGAGGGGAGGAAGCTCTCCGGAGAGGATACAGGAGCAGGAGGATCCGACAGTGAGGATGCCGCCCCGGCAAGGAAAGGTCGGCGGCGGAACAACAAAAGAAAAAAAGGCAAGGAAGTGCTAGCTGTTGAGCAGACCGGCAATTGAGGTGGCGCCAAGGAAGCCAAGGATAGTGGCTCCGGCAAGGAGGCCCAGGCTGTGGCGGCCGCCGACAAGCAGGACAGCTCCGGCAAGCAGTATTGCAAGATCCACCGCACCAAGGGCCACGATCTCTAGAGCTGCAAAAAGGTCGAGCAGCTTGTTGAGCTGCAGAAGGCTGAGTACGAGCGACGCGACAAGGAGAAGGCCCAGGAAGGTGCTAGTGGAGCCGGCAAGAAACGCCCCGGCCGGGGAGGATGCCGCGGCAAGGCCAAGCAGCGGCAAGGAGACAGACCTCCCCGCGGCAGCGACAAGGATGAAGACAACAACGATGACGAAGACATGGATGATGAAGAGGCCGACGAGCAGGAATTTCAAAAAGCCACAGAGGTCCTGTGCGTAGACGGTGGTGCTTCTCTGCATACTTCGCACCGCCAACTCAAGCAGTGGGTGCGGGAAGTTAATGCAGCAGAACCATCCATGGAGTCACGCAAGCCTCTGAAATGGTCCAGCACGCCTATCATCTTCGATATTGAGGATCACCCTGATCGCATAACTGCGGTCGGGTGCTTGCCGATGTTGGTTTCGCCAACCATCCGCAACCTCAAAGTCACGAAGATGCTAGTTGACGGCGGGGCCGGCTTGAACCTGATATCCTCCGCGGTCCTCCAGAAACTCCAGATCCCTGACAGCGAGCTCGAAGAGACCGGCACATTCCAAGGAATCAACCCGGGAAGGAGCAAGCCGAAGGGAAAGATCACGCTGCCGGTTACATTTGGCAGCGAGATGAACTTCAGAACTGAGAGGGTCACATTTGACGTTGCCGACTTCCCGTTGCCTTACAATGGGATCCTTGGCCGTACAGCGCTCGCCAAGTTCATGGCAGCCTCTCACTATGTGTACAACATGCTCAAGATGCCAGGCCCGATAAGTACCATTTCTGTCCCTGGCGACAAGAAGGATGCCCTTATCTGCGCCAACAAGATTTACCGGGAAGCAGCAGCCGCAGCCGATAGCAAATCACTTGCCACTGAAGCTCCTGCGGGGAAGAAGAAGACCAAGTCCGGCAAGAGCTCTGATGCCCACTCCGGCAAGCGCACCTCTTCGGAGTGCTGCGCTACCGTCGAGGACGCACCATCGAGCTCCACCGGCAAGTACAAGAAGACGATGGCAGCTCCACCTGAGACCAAGAAGGTGTCTGCCAAGGAGGACGGCACTGGTGGTACCTTCACCATCAGTGCCACTCTCGACCCCAAATAGGAAAGCGCGCTCATTGCTTTCCTGCGGGCGAATGTCGACGTGTTTGCATGGCAACCGTCTGATATCCCCGGTGTTCCCAGGAAAGTAATTGAGCACCACCTAGCCGTTTGTCCTCATGCGCGGCCCGTCAAGCAGAAAGTCAGGAAGCAAGCGGTGGAGCGCCAAGAGTTTATTGCAGAAGAAATCAGGAAGTTGGAAGCAGCAGGCCTTGTCAGAGGAGTGCTTCATCCCACGTGGTTGGCCAATCCGGTAGTTGTGCGCAAGGCCAACGGGAAATGGAGGCTTTGTATAGACTTCACTGATGTCAATAAAGCTTGTCCCAAAGATCCATTTCCCTTGCTGCGCATTGACCAGATTGTTGACTCCACAGCCGTATGTGATTTGCTTTCATTTCTTGATGCATACTCAGGATACCATCAGATCTTCATGGCAGAAGAGGATGAGGAGAAAACCGCATTCATCACCCCATGTGGCACATATTGTTTCGTACGGATGCCCTTCGGATTGAAGAATGCTGGATCAACATTTGCAAGGGTAGTACATGTCGCTTTTGAGCCCCAGATACACAGAAATGTGGAAGCCTACATGGATGATATAGTGGTCAAGAGCAAGGACAAGGCTACTATGATTCAAGATTTAGATGAAACTTTTGCAAACCCCGACAAGATCAAGGTCATTGAGCAGATCGAAGCACCAAAGCGCGTCAAGGATGTACGAAGGCTTGTCGGTTGTGTGGCGGCTCTCAGCAGGTTTATCTCTAAGTCTGCTGAGCGCGCCCTGCCATTTTTCAAAATATTGAAAAAGGCAGGTCCAATGAAATGGACTCCGGAAGCGGAGGCTGCGCTGCAGGACTTGAAGAGGTACCTGTCCTCCACTCCAATACTTGTCGCACCTAAGCCACAAGAGAAGTTGCTGCTGTATCTAGCAGCAACCAATCAAGTGGTTAGTATTGCGTTAGTAGCGGAGAGGGAGGCGGACGATGAGCCAGCAACCGCGGCAAGTGAATCCAGCGACAAGCAGGGGGCTTCTCCGACAAGCTCTGGTCCCGACAAAGATGAATCTGCGCAGGCATGCAAGGAGGTGCAGAAGAAAATGGTGCAGCGCCCAGTTTACTTTGTCAGTTCCCTTCTGCAGGGGGCTAGATCAAGGTACTCTGGTGTGTAGAAATTGCTTTTCGGCCTTCTCATGGCCTCGAGAAAGCTGCGCCATTACTTCCAGGCACACAAGATCACAGTTGTCACTCGCTTTCCGTTGAAGAGGATATTGCAGAATCCAGAAGCAACAGGCAGGATTGTCGAGTGGGCACTGGAACTGTCAAGCTTTGGCCTCAAGTTTGAGAGCACTTCAACTATCCAGAGCAGAACATTGGCAGAATTCATAGCAGAGTGGACGCCAACACCAGATGAAGAAATCCCAGAAACGAGCATCCCCGTCAAGGAGACAAGCAAAGAGTGGCTAATGTACTTTGATGGTGCCTTCTCGCTGCAAGGCGCCGGTGCTGGCGTGCTGCTTATCGCACCCACCGGAGAGCACCTCAAGTACGTAGTCCAGATGCACTTTCCCAAGGAGCAAGCAACAAACAATACTGCAGAGTATGAGGGTTTGCTTGCCGGCCTCATAATCGCATCAGACCTTGGGATCAAGAAGCTCATTGTCAGGGGTGACTCGCAGCTTGTCGTCTGCCAAGTGAACAAGAGTTATCAGAGTCCGTTGATGGAAGCATATGTTGATGAAGTGAGGAAGCTAGAAGAGCACTTTGACGGCCTGCAAATGGAGCATGTTCCAAGAGCTCAGAATGACATAGCTGATGGCCTGTCGAAGTGCGCCGCACTAAAGTTACCTGTGGAACCAGGGATCTTCGTGCTCAAGCTGACTCAACCATCCATGACACCGTCAACTGGACAGAGCAAGAAGAGGAAGTTGGTTTCTGGCGACTACTTTCTGGCAGAGCTTCTCGGAGCCGCCGCCAAGAAGGTCCCCAAGATCAACACCAAGATTGCTGAGGAGCAGTCTGCTCCGGCGAGCCTTACGGTTTGTTCCGTTGAAGCAGACGATCCCAACAAGTTTTGCTCCGGCAAGCTTGCGGGGGGGCATCACACTATGGCGGAACCGCAGGTTCTTGCCGTGGAAGCGGATGTTCCCACAGCAACAGATATGCCTTTAGTCCTTGTTGTCGAGCCGCAAGCTCCAGCATGGGCGCAGCAGATTGTCCGTTTCCTTCAGATAGGAGAACTTCCCGAAGAACAAGAAGAAGCGGAAAGAGTAGCCCGGCAGTCAAGTATGTACAAGTTTGTCGACAGCACACTGTACAGAATAAGACTCAACGGTGTGAAATTGAAGTGCATTTGCCGGGAAGATGGACAACAGCTATTGGCAGAGATACATGGAGGCATATGTGGTCACCACATTGGCGCAAGAGCACTTGCCGGCAAAAGCGTTCCGGCAAGGATTCTTCTGGCCGATAGCCCTCCAGGATGCAACTGCACAAGTAACCAAGTGTGAAGCGTGCCAGTTCCATTCCAAACAGATACACCAGCCAGCTCAAGCTCTCCAGACGATCCCTTTATCCTGGCCATTTTCGGTCTGGGGGCTCGACATCCTCGGCCCCTTCCCCCGAGCTGTCGGGGGCTTTGAGTTCTTGTACGTCGCCATCGACAAGTTCACAAAGTGGCCGGAAGTGGAACCAGTGAGGAAGGTGACAGCACAGTCAGCAGTCAAGTTCTTCAGGTCAATTTTTTGCCGCTTCGGGATCCCTAACAGGATCATCACCGACAACGGCACGCAATTTACGAGCCGCACCTTCATGCAGTATGTCCAAGATCTTGGCGCCAAGGTCTGCTTCGCTTCTGTTTCTCACCCGAGAAGCAACGGTCAAGCGGAGAGGGCAAATGCTGAAGTGCTGCTGGGGCTCAAGACCAGAACTTTCGACAGGCTGCGCAAGTGCGGAAGAAACTGGATCGAGGAGCTGCCGGTGGTTCTTTGGTCGATCAGAACGACGCCGAATCGAGCCACTGGCTAGACACCTTTCTCTCTAGTCTACGGAGCAGAGGCAGTTCTCCCCATGGAACTCGTTTACGGGTCGCCTCGAGTGCTCGCTTATGATGAGCTCGAGCAAGAGCAGCTGCGGCAAGATGACGCGCTGCTCCTTGAGGAAGACCGTCTTCAGGCTGCTGTGCGAGCCGCTCGCTACCAGCAAGCTTTGCGTTGCTACCATAGCCGCAAAGTTAAGGCCAGAAGTTTCGAGGAAGCGACCTTGTTCTTCGGCGAGTTCAGTCCGCCAAGAATTCCAACAAGTTGACGCCGAAGTGGGAAGGCCCTTATCGGGTGAAACGAGTCACTAGGCCCGGCGTTGTCTGCCTTGAGACCGAAGATGGCGTTCCGGTGAGCAACTCCTGGAACATTGAACATCTTCGTAAGTTTTACCCATAGGGCGCGGTTGCCGGAAGCTTTTCCGGCAACCACCTTTTGTACAAGTCTTGCCGTTGTTGCATGTAATCCTTTGTACAAAGCCGGGCGCAGACCCCATGCGTAAATAAAGTTCATGTGCCCCGCACATCCTGTCGATTTCATGTTGTATTCCTTTTTGCATATGTTATCTGACATTTTGTGCAGCACCTGCCTCCGGTAAGCGATAACGAGCCGTAAGGCTCCATATCTTTATTTTCTCTTCTCTCTTTTTCGCAAGAAGGAAAAGGTTCCCTCGCACACAAGGTTTGCCGGGGGGAAAGGAGAAGATAGTGGTGTGGACCGGGCCGTTCAAGAGAAGTTTCGCCTTGCCGGGAAGCAAACAACAGAAAAGCTAAGTTGCCAAAGTTTGAGCGACCAGTTTTTAAAACTTTAAGTTATTTTCCTTGAACGACCGCGCTTTGTATGGAAAACCTATGCGCGAAGGAACCAACTCGCAGCTAGTTGCGCCCTTACTTTGTTTCGAGTCCGCTCAACAACTTAAGTGAGCTGCGGCTAGTTGCGACAAGGTTGCTTGTCGGTAGCGGCCCCGCCAGCAGGCTGCTGAAGTTCGGCACTCGGCGCTCGCGGCAAGGGTGCCTGCGCCGGCAAGTTTCCCTAGAAAGCGTAGGGCAGAAACATACAAAGCCAAGAGTCGAGTAAAGGAAGTAACACAGCAATTATCACCTAAGATAGAGTTATATTACAAAAGTAACTTGTCGCGCCTCTAATAAAATGTTCCAATGACATGACTGGCAGCGGCAAGAGAAGAAGAAAACGGACAGCCTAATCTACGCGACCGTCGTCAACCCTTTTGACCTCGTTCACCCTGTTCACAATGGGTGCGACGAGGGTCTTAAGTGCGTCAAGACCAGCGTCCGCCGACAGCCTCTTGAGGACGTTGGTGAGCCCTCCCTCTTTATAAGTAGAGGGGACAGAGGTAGTTACTCACCTTCGCCATTTTGCTGTTGCAATCTTAGAAATCTCCGCCGCTCCCCTCCGCTTCCAAAGTCGAAAGAGAGCAGCGTTCCGCCCCCGTCGCTGCCGCCACCACCAGCGTTGTCGATCTCCCCCACCGCCTCCGCCATAGCTCCGAAAGCCGGGAAGGGGAAGGCCGCAAAGACTGCGGCTGCGAAGGCTGTGAAGTCGACCGAAGCGCAGCGGCTTGAGGCGCTGCGGAAGGAGCGGGCCACTTTCCCCCCCGAGCTCACCGCAAAGGAGCTGAGGGATTGGTACTATCTCTTCTGGGCGACGGAGATGCGTGCGCATCCGCGCACGAAGGTACTCTCCGCCGTTACCTTGCAAGGAGCTCCAGTTGGCGGGTACCCTTTCTTTGCCTTGTTCTTCTACTGCGGGCTCTGCCCGCCCTTCTCTGATTTCTTCTGCGATATCATGAATACCTACGGGCTCCACCTCCTTGATTTCACCCCAAACGCCGTTTTGACCATGGCAGTTTTCTCCCATCTATGCGAAAATTTTGTCGGAATCCACCCCAATGTAGCCCTCTTCCGCCACTTCTTTATGCCTCGTGTAGAGAGAGGGGAAACTCTTGCCGGCGGGATTGCCTGGATCTCGCGAGCCGGCAAGAAGGAGACCTATCTGGAGGGGGAGCTCCGCAGCAAATGGGATGACTGGAGAGCAGATTGGTGCTGGGTAGTAGAGGAGAACCCGCAGCCGTCCACCGCCCTGCGCCAAACCCCAGCGGTGTGTGGCAATGATTGGAGCGCCCTGTCCGCGGACGACCACAAGCTGAAGATCGCCACCACCCGGATCTTGCGTCTCAGGCTTGCCGGGCTGACGGTAGGGGCTGTCGGCGCAGATTTCCTTCGCCGCCGCATCGCCCCTCTGCAGGCAAGGGGGAGACTCGCCTGGGAATTTGGAGGCCCGGCGGATATCATGAGGTTGCGCCCGGGCCTCAATTACAATTTCACCGTCCTGGAGTTGGACGGGATACTCAAGGAGACATTCAAGCATGACCCGCAGCATCCCGAGTGGTTCAGGTTGCCGGCAGGCGTCGTTCCTCTGTGCAACAACTCCTCGCTCAACCGCATCTGCGTGATGATGTCGTTATGCGATTCGCACGGGATCATTCCAACTTGGCAAGAACATGCTGACGACGTCGTGCAGTAGTTCTTCGACGGCCTAGTGGAAGTGGCGGTCAATGCTGACGAGAAGAAGCTCCTCACCCGCGACACCACCGATCAAGATATGGAGCGCATCGCCACCAGGGCGGAAGAGGCGGCGGCAGCCGCAGCCGCGGGTGAATTCGGGTTCACAGTGGAGGAAGCAGACACGGCATTGGCGACGAGCCTTGCCGAACGGGAGTGGCCCGAAGACGAAGAAGAGCTCGCCGCGCCTGACGCCGAGTCGAGCGAGCCCGCCGAGGGTGCGAGCGGTCCGCCATCTCCGAGGAGCTTGCCACGAGCAGGGCCCGCAGCGCAGCCCCCAACGCAGCCAAGAAGGCGCCTCCGTAGGACCGGGGACGCAGCAGGGCGGCAAGCGGGCCAACAGCCGCAGCACCACGCGACGCGCTCCGCCGCGGCAGACTGTCTAGCAAACCTGGTAATGGTACCAAAGAAGGATAAATTTGGCGCCTATGTGTCGATTTCAAAGACCTCAGCAAGGCCTGCCCTAAGGATCCCTTCCACCTCCCCCGCATCGATCAGATTATCGACGCTACCGCAGGACACGACTCACTGTGTTTCCTCGATGCATACTCCGGATACCATCAAATCAAGATGAAGGAATCCTATCAAGCCGTAACAGCATTTATTACCCCATACGGGTCTTTCTGTTTCAACACTATGCTCTTCGGGCTCAAAAACGCCGGTGCCACTTACCAACGCATGATTCAAACGTGCCTGGAGAAACAAATCGGCAAGACAGTTGAAGCATATGTGGATGACGTAGTCATCAAAACTAGGCACATCGAGTCATTAATAGATGATCTGCGTCTCACATTCGACAACCTCCGTACATATGACATCAAGCTTTCAGCGCTCCCACTAGAAAACTGCTGGGCTTCATCGTTTCCAACCGGGGAACTGAGGCGTACCCGGCTAAAATCCAAGCTTTGTCATAGTTGGCCACGACAACAGACCTTAAACAAGTCCAAAAACTATCCGGATGTGTGGCAGCTTTAAGCCGTTTCATCTCCAGACTAGGAGAAAAGGCATTGCCACTATACCGCCTTCTCCGACGCACCGATCACTTCGAGAGGACGGACGCGGCAACAGCCAGACTGGAAGAAATAAAGGCTCTTTTAGCAAGCAACCCAATCCTGGCAGCATCGAATATTGGCGAACCCATGTTATTATACATATCGGCCACACACCAAGTTGTAAGTGCGGTGCTCGTCGTCGAACGGGAAGAGGACGGACACAAATTCCGGCCTTAGAAGCCGGTATACTACGTATCCACTGTCCTCACACCATGCAAATCCCGATACCCTCATTATCAAAAAATAGCATACGCGGTCTTCATGGCATCACGGAAGCTACGACACTACTTTCAAGAGTGTTCAATAACGGTGGCCTCCAAGGTACCCCTCAATAACATAATAAACAACCGCGACGCCACGGGCCGGATTACCAAGTGGGCCATTGAGCTCCTCCCATTCGACATAACATATAAGTCGCACAGGGCCATTAAATCCCAAGTACTGGCCAACTTCGTCGCCGAATGGACAGAGGCCGAACTCCCTAAAGAGTACGACACATATTCCAACTGGGTCATGCATTTCGACGGATCCAAAATGCTGGCAGGCTTAGGTGCAGGCGTTGTCCTAACATCCCCTACTCGAGATACAGTTCAGTACATACTCCAAATATTATATACGGACTCCAACAATGTAGCCGAATACGAAGCCTTATTGCATGGTCTTCGGATGGCCGTCTCCATGGGCATACAACGCCTGGAAGTGCGTGAGGATTAAAACCTTGCAATATCTCAAATAAATGGAGATTTTGATGTTAAAGATCTGAAAATGGCGGCTTACCGTAACACCGTTCTCAAAATGTTGGCTCGGTTCGAAGGGCTCGAGTTTCATCATGTGGCTCGAGAAAGTAATCAAGTGGCGCATGTCCTTGCTCGCATTGGCGCCAAGCACGACCTCGTCCCACCTAACATCTTTTTGGAATGGCTCTTCAAGCCATCCGTGGTGTGGCAAGGCGAGAGCGGCAACGCCAATCCGGATCCGAATATAACCCCAGATTCCGAACACACCGATATCATCGGGGGCTCAGCCACCGAAATTACACCGTCGGGCCATCTCATCATGGCATTCATTGCCCCATGGACCGAACCCTTCTTGTCCTACCTTAATAGGTGAGAACTCCCTGAGGATCAGAATGAGGCGCGCTGTATTGTGCGGCGCTCTAAAGCCTACAAGGTTCACGAGGGAGAACTTTACAAGAAAAGCGCTACCGAAGTACTTCAAAGATGTATCTCCCAGGAAGAAGGGCCGCAGCTCTTGGCTGAAATTCATGCCGGTCTCAGTGGTCACCACACCACGGCTCGGGCCCTTGTTAGCAAGGCCTTCCATACAGGTTTCTATTGGCTGATGGCCAGAGGAGACGCACAGGACCTTGTCCAACATTGCGTCGGATGCCAGCTTTTCGCCAACCAAAGCCATGTGCCACCCACCGCTCTACAAACTATCCGCATCACTTGGCCTTTCGCGGCCTGGGGGCTTGATATGGTCGGCCCCTTAAAGGAGGAAGCCATAAGAAAAAATATTTGTTGGTCAGGGTGGATAAATTCACGAAGTGGATAGAGGCCAAACCAGTTAAAACGGCCGAAGCCGGACCAGTGATAGACTTCACATCCGGTGTTGTGCACCGTTATGGTGTTCCACATAGCATCATCACCGATAATGGCTCCAATTTCACAACCGATGAGGTGAAAACCTGGTGTGCCAATCTGGGCATTAAGCTCGATTACGCCTTCGTCTATCACCCACAAACAAACGGTCAAGTCGAACGAGCCAATGATCTTATTATGAGTGGCATTAAACCCATATTAGTGCGGTCTTTGAAATAGTCAGACAGGCACTGGGTCGAGGAGGTCGACTCCGTACTCTGGGGGCTGCGGACCACGACCAATCGCTCTACCGGATATACACCTTTCTTCATGGTGTACGGCGCAGAGGTTGTGTTACCCTGCGACATTATTCATGACTCACCTCGAGTGCGCATGTATGAAGAGAGAGAGGCCGAGTTTGATCAGCAGGACATCTTAGATGCCCTGGAGGAGGAGCGTGACGTTGCAAAAGCCCGTTCCGCATTCTATCAACAACAGGCCCGCAGATATCAAAGCAGAGAAGTACGGGCCAATACTTATAATGTTGGCGAACTCGTTCTATGTTTACCGAAGAAGAAAAAGGACAAACTCAAGCCCAAGTGGGAGGGTCCCTTCATCATTGACGAAGTCCTCACTGGAGGAGCGTACCACCTGCGTGATGCATCAGACAATCGCCTAGAGCCGAACCCATGGAACGTGGCCAGACTCCAAAGATTTTATGCCTAGGGCCGGACTCTTCGTTCGTCTCCTTTCTCCCTTTTATTTCCATTCTTTATTTTCCTCTCTTTTTGCCTCTTCTTTTTTTTAGCCTTAAAGCTCTCGTGCAACTCAACCGTACACCTACGACGCACACATTCTCAAATATGTACGTCAAATTATACATGTGGCTTCTTGTACAGAAGCTTATTATTATTACTCTAAGCATCAAGATGACCACATATGTGTCTTTTCCACGTATGTACCTTTTCTTCGCCATTATATGCATCGAGATGACTTAAGTTTTGGCCAAGCTGGGTTGCCTGGCTCCTGTGCTTATGCCCTACATTCCCGTTAGTTCGGCTAGGGCATAAAGGGAGCACCTCTGTGATTGTTACTGCCGGGTCATCCGGATGTGTACCTCATAATGGGTGAAGCCGAAAGCTAGCGTTCTTAAGGGAATATTCGGTCGGCGGACTAAAGATGTTTTTTACTCGTTACACTATGAACCCCCAGATGATATGTATGCTGTGATTTTTCAATCGCAGTTTGGACATGCACGTTAACACATGCTGACCCAGGGAAAGGAAACCTTAACGAAACTATTCTCTCAGGAAGATGTTTCTTACAATCAAAACGTAATATAACATAGCTAGCCGGATACTTGTCTATTCAAGCAACTATGACCCCTACGCCTGGTTTTCACGCATACCCCGGTCCACATTACCGAGCGGGTATTCGGAAATACTCTGCACCTTTGGGTCCAGAGGTCGAAGCGAAAAGGTCTGCCATGACAATCGTTTTACAATCCGGCTAGGGACAAATTTGTTAATTAAAGTACATAGTCACTTGGACTCAAAAACTTCTTCCTCTATGCCATCTAACTGGCTATCTAACCTACGATCCTATTGGGAATACTTGGCGGCTACTTGTACCTGGTCATATACCGAACTAACGGGCATTTCTTTTCCATCTGACCCTAAAGGTCCGACCCGGGCCATGTGATTCGGATCGAGCTTGGTATACCGTGTTTTCACCATGGCCCAGGCCTCTTGTGCACCTTCCTGGCAGACCGATATCTTCCATAATCGGAAGCGCCGCCGTGCTCCCTTGAATAGCTTTAAAAGCTCCTCCATACCTCTTGCAGGGGAGTCGGATGGCCATAAGGCCTTGGCAATACTTTGCATTGCCTGCCGAGCTCTTTCATGCATTTTTGACAGCTCTTGTAGCAGATCGGCCGGCGATCCGGACATCTCCTCTCCGGGACGGTCGGCCAGCATACCTATAGACATAACTCTGTCAGTTATTTTCCTCGCCGAACTACGCAAAGGTAAGTTCAAACACATACTAAATATGCCACCCCGTAGCCTCTTATTTTCTTTCATCGAGTCAGCCTGCTGGGCCCAAACATCTTTTAGTTCTATGCCCAGCTGGGTGTTGGAATCTCGGAGTTTGTTTTTCTCCTCCCTGACCCATGTCAGTATATGTTCGCCTGCGGCAAGTTGCCTTTGGGATCCTTGTTCACCTGCTTGTGTGACTTCCGGTACCTCTCTCGGATGATCTGATGACCCTGCAATAAGACATGCAACTGTATTAATATTACTGGTCTATGATTATGTTTTCTCGATAGAGGGAAACATTACCAGGCACCGCCTTCTTGGATTTCTCCAGCTCGGCGGTAGCAGCAGCTAGCTGGGTCTGACACTTTTCCAGCTCTTGAGACAACAGGTTGTTCTTCTTTGTGAGCACCTGGTTATACAACGATCCTTAAATCAGTTGTACCAACTGTTTCAAGTCTCGGGGGCTACTGGTATATAATTATCAGATTTGTACAAATGTGTACTCACCCGTATATCTTTCAAATACTGGTATGTGGCTCTGGTAAGCCCATCTTGAGCAGCTTGGATGTATGCATCACCCAAGCTGAAAGCGCTGAATGCCTCTTCTGAAAAACCGGGGTCGCGAAGAGCGGCCCGCCGGCGCCGATGATTCATGGCGCTTTCCACTTCAGAGTTTGTAACAGATACATCATCTGAATCCTCTGCAGAAGGACAATCCGGTGTCACTCCCGCGTCAGCCTCGGTCCTTGAGACAGGGTTTGGAATCCGGCTGGTAGAGGCATGACCGGCACGATCCCCGGACATAGTCCGGCGAATGCTTTTCCTGATAAAGACACAATGGATAGTATGACTGTTCAATGTGACAACGAAGGAGTGTATTTAAAAAACCATACCTCCTTGATGAAGGCTCTGACGTGTTTTCATTTGCCTTCCTCTTTGAAGGCCTTCCTGGTGTAGGCGCCGCTCTCTTGTGAGTCACCTCGGGTGCAACATGGCACGCCAAACGCCTCCCCTTTTGAACACAAGATAGTGTGGTGGGTGAGGAAGAATGAGGAAGATCTTTCGGAGGAGACGTCTCCTGATTACTTACATGTGAGGCGGGGAGAAGACTGGGATAGTCAGCGGTAATGGCCACTTCCGTGCCATCATGGCTCACCTGGTAAAACACTCCATCCTTGAGCTCCACAAATATATCCGGATGCTCTTTGAATCTGGGGTCAAGGTCTCGGTTGTGGTCCTCTGGCTGTGGTGCGGGGCTGTGGAACCCATTGGTGATCTTTCGCCATTCCTGTTACAAATGGACAGATTAATGTTCATGGAAAGTGACTTTGAGTGTAAATTGAGTAGAGTAATGGGATTGAACTCACCCAGCTGGAAGGATTATACATGGAAAATCCATATCGGCGCTTAATGTGAATGAACTCTTCTTTCCCCCCTTTGTATAGTTCGGCCAGTATTTTGGCCAAAGCGGCGGGGGTACCCGGACCCGTCCGGCCACAGGGGGTGGCGTCATATTGTCCGTTGTAGTGGCACATGGGATGCCCTCTATACTGGAGTGGCTAGACACCTCGTACTAAGGATGTCGCCATAACCTCGACTATTGACAATCCGGACTGGGCGAGCGTCTTTATCTTGCTCCTCAATTGACGGACTTCCGCGCTATCTTCCTCCTTGAGGCCCCGAGGGCGCCAGCTGTAGTGTTACTTCAATGGAGCGCTTGAATATTTGGGAGGACCCATTCTGACTGGGTCGGGAAGGGAGATGTCAGCAATATAAAACCATTCCGAAGGCCACTCTTCGGATGCCTTCTTCGGCGTGCCGGACAGGTATCTGGTCCCGGCAATGCGCCATACCTCGGCACCACCCACTTGAAATATTGATCCCTCTTGATTACGAGGGACCAGGTAGAATAGTTTCCTCCATAATTCGAAGTGGGCCTCGCAACCCAGGAATAGCTCGCAAAGAACAACGTAACCCGCGATGTGCAGGATGGAGGCAGGAGTTAAATTGTGCAGTTGGAGGCCACAATACTCCAGAAGCCCTCGAAGGAACGGTTGGATTGGAAATCCGACGCCTCTCAGTAACTAGGAAACAAAGCATACTCGTTCCCCCTAGATGGATTGGGGAAATTCTCCGCCTGAGCCCCGCCATTGAAGGAGGCCAATCCGGCTCGAACGGGGACTAGATCTATAGGGGGAAGAAATCCCTGTGTCTGCAGCTTCACTAGCTGACTCTGGGATATGGAGCACTTTTCCCAATCGCCTTTTTAGGGCCATGGGGGCGGCAGGAAGAGCTGGGAGCGCTGGCCATGTTGGAGTGGTTTCTACTGGCAAGCTCTGAGGATTCCTCGCTTGGTGTGGACTGGATCTGAAGATCCCCATCTCTTTAAATAGACAACTTTCTTAGGTGGTCAGGGTGATATGTGCAAAAATGCCCCAACCTCTCGTATCCGCTCGACACGTGGAAGCTGAAATCATGAAGGTGCAGAAGCCGATGAGTGCGACATTAAATGAAAAGTCGGATACTGCTCTTTACGTCAGGTACTTTGAAGTAGTTGGAGAAGGAACCCGCCTTGCAATGCCGAAGACAATCTGCGCGCCGGACACCTCGTCATTGAAGACTGGTTCGGGTGCTACTGATGGAGTCCTGGATTAAGGGGTCCTCGGACGTCCGGTCTATTGACATGGGCCGGACTGTTGGGCTATGAAGATACAAGACAGAAGACTTCTTCCCATGTCCGTATGGGACTCTCCTTTGCGTGGATGGCAAGCTTGGTGATTCGGATATGTAGATTCCTTTTCTCTGTAACCGACTTTGTATAACCCTAGTCTCCTCCAGTGTCTATATAAACCAGAGGAGTTAGTCCATAGGGCAGGATCATAATCATATAGGCTAGGCTTCTAGGGTTTAGCCATTATGATCTCGTGCTAGATCAACTCTTGTAGCACTCATATTCATCAAGATCAATCAAGCAGGAAGTAGGGTATTACCTCCATAGAGAGGGCCCAAACCTGGGTAAACATCGTGTCCCCAGTCTCCTGTTACCATCAACCTCAGACGCACAGTTCGGGACCCCCTACCCGAGATCCGCCGGTTTTGACACCGACACCCTCCCTCCCACCAAAAGCCACATTTCCACTGTTCCTCCTTGTTTTCCAAGTTCAAACCTTCACTGCCACTTACTGGCAGCTCAGCCTCCTCGCCGGCGACCATTCTTCTCGCAGTGCCGCCTCCTCGCCGGCTACCCTTCTTCTTGCAGTGCCGCCTCCTCAGCGGCTACCCTTCTTCTTGCAATGCCGCCTTCTCGCCGGCGACCCTTCTTCTTGCAGCGCCGCCTCCTCGCCGGTGACCCTTCTTCTTGCTGCACGGCCTCCTCGCTGCCGACCCTTCTTCTTGCTGTGCGGCCTCGTTGATATGGTCAGGCAATCCACACCCCACCCACACCGTCCTCCTCCTTTCCCTCCCCACATGCCCCGACCGATGGTGCGACACCTTCCGCCAAAATCACTGTCCCCCTCCTCCAATTAAGCGCCGCCCACAGCCATTTTGCATGCAGTATAACATGGAGTTCAGTAGCATCTGGCAGCAGAGAAGCAAATCGCGGCCGCACGCGTGTGCGAGGTCCCTATGGCTGTCATGCATGCCGACCGCCAGATCTTGGAGGAGCACCTCATCTTCGAGGCCACCGTCGGCACCGTGACGCGGTTGTCTACTTTAAAATATAGTTCGTGTTGTTTTCTCGAGGCCACCACCAATGCCTTCTAGTGATTTGTCCTCTGTAATGTTAATATGTAATCTGATGTTCAGTTTACAGTTTGGTCCTCTGAAATGTAATGTTCAGTTAACACTTTGGTCCTCTGAAATGTAATGTTCAGTTAATAGTTTGGTCCATTAATTGCTACATTTTGTAGTAGTGTTCTAAAGCATTCTTTGTTTTGTTAACTGTCTTATCTTCTAGTACATGTTTCTATTCTGCAATGTCGTGCTCAGTTAACTATTTTGGTTCATTTGGTCTATTGTCCGTTTAACTGTTTGGTTCAGTTCTGCAATTTGATTTTCATTTTTTATGGGTACAATTTTGTATTGTTACGCATGTGAAATAAATCGAATTTGGCTGTACTCAATACATATTCTACAGATAGTATGACAACTCTTAGTTAACTTGGTCAAGTTCTTCCTTATGTGTGTTGCAGGGAAACAATGGGAGCAATGCGGTTTACCATCAAGGTTTCTTCAAGCATGGTCCTTTGGCTAATAGCACATTATTGTGCAGTTGCTGAAATCATTCTAATATTTAGGTTTCTTACAATTTGGTCTTGCACATGCAGGTCCTGCTGTCAGAGGCTTAGTCCCACTATTCAACCCATTTTGCATATGGGGAAATGAGATGTCCATGAATATCAGTCAAGTTAAGAAACTCAGAAAGATTGTTAGGATGAAGAAACTTGCGACGAATAACGGCAAGATCTTTGTTTGCACAATAAAGAAGACATCAGTCAAGTATAGGATGGTACTAACTCTTTTACCTTGTTTTTACCCCTTGCCACATCAGTCAACTATAGGATGGTACTAACTCTTTTACCTTGCTTGCATATCTTTGTTTTCAGTACTTTTCAAAGCAGTTGACCAATGATTACCTCTCAAACCACCTGCATGGTCAACAGGCGAGGAAGGTATTCATTCAACACCCACGGTACAATATTGAAGTCCTGCTGAAGAGGACGAAGGTTGGGCGAGCAATTATCCACAGCCACTGGCCTAAAGTTGCAAGGACATTCAACATCACTGAAGGCTCAATATTTGCCTTCCGCTTCTGCAGTTTCCTATATGAGATTCATCTGCCTATTTACTGTGTATGATGCTACTTTCCAAAGGTTTTTGATGTTGCATGTTAAACTTGGTGCTGTTGTGTAATGGCGGAACTGAGTGTTGAAGCTATCTGATGTAATTCGATTTTGAAATCTTGGTTGCTGTTATACGGATATGAAATATCTGGTGTGTTTTTATAAGAAATATCAATTTGATTAGTACATGGATTATCAATAATATGCTAATTACCCTGCTTATTGGGGTTTTCTATTGCAGACGGTTACTCAGACAGCACCGTGGGCGATGAACTCAAACAACCCGCATGGTTTCTAGAAAGTAGCCGTGTTCGATCAACTAACAATCACACACAGCTTTCGGCAGAGAACTGTTTGCATTAGGCCACCTTGCACAAATGTTTCCAGAAAAAAAAACTATGTGTGATATACATACTAACGGAAATGTTTTTCTTGGGATTCACCGTGTGGGATGTACATACGAACGGAAACAGTTGGGTTTCGATACCCTGCCAGATCGCACACGAACTCATTTTGCCCCAGCCTGTGTGCCAGGAGGGCCTATCCCCGACGGTTTCTAGGTCGTGTGGGAAGGACCCTCCTATCGCCCACACTCACTTGGCGGCGGTTCCAAACACCGTCGCGGAAAGGGGTTAAAAACCGTTTGTATAGCAGGTCTCTACACTAGTGAAGGTAACACTCAAGGAAGACCCAAGCACCCACGGCATCCCCTCTTTCGTCTTCAACATATTCAGTAATCTCACTTGGAGCTATATTTTTATTCGTCACATGATATGTGTTTTGTTTGGAGCATCATTTTATTTTATTAGTATTTTCTTGTTGTTATTTAACATAATATTGTGTGTCTTCTGTTTCAATAAAAGTGTCAATTACCATGCTTATTTTGCAAGTCTATAGTTGTTGTTTGAAAACATAAAATTTTCTATTATTTTCTAAATTCTTCAGAATTGTCAGAACAAGATAATATCTTGAAATTTTTACACAGTAAGCTATGATAAATTTTCTACAGTGTGATAATTTCTCAGAATTTTTTGGAGTTAAATAAGTATGAATCTTCTTCCATCCTTTACAGATTGTTTTGTTTACACAGATTGTACTTATGTTTGCTTGTTTAATGATCCCATTTGAGGATAGGAGTGTGAAAAATGCAGAGGCATTTAGTATGGAATGTTAAACTTTAATTTTCATGATTTGTTTCAGTAGAGAATGATAAGGTTTTTCGTTGATTTATACTAACTTATCTCATGAGTTCTTGTTGAGTTTTGTGTGGATGGAGTTCTTGAGATTTAAGGGAACCGTGATATGACAGGAATTAAGGAGACAAAAGAGCTCAAGCTTGAAAATGCCAAAGGCATCCCAAGAAAATATTCCAAGAATTCTCAAGTATCTAAGCTTGCGGATGCCCCGGTAGGCATCCCACCTTTCTTCTTCAACAATTATCGGTTAGTATCGGTTGAGCCTAAGTTTTTGCTTCTTCGCATAGATGTGCTATTCTTGGAGTGCCCATTTATTTTGTTTGTTGTTTGAATAAAATATTTAGATCTGGAAATTTTGAAATGAGAGAGTCCTCACATGGCTACTTAATTATTTAACTACTCATTTGATCTTCACTTATATCTTTTTGGAGTAGTTTGTCATTTACTCTTGTGCTTCACTTATATCCTATGAGTAAATTGTTGAGCGAATCGAATATCATAAAGTTGAAATTATATGTGCTTCATATGCTTGTATCTTGCCTAGCAGTAGTTTCACATTGGGTTTAGAAAGTAAAAATTATTGAAGTTTTACAATCACAATATTGGTCATATAAGCAATTCATGAATGATAAGTATAAGGAAGAGAACTTTCACATACAAATATATTATCTTGGGCATCTTTTATGATTGTGAATACCCATTAATTATTTTCAACCTTGAGAAAATTAGTTGAAGTTGGACAAGGAAGACAACATAATGAGTTATGTTTTGGTATATTTGCATCAAAGTTATATTATTGTGGATCCTCCAACATGTGGTGCTTGTTGTTTAGAATCTTTTGCTAGCCAAAATTTTTGTACTAAGTGGGAATACTGCTTGTGCATCCAAGTTTCTTCCATGAGTGTACACCATACCTACCTATATACGGTATTACCATGCCATTCCAAGTAAATTTTCATGTGACATCTCTCAATCTTCAAATAACATCTGTTTTGTGTGCCCGTATACGTCAGCAGGTTATTTTCACAATGGGTGTTTATTCACTTGTCATTGCACAAGAGAGGTTGGTAATTGGGTTGCCCAGTCCCATGATCAATACAAAAAAGAATGAAACAAACTTCCTCGAAAAGTTTATTGTATGGAGGGCATCTGGGGATACGTCTAGCCATGGCTTGTGTTTGAATGGTTGAGGGGGCGTAAACTTTACCTTTCCGCTTGGGAACCGCCAATAATGTGTTTAGCATGGAAGATATTGAGAACTCTCGGATGTGACGTTGATAGGAAAGGCATGCCTCTAAAAATGTATTCATCTATGTTTTAAACAATGAGCTCTGGCACCTCTGCAAGTCCATGCTTCCCTTTGCGAAATCTTTTACTTTTCAGTTTTTACTTTCATGCAAGAGTCAGTAGTATTTCTTCTTATTCCAACCTATTCTTTAGTTGGCAAGCATCATGTGGTGGGGAAAGATCCATGCACATATGGCCATTCAAATATATTTGATCATGAATTATTATTGTTGACAATTATCTCTATGATAAATGAGTTGGGAGGCGAATCATTAAGCCCCTATCTTTCTCTATGTTCGATGGATGCTATTTGTTCTAAAAATATGCTTTGAGTATTAGCAATCATAGAAGACTATATGATAATTGAGTATGTGGAGCTGTTGCTTAGACTTTGTCAAAAATAAGTTGAATTCCAATTGTTTTTTGACTAAGAACATAGGTTGTTAACTTTCAAGATAATGCATTGTTTGAACCATAACATGTGAATTGATTGCTACTTTATCATGATGAGTTTTATGGGAAAGAGTTGTTATTATGATGCTAGGAAAAGTGATTAAAATTATCATTGATCAAACTTATGAAATATGCTAGCATTCACACTTCATAAATTATTTCTTTTATCATTTACCTACTCGGGGACGAGTGGGAATTAAGCTTGGGGATGGTATACGTCTCTAACATATCTATAATTTACGAAGTATTCATGCCATGTTTATTATAATTTTGTATGATGTTGGTGCACTTTTATATGGCTTTTATATGATTTTCATGGACTAACATATTGACCTAGTGCCCAGTGCAAGTTGTTGTTTTTTGCTTACTTTTGGTTTTCCGAAAAATCAATATCAAATGAAGTCAAATGCAGCAAAACTTTTTGACGAATTTTTTTGGAACAAAAGAGACCCCTGAAACTTCGTAGGAGGACCAGAAGAGCCCCGAGGCCCCCACAAGCCACCAGGGTGCGCCCAGGGTGGTGTCCGTGGCCTGGTGACTTGGGCCCATCTTAGCTCCTTTTCACCGGATTCCAACTCTAGAAATTCTTGTAAATGGGGAAACACCCAGAAATAACACTAGAACTTCGGCTCTGCCACCGCAAGCCTCTATACTAAAGAGATCCCATCTGGAGCCTTGTTATGGCACCCTGCCGGAGGGGAAAATCATCACTGGAGGCCATCTTCATCATCCCGGCGGTCTACCTTGAAGACTTAACCGAGTGATTGGCTGAGATATACGGATCTTAGCTCAAGGGGAATAAGGTGAAGACTAGGTATTTTAAGTTCAATCTCAGCCTCCTGAAAGGATCGAGAAGAGAGGTCTAGAGGGGGAATAGACCCTCAACAAGTAAAAGTGGCAATTTTTAGGTTCTTTAAGTTAAGGTGGAGTTTTAGCACAAGTTTAAGCATTCACAATACATTTCAAGCAAGCATGACAAGAGTATGAGCAGCAGAAAGAGTAAAGCATGCTAATTGCAAGAAAGTACAGGGATGGGATTGAAGTGTGCAAACGCAATGAAGAAACGGAGATTTTTGGCATGGTTCCAATAGGTGGTGCTATCGTACATCCACGTTGATGGGGACTTCAACCCACGAAGGGTAACGGTTGTGCGAGTCCACGAAGGGCTCCGTCCATGAAGGGTCCACAAAGAAGCAACCTTGTCTATCCTACCATGGCCATCACCCACAAAGGACTTTCCTCACTCGGGTAGATCTTCACAAAGTAGGCGATCTCCTTGCCCTTACAAACTTCTTGGTTCAACTCCACAATCTTTTTGGAGGCTCCCAAGCTACACCTAACCAATCTAGGAGACACCACTCTCCAAAAGGTAATAGATGTTGTGTTGAAGGTGACCTCCTTCCTCTTGTGCTTGAAATGATAGTCTCCCCAATACTCAACTCTCTTTCACATATTTGGATATGGTAGAAAGATTATTTGAGTGGAAAGCAACTTGGGGAAAGCTAGAAATCAAGAATCTTGTGGTAGGATTGCAATATCTTGATCTCAACACATGAGTAGGTGGTTCTCTCTCAGAAAGTGTATGCTAGAAGTGTAGGCACATTCTGATGGCTCTCTCACATATGGAGAAGGGGGTGGAGGGGTATATATAGCATCCACACAAAATCCAACCATTACACACATTTGACCCAACTCTGTCAGACCGAATAGAAGAACTCGGTGAGACCGATTCAGTTCAAAATGTGAACGTTAGGAATCTCAGTGGGACCGACTGGAACAACTCGGTGAATCGATATGCTAGGGCTTAGGGCAAACATCAAATTGGCGGCACTGATTGCATCAACTCGGTGAGACCAAAGTGAAGCAACAAGGCAACACAGAAGATGCCAAGCCAACTCGGTGTGACCGATCGCAGTTTCGGTGAAACCAAAACAATTGCAAGAGGCAACAGAGAGTTTGCAAGGCCATCTCAGTGAGACCGAGATCTGTATCGGTGTGACCAGACTGTTAGGGTTTCTGGATGTGGCTATGTCATATGAACTCGGTGGTGACGGATAGGACATATCGGTGGGGCCAAGTTTGAGTTTAGGTTTTGGACATATTTCGAATGAGAAAGTGGTTGAGGGATTTGGAGCAATATCACAAAGCATTTTGAGCAAGTAGACCATTCAGCAACACCTCATCCCCTTTTAATAGTATTGGATTTCCTATGGACTCAATGTGATCTTGGATCACTAAAATATAAATGAAGAGTCTTGAGTTTTGTATGTGTCCTAGACACCTTGAAGGGGTTCCACATCCTCTTATCCTTTCCACGCCATTGTTGAACTTGTCTGAAGTACACTAGTTAAAAGTATTAGTCCAACAAAAGATATGTTAACATTAATTACCAAAATCACCCAGGGAGCACTTGTGCTTTCAACCTCCCCCTTTTTGGTAATTGATGACAACATACATCAAAGCTTTAGATAAATGATTGAAGAGAACAGGTAAAGCTTTGGAGAAACATGTAACATGCATAAGCCCCCATATATATATGCAATCATGTGAAGATAGAATATAATAACATGTGAATGCATAATTATCACAGAGCAAGCAAAGAGTTACATGTATCTTGGCTATATGCATCAGAGCAAATGATGTGGTTAAGAAGTGTACCTCCATGTTTATGAATCCTTCTTGCAAACAATATGTACATCAGCAAGAGATCATTATGCACATGAGTGTGATGCATATACTTACCTTGTGGTCTTGAGATGGCTTTAGAAAGAGTGGACTTGAGAAAACAGGGTTAGATAACACAAGAACACTCCTAAGTAAAGCAGTTTCAGAAAAACCACAAAAGTACCAAGACTGGGATGACATGTAATGGGTGAGTACTGAGTACTTCATTAAGATATAGACATGTCCCCAAAGATTTAAAGATGTGCAAAGAATTCCAAAGATTTTTATCCCCTTAGACATGAACTCTTTCTCCCCATGAATCTGATATTGGATAATGGGAGAAAATGGGGTAGGGTGAGATAGAATCAGAGCACAAAATAGAGTAATATCAACTAAAATCAGAGCAACAAGGATTTTCAATAGCAATAGCTAAGATCAAACATGTTGACATGTCTTTCGCTTCTTAAAGACATGTGACTTCTCTCCTCTTTGTTGACAAGCATTTGTAGAAGAGCTTAGATGTGCTCATATGATAAGCTTTGACGTTCTCTCTCCCCCTTTGACATCAATTTCCAAGAAGGGTGCTTCTGGAGCATGAGTCAAGTAGGTGTGGTCCTTGAGAGTCACTACAAAGTAGTAGGTATTTCATGAAGCTTATAGAGGAAAGAATCATTGAGTGGAGCTGAAGAAAATAGACAGAAAGAAATGGCAAAATATTTTCTTAGAGTTGAAATCGGTGACGCTGATGCATTTTCCATCAGTGGCTCCAAAATGACAGAGTCACGGAAGGTACTTATCGGTGCGACTGAGTTAGTCCATGTCAGTTGTACCGATGAACTATTCACAAGGAGAACTTGCATTCTGGTCAAGTCGATAGGTTTGAACGGAGGGACCGAGTTCAACACAGAGTAAAGATTTTGTCAACTCAGCTCACTTCGCGAATGAAATCTCACAAGGATTTGCAAGGAATTAACAAAAAGATTTGCAATGAATTAAACATAGAATAAAATCAGAAGAGAAATCTAGATGAATTTGTTTTGTTTGTTTGGAGAGGGACAAAGTAGGAAATAAAGTATGCAAATAGAAAGAGAAAATGGGCAAAAGAACACTAAAGACCTTCATCTAGAGAGGGGTCGGCGACTAAGTCACCTATGTTAGAGTATATTGACTTAGGAGTCAAGTGAGATCACTTGATCATAGGTCATACTCATTGTTTAAGCTCAAAAATGGGGTTACGATTTTTAGTTTAAGCATTTTGATGTATTTACACCTTGTTGAGTTGCTTTGTCTCATGAGTTGGAGCAAAGCTTCTCTAAGATGGAATGACATACCTTGGGTTGTGGTGTTGATCTTGCTCATGTAGTAAAACTTTTGTTGGATGCTCAAGGTTGATGTAGTTCATCAAGAATTGGGAGCACCACTTGGAGTTTGAGTTCATCTTCCTACATGGGTTAGTCTTGCAAGGAATAGCACTTGTGTATCCAAAATGACAAACATGAAACAGGATACCAGGTGAAACTTGATGTATTTAAATTGTCAAAGGACATGTTGAGTGAGTTCATGCTTCCTTGTATTCAACAACCATATAGTAGGGACTTGGTGATGTAGAGATTGCTCAAAATGTGAGTGACTTGCAATCTCATAGATTTGGGTTCATCCAAGTACCTAAAAGGGTTAGATAACATGCAAGGGTACAAGTATAGATCCAAGACATATGATCATCATCATAAGAGAAATATCAAGGATTAGTCATAAAAGGCTCATGCCTTGCATGTATCCAAATGGAGCTTCTACTCCAAGTTTGAGGCGTCAATGATAATCAATTCACCTCTCAAACAGAAAAACATTTTCTCATCAAGCGGTTTAGTGAATATATCCGCCAATTTCTTATCGGTATGAACATGCTTAAGATTGATATCTCCTTTAGGAACATTATCTCAAATGAAATGATGACTCTCGGTGTCAAAATCGGCAGATCTCGGGTAGGGGGTCCCAAACTGTATGTCTGAGGATCAAAGGTAGCAGGAGACAGGGGACACGATGTTTACCCAGGTTAGGGCCCTCTTAATGGAGGTAATACCCTACTTCCTGCTTGATTGACTTTGATGAGTATAGGGGTTACAAGAGTTGATCTACCTTGAGATCGTAATAGCTAAACCCTAGATGTCTAGCTTGTATGATTGTGATTGCCCTATGGACTAAACCCTTCGGTTTATATAGACACTGGAGGAGGCTAGGGTTATACGAAGTCGGTTAATAGAGGAAGGAAACTACACATTCGGACTCTAAGCTTGCCGTCCACGCAAAGGAGAGTCCCATCCAGACACGGGAGATGGCCTTCGGTTCTGTATCTTCATGGCTCGTCAGTCCGGCCGATGTCACATAGGCCGGCTCTCTAAGGACCCCATAATCCAGGACTCCCTCAGTAGCCCCCAAACTTTCCTTCAATGACGACATTGTATCCGGCTTCATGTCTTCGGCTTTGCAAGGCGAGTTCCCCATTGTATATAGTACGGCCTTTACATTTAAATATTGTACTCTTCAGCTTCCGTGCCACCGTCACCTCGGCTTCCACGTGTTAGACAAATATGAAGGGTCTAAGTATTTTTAACAAATAACCCCTTGAACACGTAGGGAAGGCGCTTATTTAAAGAGACTGAATCTCAGATGCCATTCCTCACCAGACAAAAAATCCTTAGAGCCTGCCATAGGAAACCAACCAGAGATGGCCAATGCTCCTTGTTCTTCCTCGCGCCCCTACGGCCCTCAAGAAGGCGACTGGGAGAGATGCTCGGTGCCCCACGCCGAGTTGACCAAGCTTCAGGCATAGGGATACCTCCCTCCACCGGATCTAGTCCCCGTTCGGGCGGGATTAACTACCTTCAACGGCGAAGCCCTGGCGGAGAAATTCCCCAATCCCAATAAAGAGGAACGGGTGTGCTTTATTTCATTCCTGCTGAGGGGCGTGAGATTTCCAATCCACCCTTTCCTCAGGGGTATTCTGGGGTATTACAGTCTCCAACTGCACAACCTCACGCAGGGCTCCATTCTACACATCGCAGGCATTGTTGCTCTTTGCGAGCTATTCCTAGGCTGCGCGGCCCATTTTGATTTATGGAGGAAATATTTCTGCGTCGTCCCCCGCTCTAGAAGGGATCCATATTCGAGGTGGGCGGTGTCGAAGTATGGCGTATAGGTGGAACAGCATACCTGCCCGGCACTCCGAAGAAGGCATCCGAGTAGTGGCCCTCGGAGTGGTTATATATTGAAGACGTAGTCCTTTTGGACCCAATCCGGCAAGGTCTTCCCGAATTTTCCTCCGCTCCTTTGAAGAAGCGTGCCAGTTGACGTCCCTGAAACCATGAAGAAGAAGATAGTGCAGAAGTTAAGAGGCTAGTGAACAAGATCAGAATACTTGCCCACTCCGGACTATATATAGTCGAGGTAATGGCGATTTCAATAACGTGATGCATTCAGCCGCTTCAATCCAGAGGGCTTCCCATGTGGCATTACAACAGGGAGGACGATGCCTCACGTTGTGGGCGCAAGGGTCCGGCTAATTTCACCGTGCTGGCCGCCACGCTGGCTGACCTTTTCAAAGGGGAAAAGGAAGGTTTCGCTCGCCTGAAGTGTCGAGAAGGTTTCTCCATGTATGCCATCATTGACTGGGTGAGTCTTTGATTATAGGCCTTACTCGATTTTCCTTAACTATGCTTTTTAGTCGAACTTAATCCAACTACCTTTAATAGGAATGGAGAAAGGTCGTCGTGGGGATCTACCGCCCCGCTCCGCAGCCAGAGGACCATAATCGAGACCTTGATCCTGGATTCAAAGAGGATCCGGATATATTTGTAGACTTTAAGGATGGAGTCTTTTATCAGACGAGCTACGACTGCACAGAAGTGGCTATTATAGCCGATTATCCCGGCCTTATCCCTTCCTCCCATGTAAGTACCCAGGAGACATCTCCTCAAAAAGAATTTTCCCACTGCTACTCACCCACCGCACTACATCGTGCTCCCAAGGGGCGACGCTCGCACCATTGTACTACAGCAAAGGCATCTTCTAAGAAGACAACGCTTGCACAGGGCGCGTCTCTGAAAAGAAAGGCTAACGATGATACAGTCGGGCCCTCTCCTTCGTCAAAGAGGTATAATCCTTTAACATGCACTTAGTGGACAGATCGGACAATGACGTTTCCTGTTGTGCCATATTGCAGGAGGAGTGTACGCCGGACTGCATCCGGAGACCAGACCGGCCATGCACGGACTAATCCGGCCCCGAACCCTACAACAAGGACTAGAGGGGATGCGGGTGCAATGCCGGATTGTCATCTCCCAGAGGATTCGGATAATGTATCTGTCACGAACTCTGAAGTGGAGAGTGCGATGAATCATCGACAGCAGAGGGCGGCTATGCGTGACCCAAATTTCACCGAAGAGGCATTCATTGCCTTCAGTTCACTGGATGCTTACATCCGAGCTGCTCGGGGTGGACTTGCCGGTGCCACTAACCAGCTTTCAAAAGATATGCGGGTAAGTACTTTTTGTGCCGATTTGGTAATCATATGCCAGTAGACCCCGGGTCTTGAAGCAGTTGGCCCAACTGTTTTAAAAGTCATTACATTGTTAGGTACTCATGGAGAGGAATAACACATTCTCGAAGGTGCTAGAAGAATGCCGAACTAAGCTGACTGCTGCGACCGCCGAACTGGAAAATTTGAAGAAATCCAAGGAGGCACATGATGGTAAGTACAGCAACGGCTCAGAAATAAGGTTCCGTGCCTACAACGATATTGCTTAACTATGCTCTTGTCTTGTTGGTAGGATCGACAGATCAACTGGAGGAGAGGCTAAGGGCTGCCCAAGCGGACAAACAACATGCCGTAGGGCAAGAAGTCGCTGGTCAACGTGTATTGACACGGACCATTAATGAGGAGAACAAACTACAGGATGCAAATATCAAGCAAGCTGAAGAACTGAAGGATTTAAGGGCCCAATTATCGGATGCTTTGAAGGAGAACAGGAAGCTGAAAGGCGGCATATTCAGTATGCACTTTAACCTATTAGTCACACGGTCTCCTGCTTGAAAATTTTACAAGTTTGCTTCTGTAGGTGTGCTAACTAGACGCCCCGAAGGAGAAGTGTCTAGATTCCAAGGCGGCCTGCTACAAGAGCTATCTAAAGTGCACGAGCAAGCTCGGAAAGCATTGAGGAACATGACGAAGGCTTTATGGCCATCCGTTCCCCCTCCAGGAAGTATGGATGAGCTTGCAAATTTATTCAAGGGAGCTCGTCGCTGTTTGGAGCTATGGAAGATATCAGCATATCGGGAAGGAGCCCGAGAAGCCCAGGCCACGGTGATAACGCGGTATACCAAGCTTGATCCGAATCATATGGCCCGGGTAGGTCCTCGGGGACAAGATGGACAAGAAATTCCTGTTAGCTTAGTGTACGACCAAGTGAAAATAGCCGCTAAGTTTTCTCAACAGGATTGTAAACTAGACAACCTACTAGAGGGTCTAGAGGAAGAAGAAGTTTTTTAGTCCAAGTAGTAGTGTACTTTATCAACAAACTTATATCCAGCCAAATTGCAAAACGATTGTCATGGAAATGTCATGGCAGACTTTCCACTTCGACCTCCAGAACCCAAGGTTTGGGGTGTTTCCGGATATTTATACCATTGGTAAACACCAAGGTATGTTCGGAAACTAGGCAGTCCGGTTATAGTTGCTTAAACAGACAAGTTGTATTTGGGGAGTTATGTTATATTACATTTGATCGGAAGAAACATCTTCCAGAGAGAATAGTTCCATTAAGGGTTCCTTTCCCTGGGCCAACATGCCTTTTTGCGCATGCATAAGTTGTGGTGTGACAAATCACAGTATGCATTATAATTGGGGGCGTATATTGCAACAAGTGCAGTTCATCTCTTGTCCGCTGACCGATTATTCCCTTAAGAACGCTAGCTTTCGGCTTCACCCGTCTGAGGTACACGTCCGGATAACCCGTCTGTAACAATCGCAGAGGTGTTCCCTTTATGCCCTAGCCGAACAAGCGGGAACGTAGGGCCTAAGCACAGGAGCCAGGAAACCCAGCTTGGCAAAAATTTAAGTCATAAAGGTGCATATAATGGCGAAGACAAGACACCTATGAGTAGACAACACATATATATGGTGAGTTTGATGCTCCAAAATAATAATCATAATAAGCTTCTCTGAAAAGAAGCCCCCAGCTATTATGGGTATGTACATTTAATGATGTATATCCCTCAAGTGTGTGGTTTATCTGAACACTGATAGAAGTCGTACAAAAAACGAAAAGGAGAGAAAAAGGGGTGAGAGGGAGAAAAGAAAAAAAGTTATAAGTGTGAACTTAGGCATAGAATCTTCGGAGCCGAGCAGCGTTCCATGGTTTGGTTCCAAAAGATTATCTGAAGCGTTGCAAAGGCGATAGGCTCCTCCAGTGAGAACTTCATCTATGATGAAGGGACCCTCCCATTTGGGCTTGAGCTTGTCCTTTTTCTTTTCTAGTAGGCATAGGACGAGTTCACCGACATTATAAGTCTTTGCCCATACTTCCCTGCTTTGATATCGCCAAGCTTGCTGTTGGTAAAATGCGGAACGGGCCTTCGCAAAGTCGCACTCGTCCTCCAAGCCATCCATATTGTCCTGCCGGTCAAGCTTGGCCTCTCTCTCTTCATACATGCGCACTCAAGGTGAGTCATGAATAATGTCGCAAGGCAATACTGCCTCGGCGCCCTACACCATGAAAAAAAGGTGTGTATCCGATCGTGCGATTGGGCATGGTACATAGCCCCCAGAGTACAGAATCGAGTTCTTCAACCTAGTGCTTGTCTCATTCACGCAGGGATCGCACTAGTCTGGGTTTAATGCCGCTCATTATCAAGCCATTAGCCCGTTCGACCTGAACGTTTGTCTGAGGGTGACATACGGAGGCGTAATCGAGCTTGATGCCCAAATTAGCGCACCAGGTTTTCACCTCATCAGCCGTAAAGTTAGAACCGTTGTCAATAATGATACTATGCGGGACACAAGAACAGTGTACAACACTGGATATGAAGTCTATAACCGGTCCGGCTTCGGCCGTTTTGACTGGTTTGGCTTCTATCCACTTAGTGAACTTGTCGACCATAACCAGTAAATATTTCTTCTTATGGCTTCCCCCTTTAAGGGGTCCGACCATGTCCAGCTCCCAGACCGCAGAAGGCCATGTAATGGGGATTGTTCATAAGGCAGTGCGCGGCATATGGCTTTGATTGGCGAAAAGCTGGCATCCAACGCATCGTTGTACGTGGTCTTGTGCGTCTGCTCAGTCTGTGGGCCAAAAGAAACCCATACGGAAGGCCTTACTTACAAGGGCCTGAGCTGTGGCATGATGGCCACCAAGACTGGCGTGTATTTCAGCCAAGAGTTGCCGTCCTTCTTCTTTGGAGATACACCTTTGGAGTAATCCGGTGGTACTTTTCTTGTACAGTTCCCCCTCATGGACCTTGTAGGCATTCGAGCCTCAAACAATGCGATGGGCCTCCGTCTGGTCATCAGGGAGCTCATTCCTAGTTAGGTAGGCGAGGAATGGTTCGGTCTATGGGGCGATTACAGCCATGATTTCATGAGCCGATGGTGTTACTTTGGTGTCCGAACCCTTGATGATATCAGGACTGTGTTCAGAATCTGGGGGTATGATCGGTACTGGAATGGTGTTGCTGCTATCGTCCTGCCACACGACGGATGGCTTGAAGAGCCGCTCCACGAAGGTGTTGGGCGGGATGGGGTCACGCTTGGCGCCCATGCGGTCAAGTATGTACGCAGCTTCATTACTCTCCCAACCCATATGATGAACCTCGAGCCCTTCAAATCGAGCTGATATTTTGAGTACAGCGTTGCGGTAAGCCGCCATCTTCGAATCTTTTGCGTCGAAGTCTCCGTTTATCTGAGATATTGTGAGGTTTGAGTCCCCGCGTACTTCGAGGCATTGTATGCCCATGGAGAAGGCCATCCGGAGACCGTGTAACAGGGCCTCATATTCGGCTGCATTGTTAGAGTCTGTATACAGTATTTGGAGCACATAATGGATTGTGTCTCCTATGGGGGATGTCAAGACGACACCAGCCCCCAATCCGGCTAACATTTTAGAGTCGTTGAAGTGCATCACCCAGTTGGAATATGCGTCCTATTCTTTAGGGAGTTCGGCTTCTGTCCATTCGGCAACGAAGTCAACCAACACCTGAGATTTGATAGCTCGGTGTGGCTTGTAAATTATATCAAATGGTAAGAGCTCAATGGTTCATTTGGCAATCCGGCCGATGGCATCCCGATTGTTTATAATATCGTTAAGTGGTACTTTGAAAGCCACCGTGATCGAGCACTCTTGAAAGTAGTGTCGCAGCTTGCGGGATGCCATAAAGACCGCACATGCTATCTTTTGATAATGCAGGTATCGGGATTTACATGGTGTAAGGACCTTCGATACATAATATACTGGTTTTTGAAGTGGGAATTTATGTCCCTCCTCATCTCGTTCGACGACGAGCACCGCACTCACCACCTGGTGAGTTGCAGATATGTAGAGAAGCATCGGTTCGCCGACGTTTGGTGCAGCCAGGATTGGGTTACTTGTCAACAGAGCTTTTATTTCTTCCAGCCCAGGCCCGGCTGTGGCAGCGTCCGTCCACATGAAGTGGTCAGTGCGACGGAGCAAGCGATATAATGGCAATGCCTTTTCCCCTAGTATGGAGATAAAACGGCTTAAAGCTACCACGCGCCCAACTAACTTTTGGACCTGCTTGAGGTCTGTTGGTGTTTCCAATTGTGACAGGGCTTGAATTTTAGCGGGGTTTGCTTTGATTCCTCTATTGGAGACAATGAACCCAAGCAGCTTCCCGGCTGGAACGCTGAAAACACATTTTTCCAGATTGAGCCATATGTCATATGCTTGGAGGTTGTCGAATGTAAGGCGTAAATCATCTACCAATGAATGGACATGTTTGGTTTTGATGACTATGTCATCTACATATTCCTCCACAGTTTTGCCGATCTCCTTTTCCAGGCATGTTTGAATCATGCGTTGGTAGGTTGCGCCGACGTTCTTGAGCCCGAAAAGCATAGTGTTGAAGCATAAGGGCCCATACAGAGTGATGAACGTCGTGGCGTCTTGGTCGGATTCATTCATCTTAATTTTATAGTATCTGTAGTATGCGTCAAGGAAGCACAAGGAATCGTTTCCCGCGGTTGCGTCAATAATCTGGTCAATTCGAGGTAGTGGGAAGGGGTCCTTAGGGCAAGCCTTATTAAGGTCTTTGAAATTGACACACAGGCACCAGGATTTATCCTTCTTAGGTACCATGACCATGTTTGCTAGCCAGTCCGGATGTTTGATCTCTCTTATAAACCTGGCTTCGAGTAGCCTGGCTAGCTCCTCCCCCATAGCCTATCGTTTGGGTTTGGAGAATCAGCCCAGAGTTTGCTTGACTGGTTTGTATCCTTTCAGTATATTGAGACTATGGTCGGCCAGTCTCCGTGGGATACCTGGCATATCTGAAGGGTGCCAGGAAAAAATGTCCCATTTCTCACGCAGGAATGCGCGTAATGCAGTGTCCACCGTCGGATCCAGCTATGCCCCAATGGAAGCTTCTTTCTTGGGGTTCGTCGGGTGGACTTGAAGTTTGACTATTTCGTCTGCTGGCTTGAAGGAAGTAGATTTGGGTCTCCTATCGAGGATTACATCGTCCCTATCTACTGTAGAATGTAGAGTGGTCAATTCCTCGGCCGCGAGGACCTCGGATAATGCCTCAAGGGCCAGAGAGGCGGTTTTCTTTTTGGCGTGGAGTGCTATGTCCGGATCATTGGTGATAGTGATAATTCCGTTGGGCCCGGGCATTTTGAGCTTCATATACCCATAATGGGGTATGGCTTGGAAGCGCGTGAATGCGTCTCGCCCCAGCAAAGCATGATACCCGCTGTTGAATGGTGCCACATGGAAGAGTAACTCTTCGGACATGTAGTTCTCTGGCGTGCTGAATACCACGTCAAGTTTGATTTTTCCCGAGCATCTGGCTTCCCGACTAGGGATAATACCATGAAAGGTTGTGTTACTTTGCTCAATGCGACTCCTGTCCATTTGCATTTTATTGAGCGTGTCCTCATAGATGAGGTTCAGTCTGCTACCGCCGTCCATGAGCACTTTAATGGGCCGAAAGCCGTCTACGATTGGGTTTAGGACCAAAGCGGCTGGTGCCCGGATTGAGCGGGCTCTTGGTTCGTCATCGGCGTTGAAAGTGATCGCCGTGTCATTCCAAGGACTTACTGCTGCCACATGGCAGACTTCGGCGAGGTCGCGGAGCGCCCTTTTGCGCTAATTATTTGAAGAAAAGGTCTCGAAGACCGTGAATACTTTGGGATCATTGTCCTATGAAGAGTAGTTCTCTGGAGTTTTGTTAGTGAGGATACCCTCGCCGCTCTTGGCCACCTACCGGAGTATCCAACATGCTCGAAGGTTATGCATTGGTTCGTTGTTCGGCGTCATGTGAATTTTATAGGGTTTGTCGAGCCATTCCTCGAGGACAGTTCTATGCCCTGTAATGGGTTTAATTTTCTTGTCCATGGGATGATGATTAGGTGCTCCGCAGTGGTGCATCCTCTTTGCCCGTTCGGGAGATGGCCTAAAGGCTTGCGGTTCCCAACGGGCTGTCTGGGTTTTCCAGGCGCTTTCCGTTGCGTAGTACTTCTTTACTATGTGTGCCATATCGGCAAAGTGCATGACGCAATGGAGATTGAGGGCATTAAGGATTCCCTTATCGGTGCAATTTTTGTAAAATACCGAGATTGTGTCGTCGTCACAGCAATCCTTGATCTTATTTTTAACATGTAAGAATCTAGCCCAAAAGTGGTGGACTATTTCCTGAGGCTGCTCCCGCACATACATTAAATTGCATTTGGCCGGAGGACCGGAGTTGCTTGGGGAATATTGCTTGTGGTGGGTGGGCGGGCTCAAATCCAAACCCTGACCAACTGAAAAGTTTGGATTCTGAAGAATTTCTGAGGTTACAGGCCTGGGCTCCGGAGCATCCGGCACATTTGTAGGCTCAGCGCCCGATTCCATGTTCAGAGGACAAGAAGTGTCTTCCAGAATACAGGAGTCCGGTTCCCCGGGATTGGAAACCCGAACGTACTTTGTTCTCAACGTAGGAGAAGGGTTATTGTCGGCTTGTTCCTCCATGATTGCCACATGAGGGTGATCAACGGAGATCTGATTTCTCTCTGGTCGGGTTTAAGCCCAATCCGATCATTGTCGGTTACAACCACCAGGGCGGCGACGCGATCTAGCAGTTCGTTTAATGCCGATACATCTGTCGGATCCATCTTGTCGGATTATTCAGGGCCGACGCAGAGGCGATTTTTGGCGACAAGTTGGGCTGCTTCTCTCTTAAGGGCCGGGCGAGCACCCATGATGAAGCTGCTGAGCCAGAGGGGTTGCCCTAAAGCTAGGGCTTCTACGGAAGTGATGATGCCCTGATGACAAGGGGAGCCATCAATCCTTCTGTCGACAGCACAGAGGGACTCTCAATGAAAGCACGAATGTCGGTGTCAAAACTGGCAGATCTCGGGTGGGGGGTCCCGAACTGTACGTTTGAGGATTGAAGGTAGCAGGAGACAGGGGACATGATGTTTAGCCAGGTTCGGGCCCTCTTAATGGAGATAATAGCCTACTTCCTGCTTGATTGACTTTGATGAGTATATGGGTTACAAGAGTTGATCTACCTCGAGATCGTAATAGATAAACCCTAGATGTCTAGCCTGTATGATTGTGATTGCCCAAAGGACTAAACCCTCTGATTTATATAGACATCAGAGGAGGCTAGGGTTATACAAAGTCGGTTAACAAAGGAAGGAAACTACACATCCGGATGCTAAGCTTGCCGTCCACGCAAAGGAGAGTCCCATCCGAACATGGGAGAAGGCCTTTGGTTCTGTATCTTCATGGCCCATCAGTCCGGCCCATGTCACATAGGTCGGCTCTCTGAGGACCTCATAATCCAGGACTCCCTAAATGACAAACATCAATATGCATAGAATGTTGCGCAGGTTTGTGAGCAATCTTAATAGCACTTTCATTATCACAAAGCAATGGAACATGTTTCACATGTATCTCATAATCCTTAAGGGTTTGTGTCATCCAAAATAATTGAGCACAGCATGATCCGGCGGCAATGTATTCTACTTTGGCAGTTGATAAGGATACCGAGTTTTGTTTCTTGGAGGACCGAGACACAGGGGATCTACCAAGAAATTGACAAGTACCCGAAGTGGACTTTCTATCAACCTTGTCACTGACATAGTCTAAATCGGACTAGCCAACAAGATCAAAAGATGACAGAGGGAGTCCCGGACTAGGGGGTGTCTGGATAGCCGAACTATCATCTTCGGCCGGACTCCTAGACTATGAAGATACAAGATTGAAGACTTCGTCCCGTGTCCGGATGGGACTTTCCTTGGCGTGGAAGGCAAGCTTGGTGATACGAATATGTAGATCTCCTACCATCGTAACCGACTCTGTGTAACCCTAACCCTCTTTGGTGCATATATAAACCGGAGGGTTTTAGTCCGTAGGACGAACAACAATCATACCATAGGCTAGCTTCTAGGGTTTAGCCTCTCTGATCTTGTGGTATATCTACTCTTGTACTACCCATATCATCAATATCAATCAAGCAGGAGTAGGGTTTTACCTCCATCGAGAGGGCCCGAACCTGGGTAAAAACATCATGTCCCTTGTCTCCTGTTACCATCCACCTAGACGCACAGTTCGGGACCCCCTACCCGAGATCTGCTGGTTTTGACACCGACATTGGTGCTTTCATTGAGAGTTCCTCTATGTCGTCTTCTTTAGGCCCGATGGCTCCTTCGATCGTGACCAACGATGCGGTCAAGGGTGAGACTTTTCTCCCCGGACAGATCTTCGTATTCGGTGGCTTTGCACTGCGGGCCAATTCGCCTGGCCATCTGGAGCAGATTGAAAGCTACGCCCCTGGCCATCAGGTCAGATTTGGAAGTTTGAACTATACGGATGACGTCCGCGGAGACTTGATCTTCGACGGGTTCGAGCCACAGCCAAGCGCGCCGCACTTTCACGATGGGCATGATCTAGCTCTGCTGCTGGACAGTGCCCTGGAGGCAGCACAAGCGTCCACTCCGACCCTTAGCTCAGAGCCGACTACGCCGATCAAGGATCGGTGGCTGGACACCGCCTCGGGGGCTGCTATCTCTATGGTGATTGAGCCGAACGCCAACCCTGTCCTTTCTGAAGCTCGTGACTCCAAGGTGTCGGACTCCTCTCCGGACTCCGAACCTCCCGCGCCCCTGCCAATCGAATCCGATTGGGCGCCGGCCATGGAATTCACCGCCGCGGACATCTTCGAGCACTCGCCCTTTGGCGACATCCTAAATTCACTAAAGTCTCTCTCTTTATCAGGAGAGCCCTGGCCGGACTATAGTCAGGAAGGATGGGACGCGGACAGCAAAGAAATTCAAAGCCCACCCACCACCCACTTCGTAGCCACTATCGAAAGTTTAAACGACGTGCTCAATTTCGACCCCAAAGACATCGACGATATGGACGACGATGTAGGAGATATGCATGAACCAGCACCCATAAGGCACTGGAAACCCACCTCATCTCACGATGTATACATGGTGGATACACCTAAAGGAAGCAACGACGAGGAACAACGGGACGACACGCAGGATCATCCCCTCAAAAAGCGGACAAATACGGCGACAGTCGCCGAACAAATAGCTACCCGAAGCGAAAGCTACTGCCAGAATTTGACGAGGAGGCCGTAGAGCCAGCGCAATCAAAGAACAAGGAGACCACCCGGTCGGATAGATGACCCCATGGCAAACATAGAGCAGCAAACGGCGCCGCATACAAGCCGGCACGCGATCCGCACACGGATTCGCATCAAAAAGATGGCCCAGTTAGATCCATCTACGGGCCAAGAAAGCAAGCTCTAGTAAGCAATGCAATACGTCAAGTATCCGAATATTACGGTACACCCAAATACAGGGGTGCCGCACATCCCCTATGTTTCACCGATGAGGTTCTGGATCATGAATTTCTAGCGGGATTCAAGCCTGTAAACATAGAGGCATACGACGGAACAATAGACCCTGGAGTCTGGATTGAGGATTACATCCTCCACATACACATGGCTAGAGGAGATGACCTCCATGCCATAAAATACTTACCCCTCAAGCTCAAAGGGCCAGCCCGGCATTGGCTCAAAGCCTCCCCGTAAACACCATTGGAAGTTGGGAAGAGCTCGAGGATGCTTTTTGGGCAAATTTTCAAGGGACTTATGTCTGACCTCCGGATGCATACGATTTAAGTCACATAACTCAACAACCCGGAGAGTCAGCCTGAAAATTCTAGAACGGATTCCTCACTAAAAAGAACCAAATAGTCGACTGTCCGGACGCCGAAGCCTTAGCAGCTTTCAAACACAACGTCCGAGACGAATGGCTCGCCAGACACCTCGGCCAAGAAAAGCCAAGAACAATGGCCGCACTAACAAGCATCATGATCCGCTTTTGCGCGGGAGAGGATAGTTGGCTGGCAAGATGTAGTACCAGCGACCCAAGTACATTCAAAGTCAGGAATGGAAACAGGAAACAGCGACGAAGCAAGGACCAGTGCCGAACCAAGGGCAACAGCCCGAAGAGCACGGCAGTCAACACCGGATTCAAAAGCTCACGGCAGAATCATAAAAAACCGCCCCCTACGGATAACAGGGACGAGCTATCTAACTTAAACAAGATCTTGGACAAGGTAGGCCAAATCCACAGTACCCCCGGGAAGCCTGCAAATCATACCCATAGAGATTGTTGGGTCTTCAAGCAGTCTGGCAAACTCAACGCCGAACACAAGGGGCTCGACATACAAAGCGAGGACGATGACGAACCCCACAAACAGATCACCGGAAAACAAAAGAATTTCCCACAAGAAGTCAAAACAGTAAACTCACTTTACGTGACAAAAGGGAAAAACAAAACAGCGCCCATAGATATACGCATCGTACGGCCTATCCTAGAGGAGTCCCGCCGTTGGTTGTCAAAACCAATCACCTTCGACCATCAGGATTACTCTAGAAGTATCCGGAACGCAGGATGGACTGCCTTGATATTAGATCCGATAATCGACGGACTCCAATTCACACAAGTCCTAATGGACATCGGCAGTGATCTAAACCTGCTATATCAGGACACAATCCGCAACATGGGGATAGACCCAACCAAAATTCGCCATAGCAAAACTTCCTTTCAAGGGGTAATGCCAGGCCGATATGCCCATTGTACGGGCTCTCTATTGCTAGAAGTTGTGTTCGGCTCACCCGAAAACTTCCGCCGCGAAAAGTTAACCTTCCACCTCACCCCATTTACAAGTAGCTATCAAGCACTACTGGGGCGCAAAGCTTTCGCCCGCTTTAACGCAATACCGCATTATGCATCCCTCACACTTAAAATGCCCGGTCCACGAGGCATCATCTCCTTAAAGGGAAATATCGAGTGTTCCCCGAGCGCGGAAGATTGTGTGACTGCCTCGACGGCCACACACTAAACCGGCCTCACTAATTCAAGCACCCAAACAGGTCGTTCAGACCCCGGACACGGTTAGACGAGTCCGGCGTAAACATACAGGGGCTTACCAGCCGCACACCCTCACACTAGGGGCTCCGCGCATATACAAAAAAAGTCAATAAAGCTCAATTTTATTTATCTTTTGAAACGTACTTTGTTTATTTTAATATAACGTACATCTTCGCACGATCTTTTTCAACTAAGTTCCTCTCTTTTACAGATGAACACCGTGCGACACCCGTCCAGGATACGGCACAACGGAGACACAGGCGCAGACGTGCAGCAGGGACTCGTTGCAAGGATTCTTTTCAGACTAAGACCATGCATAAACCTTTTTTACTGTCTCTTGTTGATACACACCCCCTGGTTTCTTACTATAACAAAGGAGGAGGCTGGCGTTTTGGCATAGGCCACGTCGGAATTTTGCTCGTACCTGGACACCAGGGGCTTATTACCAAGGGCGTTGTTCGGCCCGTTTTCATAAACACCGAATACCTAAGGGAGTGTTCGGCATCTCGAGTTAGGCATTATATGCATCAGCTCCGAATCATGTCTTTGGTCAAATGTTGGGTTTGCCCGGCTCTTGTGTTTTGCTGCCTTACATTCCGCTCTATCAGCTAACGCGGCACCAGGAGAACTACTGCGATTGTGCCCCGGTTCGGCCAGGCGAGCACCTCAGTAGAGAAAGTCGAAAACTGACTGTCATGATACAGCGTGAGACTGGTCAACCACTCGATGACCCGCCAGAATCTATAGGATTCCTCCGCATTGACGAAGGGCCGTTTCCCGGTCAGGCACATATGCGCCCCAAATTCGGGTGAGTGCGGTGCCCCTAGGGGCTATATAGTAGCCCCATTGTCAAACTCCTATGGCTAAGTGAAAGTGATAAAGCATTATAGTCCGGTTGCCTAGTTTGCTACGCTACCACCTCCTTTATAGGACCAAGACGTTGGATCAAGTGTGAAAATGCGCCTTTTGCAAACACCCCCGCATTATATGCGTGGGGGCTGAAGCCGAAGACTGCCATCTTTCAGGTTATATACAAATATACATTAACGGCCGCACAGGAGGTGTTTTATTTCTTGAAAGCACAAGTATAAAAAGCTTTTATATTTCATCGAAATATTGTTTCACAATAATACATGTCATTCGAACATAATATCCTTCGAGCACTACGTCTCTATTAAACGAGCGCCCGGCAGAACTTCCTGAAAATATTGCTCGACAGGTACTCGGCTTCCATCCGAATCTTGGGTTGCAACATCGGTGGCCTTTATCTCCGCCCAGAATGTCTTGACACGGGCAAGAGCCATCCGAGCACCCTCTATGCATGCCGACCTCCTCATTGCATTGATATGCGGCACCGCACCAAGGAACTGTTGTACCAAGCCAAAATAACTCTTCGGCTCAGGCCCCTTCGGCCACAAAAGACTCACGACATCCTTCATGGCAAGTCCAGATAACCTATTCAGCTCCACCCATTCGGCCAAGCGAACGGTTAATGGAAGTGGGCGCTCTGGATTATGGAACTGCGACCAAAAAACCTTTCCTGTTTCGTGATCCTCTTGATCTCGGAAGTGTTCGGCCGCGTCCACCGCACTGGCCGCCAAGTCCAGATAAGCATCTTCCACACTCCACAGCCGGTCCAACTGAGCATAATTAGGGTCCAGGAATTTCCTCCATAGCAGAAAGGGCTTTCCAGCCGCGATATCTCCGGCCTGACGCAGCTCCTCCTTCACAGCTCTCGTTGCAAAGCGAGCATCCTTGGCCTCGGCAGTGGCCTTCTTCAGGTCCTCTCGTACCGCCCGATCTTCTTTTTTGAGAAGCTTGCAGCGATCGGCAGCATTCTTCAACTCCACGGCAATCTCGGACATCTCCTTCTCGCTTCGGCAGTGAGCAGCCTGTTCGGCTTTTAGCTCTTCGGTCGCCTTTAAGGCAGCTGCATCACTCTTTCTGTCCTGCTCCTTGGCCTGGGCGAGCTCTGCCCGCAGGTTCTCCATGGCAGCGGCACCATCTGCGTCAAGCATACTTGTGGTGAGGCACGGGCATCAAGCTCCCTTACCAGGTGTCCGCAGAGAGATCACATACCTTGTGACTCGTCAAGACGCTTATTGACAAGCGTGATGTTGGCATCCACCACGTCAAGTTGCCGCTTTAGCTCGGCAAATCCACCAGTCCGGCTAGCCACCGGACACTTCTCCACCTACATAGGAAGGGCGACATATTATACCTGGGAATATGATCCTCGGCGCGCTGTCATTTTTGACAACACACCGAGTCTCAGGGGCTACTATCTACACAGGGCACATTTTATATGCGGAACTATCATAAGGTACATCATTTGCGTACCTTAAAACCTGTCAGTAAACTTCTGACGGCTTCATGCAATCCGCTCTCAGTGGACGAAATCCTTTCAATCACCATACCCATTAACGCACGGTGATCTTCTGAGATAAACGCTCGCCCAAGCAGATCCTTCAGCTCCTCTGACCGTACACCATATGGTGCCGGACTCGTCCGATGGCCTTTTTCGAAGGCCGGACGCGGAGGGCTTTGAGGGGACATACGACTACCTTCCGGCCCCACCGGACTCGGAGAAACCCTCTGTGACGACACCTCAGGGTCGCCCGCCTCGTAAGACGGTACGGCAGGGGGAGGCGTTTCGCTCTCTATCATCTCCGGACGAAGATCCCCTGAAGATGAGCTCTGCTGAGAAGGGCTGAGATCCGAACTACAAGGTAAAATTTTGGTTATCAGAAATAGGGTAGGGATATCCTTTATTTTAATAAAAACTCCCCTTTTTACTTACGGCTCGGTGGAGGGTTGATCCCCATGGGGGCATAAAACGGCCGAGGCATCTCTCGGCACCGGACCCTCTAACGAAGATTTCTTCCCCCACTTTGAGACCATGGTCTCCGGGTCTTCAGAGGTGGTCCTCTTCTTCCCTTGGATGGAGGGATTCTCGATCCCTCCTTTCCTGACAGCCTCCTTCGCGGGGGCGGTAGCTTCTTTTTTTTTCCCTTCACCTTCTTTCGAAGGCGCAACCTCCAGCATCCTGGTTAAAAACGGGATCCAGCGCGGTCTCAGGGAGGGGGGCCGGACACCTGATAAACTTTGCTTTCGCTATCCACTCCTGTTCAAGGGACAGCTCTTTTAAAGGGCAAGTTTGCAATAAATATAGGATAGCGTGTCCGGGTACAGGGCTACTTACTTGAGTATCTGGGCGATTGCAGCTTAGACCTGCGTCCTCGGTCAAGTACGGACACATCTCTTGTGATCCGAAGAAAAGCTTGTACATCTCCATGGGCGTCGCGCCCATAAAATGTTGGAGAGTTCGCGGTCCCTCCGGGTTAAATTCCCACAGGCGGAGGGGGCGACGTCTGCAGGGCAGGATGCGACGAATCAGCATCACCTGCGCTACTACGACCAAAGTGATCTCTCTCTCTCTAGGAGGTCTCAAATGCGGCCCTACAGCAAGGGCACGTCCTTGGACGGCCCCTAGTCAAGCCCTTTATTGACCCATGACGCCAGCCGCGGTGGAGGGCCCGAGCAAAATATAGGTGGCGCCACCCATTTGGTGCCCCTGGGAGCTGTGATATAAAACCACTCTTGTTGCCATAAACTGAGCTCCTCTTGAAAAGAGCCCTCGGGCCATGGAGCATCAGCATTCTTGCTTATAACAGCCCCTCTGCACTCTGCATGTCGCCCCTTGATCATCTTCGGCTCCACTTTGAAGGTCTTGAGCCACAATTCGAAGTGAGGGGTAATACGGAGGAAGGCTTCGCACACGACAATGAACGATGAGATGTGGAGGATGGACTCCGGATCCAAGTCATGAAATTCCAACCCATAGTAAAACATGAGCCCCCTCACGAAGGGGTCCGTCGGGAAGCTTAGCCCCCGAAGGAAGTGAGACGCGAACACCACACTTTCACCAGGATTGGGAGTGTGAATAACCTGCCCTTGGGCACGCATCCTATGTGAAATTTCGTCGGTTAAATACCTGGCATCTCTTTACTTTAGCACGTCTTCTTCCGTAATGGAGGAAGGCATCCACCAGCCTTGCAGGTCGGAGCCGGACATCATCGAAGGTCCGAAGCGCCTGAATCTGGAGCTTTGGGTGTTGGAACTCGAGGCGAGGGGCGGATTCGATTGAGATTGAAAGAAGGGAGTGCAACCTTGGTCTCTTTATAAAGAGGTTGAATACCAAGAGCCTCCCCTGTGACCGTTCGGGACTCGCCTTCGATAGAGGAGACGTGCCCACGGACATGGTCGGGTTACCCACGCCCGTATTGATGAGAATCTCGGAATAAGGGGACACGATCTCTGCTTTGACGAGACATGCCAAAGAAACCGCCTCGCTAAACACGCTGAAGTGGAACAGTAAAAATAAAGGCTTGGCCGTGGTGTGATTTCACGCCATGGAATACGTCAGCGGATTGAATTTTTGTAAATATTATTATTCTCTCTACGGTGGTATGTGGAACTTATTTTGCAGAGCCAGACACTATCATTGTGTTCAAAATCTTCTATGAAGTATTCAGAGGAGGAACCTGCCTTGCAATGCCAAAGACAATATGCGCGCCAGACTCGTCGCCATTGAAGCCTGGTTCAGGGGCTACTGAGGGAGTCCCGGACTAGGGGGTGTCCGGATAGCCGAACTATCATATTTGGCCGGACTCCTAGACTATGAAGATACAAGATTGAAGACTTCGTCCCGTGTCCGGATGGGACTTTCCTTGGCGTGGAAGGCAAGCTTGGCGATAAGGATATGTAGATCTCCTACCATTGTAACCGACTCTGTGTAACCCTAGCCCTCTTTGGTGCCTAAATAAACCGGAGGGTTTTAGTCCGTAGGACGAACAAGAATCATACCATAGGCTAGCTTCTAGGGTTTAGCCTCTCTGATCTCGTGGTAGATCTATTCTTGTACTACCCATATCATCAATATCAATCAAGCAGGAGTAGGGTTTTACCTCCATCGAGAGGGCCCGAACCTGGGTAAAAACATCATCTCCCTTGTCTCCTGTTACCATCCGCCTAGACGCATAGTTCGGGACCCCCTACCCGAGATCCTCCAGTTTTGACACCGACAATGACCTCTTCGGATACCAAATGCCAAAGTTTGGTGTATGAATTAAATATCTCACTATCCTTTTCACGGCCTTAAGATGACATTCTTTAGGGGCCAATTGATATCGTGCACACATGCACACACTTAGCCTAATATCGGGATGGGAGGCATATAGATATAACAATGAACCAATCATAGAGATGTAAACTTTTTGGTCAACCAGTTTGCCATTGTTAGTCAAGTCAAGATGTCCACTAGTAGGCATGGGTGTTTTCATACCTTTCTTTCTTGCATGTTGAACTTCTTGAAAAGATCCTTGGTATACTTTGTTTGAGAAACAAAGGTACCTTCCTTAGTTTGCTTGATTTGTAATCCAAGGAAAAATTTGAGTTCACTCATCATAGACATCTCAAACTTCTCCGACATTAGCCTTCCAGACTTTTCACTAAAATGGGTGTTAGTAGAACCAAATATGATATCATCCACATAAATTCGGCACACAAATAATTCACCATTAACCCTTTAAGTAAAAAGTGTAGAATCAATCTTCCCAATTTCAAAGGCTTTTTCAATAAGGAACTTGGTCAAGCATTTATACCATGCTCTAGGAGCTTGTTTAGGACCATAAAGAGCTTTGTGAAGTTTGTAAACATGATTAGGTTTCTCGGGATTCACAAATCTGGGAGGTTGTTTAACATACACTTCCTCCTCAATTTCTCCATTACGAAAAGCAATTTGGATGTCCATTTGGTATAAGGGGATGTCATGGTGGTTGGCATAAGCAAGTAAGATGCGTATGGACTCAAGTCTGGCAATGGGGGCATATGTCTCACCATAGTCCATACCTTTGACTTGAGTGCAGCCTTGAGAGATGAGACGGGCCTTGTTGCATACAACTTGTCCATCTTCATCTTTGTTATTTTGAAACACCCATTTGGTTCGAATGACATTGTGATTGTCATCGGGCTTTTCAACCAATGTCCACACTTGATTCCTCTCGAAGTTCTGTAGCTCTTCGTGCATAGCATTCACCCAATCCGGATCCTCAAGAACGTCTTCAACCCTCATAGGTTCAATACTAGAAATGAATGAGTAGTGTTCACAAAAGTTAGCTAAACGAGTTTTAGAGCGAGTGATTCTCCCGGTTTGAATATCATCAAGGATTTGTTCGACGGGGTGGTCTCTTGTGCCTCTAGCTTAACTCGTGAGAGCTTTTGTTTGGGTTGAGGTGGAACTTCCTCTTCATTGTCTTCTTCTTCCTATCTTTCTTCATTGTTTTTGGCATTGTCATTCTCTTATGGAGGTGGAGAGGGAGGTCGAGGTGGTTCTTCTTGTTGTACTTTCTCATTTCCTCCGTCTTGACGAGATCCACTTGTAGATGCCTCCAACTCAACTTGTGGTTCACCTTGATGTGAAGTTGGGGCTTCCACTTGCACGGATGAAGTACTCGCCTTCACCTTCGTTGTGTGAATCTTGCCAATGGGCAAATCTTGGATTGCTTCCGAAGGATCGTCGTCTCCTACATCAATTGGCAATTGCTTTACTTGTGAGCCGTTAGATTATCAAACTTCACATCTGCCATCTCTTCAACCTTTCGGGTGAAATTGTTGTAGACACGGTAAGTGTGAGAGTTTGAGCCATAACTGAGTAGGAAATCTTCATGAGATTTAGGAGCAAATTTCGAGCGATGATGCTTATCAAGAATGTAACACTTTGAGCCAAATACTCGAAATTATCCAATTTGGGTTTTGTTACCGGTGAGAATCTCGTATGCCGTTTTGCCGAGAAGCTTGTGAAGATATAGTCGATTCATAGCATGACAAGCTGTCTCAACCACTTCCCCCTAAAAGTGTCTTGCCATCTTTATTCATCAAGCATCGTTCTTGCCATCTCAAGAAGTGTCCGATTCTTCCTCTCAACAACTCCATTTTGTTGAGGCGTGTACGTAGCCGAGAATTCATGTGAAATCCCTTCTTCGTCAAGAAAGGTATCCACATTAGCGTTCTTGAACTCCATTCCATTGTCGCTTCGAACCTTCTTTATCTTCACTTCAAATTGGTATTGGGCATAGCGAAGTTCTTGAATATCTTTTGGACCTCCGATTTTTCATCTAGAAAGAACACACACGTAAATCTTGAAAAGTGATCAACAACGACCAAACCGAATGAGTTACCACCAGAACTCTTGTAGGTGTTGGGTCCGAAAAGATCCATATGAAGTAGCTCAAGCGGTCTTCCCGTGGTTATGATGTTCTTCACGAGATGACTTCCTTCAACCTGTTTTCCTGCTTGACAATCACTGCAAAGTCTATCCTGTTCAAATATGGCATCTTTAACACCAAGGATATGATCACCTTCAACAAGCTTATCAATATTTCGCATGCCCACGTGAACTAACCTTCTATGCCATAACCAACCCTTAGAAGATTTGGCAATTAAGCAAGTTCGAGGTTGAGCTTTCTTAGTGAAATCAACAACGTATAGGTCACCTCTATGTATACCGGTAAAGACCATATTATGATTATCTCTTCGAAACACCTGGCAATCTACTTTGATAGATAGAACATTGAAACCGAAGTCAGCTAGTCTAGATACGGAAAGTAGATTATAACCAAGAGATTCAAATAGCATAACGTTTTGGATAGAACTATCATGGGAGATGGCCACCTTACCAAGGCGAACTACCTTACCCTTGGAGTTGTCACCAAAACTGACATACTTGCGGGGACCGTCGTTCTCAGCAAGCTCACAAAACATGTCCTTATCTCCGGCCATATGATTAGTACGTCCACTATCTAGAACCCATTCCTTTCCTCCGGCCATGTAACCGCGAAGTTTAGCCATAAGACGAAAGTATCTCATTGACTTATCGATATCAAATTCACTATCATCATCCTCAACGTAATATCCATGTTCAAACATCATCATGTGAATGATCATCACCTACAGAGAGTGATTCATTAGATTTATGACCATGACAATGTTTGTGAAATGATGCCACTAATGACTCCAACATCTCCTTTGGCACGCATAAGGTCATGAAGCTCAAATAGACAATATCCAAATTTAGGATCACTAGTATCCATATTTTGAAAACTAATGTACTTTTGAAGAATCTCATCTAGATTTTCCAAGGAATAGTTTTGAAAGCGCTCCTCATGATATTTCCATGTAGTATAAGCACATTCAAATGTAGGCAAGCACACAAGCAAATATCTAGGCAATCCTCTCATGATAAGATCAATTGTTCTAAGATTGCGGGTCATATCAAGATACTCATCGAGGGTAGGATGCAAAGGATCTATGGGGGCACATAAGGGCTGATAATATACTTGTTCAAATTATATTCATTGAAAATCTCAAGCATCTCATTCTTCCAAGAATTATAGAACTATTCATCAAGAATAGGCACTCTACGTCCAATACTCCTGATCGTAGACTCATCCATCTCCCTCCAATGGCAATTAAACCAAAGCAATGGATACCAATGCTCTGATACCAATTGAAAGGTGGAGTTTTAGCACAAGTTCAAGCATTCACAATACATTTCAAGCAAGCACGACAAGAGTATGACGAGCGGAAAGAGTAAAGCATGCTAACTGCAAGAAAGTAAAGGGATGGGACTGGAGTTTGCAAACGCAATGAAGACACGAAGATTTTTGGCGTGGTTCTGATAGGTGGTGCTATCGTACATCCACGTTGAAGGAGACTTCAACCCACGAAGAGTAAAGGTTGCGCGAGTCCACGAAGGGCTCCGCCCATGAAGGGTCCACGAAGAAGCAACCTTTGCTATCCCACCATGGTCATCGCCCACGAAGGGCTTGCCTCACTCGGGTAGATCTTCACTAAGTAGGCGATCTCCTTGCCCTTACTAACTTCTTGGTTCAACTCCACAATCTTGTCGGAGGCTCCCAATCGACACCTAACCAATCTAGGAGACACCACTCTCCAAAAGGTAATAGATGTGTTGTTGATGATGAACTCCTTGCTCTTGTCCTTCAAATGATAGTATCCCCAACACTCAACTCTCTGACACAGATTTGGATATGGTGGAAAGATGATTTGAGTGGAAAGAAACTTGGGGAAGGCTAGAAATCAAGAATCTTGTGGTGGGATTGGAATATCTTGATCTCAACACATGAGTAGGTGGTTCTCTCTCAAAAAATGTATGCTCGAAGTGTAGGCACGTTCTGATGGCACTCTCAAATATGGAGAAGGGGGTGGAGGGGTATATATAGCCTCCACACAAAATCCAACCATTACACACATTTGACCCAACTGGGTCAGACCAAATAGAAGAACACGGTGAGACCAATTCAGTTCAAAATGTGAGTGTTAGGAATCTCGGTGGGACCGACTGGAACAAATCGGTGGGACTGATGTGCTAGGGCTTAGGGCAAACATCAACTCGGCGGCATCGATTGCATCAACACGGTGAGACCGAAGTGAAGCAATAAGGCAATAGAGAAGATGTCAAGCCAACTCGGTGTGACCGATCGCAATTTTGATGAAACTGAAACATTTGCAATAGGAAACAGAGAGTTTGCAAGGCCATCTCGGTGAGACCGAGATCCGTATCAATGTGACCGAACTGTTATGGTTTTTGGCTGTGGCTATGTCATATGAACTCGATGGCGTCGGATAGGAAATATCGCTGGGGCCGAGTTTGAGTTTAGGTTTTGGACATATTTGGAATGAGAAAGTGGTTGACGGCTTTGGATCAATATCACTAAGCATATTGAGCATGTAGACCATCAAGCAACACCTCATCTGTTGGGACCCTGATCCTAAGTCACACCAATCTAGCATCTAACACCTCATATCACTTTGCGGCCTCACACATGGTATTCCTATGGGTGCCACCTTACCTGGCCCGGGACCGTTTGTGCCTTTTGACTCATGTATATGGTTGTGTCGCTAGCATCCATATGACAGAGAACCCGGGCCGACATGACTAGCTTAAACTCAAAGTGGCACAAACTTACAGGAACAGGCATACATGACCCAGCAACGAAAGTGTCGATCAACAACGTATGAACCCAGGTAGTAGCAAGCTACAAGGACTTAAAGGAACAACATGTGACATTTCCCCGACGGGACAGACATAGGAACGAAGAAGGACACATGCCGGCCAGCCTAAGTGTTCCAGAGTAGTAGTAAGCTACCATGGCTCAGTGGAAGCACTAGGTGACATTTTCCCATAAGAGAGGCTACCAAGAATAAACAACTAGGTTGTCGGATCCCACACATAGCAATACACATTACACGTACACATAACATGCAAGTATGTGCTGCACAACATGGAATCACAGCATAACTCAACAAGTCATATAGATAAAGACTCGGAAGACCCATCATAGCATTTATTAAAAATAGGGGTCACATAACCCAAGATTCAGAGCATACAAGCAACAGGCGGAAGCATAACATGTCTGAGTATAGGCAACTGCAAATGAAAAAGGCTGAGGAGCCTGACTATCTACAACATCCGATCAAGATCGTAGCTGAGGTACAAGCTACTTGTCGAAGTCCGCGAGAACACTAGTAAGACCGAAGTCTCCGTTGCAAAAACATAAATTAAGCAACGTGAGTACAAAGGTACTCAGCAAGACTTGCATCAGATCCTACCATACATGCATTTGTATCAAGAAGGCAATGTGGGGTTTAGTTGCAGCAAGCCAGCTTTGACCCAGTGGCTATCCTGTTCTATGACTACAAGTAACTTCTTTGAGGTGAGATAGCGCACACGAGTCCACTAATCTCCACACAATACACTACTATGGATTCATCCTGGTCTCCCTACGAGAAGGCCATCCATAGCAATAACACTTGTCTTGAGCATTTTAGAGTATCCACTTCAAGTTGTGTATGTACCACGTAAGCTTCCAAGAAGTCCATATCCGCGGACCCGGCTATTCGAGTAGATCATGTTAACCCTGCAGGGGTGTACTTATTCACACACACTCTCGGCACTTATTGCCATGTACACGTCATGTATCTCGGCAACCTTCAAGCGGAAGCCTGGCGAGGGTGTCGGCCACGACCTTACTAACCACGCAAGACCCTAGTCCAGGTTTATCACTTATTTGGGTTCTATCCGCAAGGGAGTCCGGACGAGGTTTCCATCACGGCCCCAAACAATGTGAGCATGGTTCCCAAGCCCACCAACCGGGTGCCACTTAGTACACCGTGCCACGTGTGCCTAGTCTGTCCCAAGCCCACCCTACCGGGTGCCGCTTGGTAGAAGAATAACACTGCCTACAAACACCAGAAACTAGTTGCGACTCCTGGATAGAGATCAAGTTGGTTAATAAGTCGAGAGGGGTCGAGTTACCGGAACCCAATGTTTGGTAGTATCTTGTCATTGGACAATCATACACAGAACTCAGTGCTTAAGGACGGTTCCAGTGAGACAACCCACCATGTACTCCTACATGGCCTCTCACCGCTACCTTTACCAAATCATGTTCACACACTTCACTCTCAACATCAGAACATAGCACTGCACTCCAATTCATTCCCAATGAATCTGACCTGACACACTCTAAGCAATAGCAGGCATGGCATGGTAGGAACACAACATAGCTTCAATCAACCTACACATGCTATTGGGTTTCAACTATTATACTGTGGCAATGACAGGTCATGCAAAGGAATGGGTTCAGCTACCGCAGCATAAAGTAGCAGTTGAATCGTTGTTGTCCTAATGCAATAGCTGAGAGCAGGAGCGAGAGAATAGGATTGTATCGGAATGAACAAGGGGGTTTTCTTGCCTGGTAGATCAACAGGGGGCACTGCTCCACAGACAGGTACTCTAGAGCACTCCCCGGAGCAGGACCTATCGAGAAGGAAGGTGTCGACAATCAATACACAAGCATATGCAACAATATGATGCATGAACATGGCATGAATATGTGATATTGTTTGAGCTAATGCACTAGCATTCATTTGGTTGAAGTCCATTTGAACCAAAGGTTCAAATGCAACTCCAAAATAAGCTCTTATAAATGCCATTTATATTTTTCACCTATATAGTAGATATAAGTTGGTTTGTCATGCATGAAACTAGTACAGGTGGATAGATTGAATTTTTTTGATAATTTTGCATATATAATTTATTTCAATCTGAGCTACGGTTGAAATTCTATGAATTTTTGAAGTTTATAACATTTTCAGAATTTTCCTGGTTTATTTCAAAACCAGAAAAAGAATAAACTGCATCAACCCTGCGTCATGCCAGCGGCAGCAGGTCAACAACGTTGACCCGGTCAAACCTGACGTGTGGAGTCCACATGTCTGTGTCACAGTTAGTTAACAGGGATTAATTAGTACTAACACTAACCTAACTATAGCTTAGTCAGAGCCGGGCCCCACCTGTCATTGACCCACACGGGTCAAATCTGGTCAACTGGGGGTCAAACTCAGTCAAGTTGCCGGCGTTTAGCCGCCGGCGAGGCCGAACGCGGCGGAGGGGCTCGGTAAATACCCTCCAGTGACCATTTGGACGGCAGAGACAACGAGCGAGGAGCTGGGGCTCGGCCGCGTCGTTTGAAGCAAGCGGGAGGCTGCAGGGGTGTGGGAGCTCATCGGAAACGAGCTCGAGGCGGCGGTTGGAGCACGGCCAGGTGCGTGCACAGTGGTGCGGTGCACGGTAGGAGCTGCGGTTAGCGGCGTTGGCTTGCGGAGGGGCTGCTGAGCGCGTTGGCGTGTGCGGGCGCGAGCTACGGCGGCTAGCGCGACATCGGCGACATGGACGGCAGCAAGGAGCTATGTCCATGGTGGGGAATGGAGCCATGGCGTGATAATGACGAGATAGAGAGGGGGAAACGACGGCAGGGCTCACAGCGGTTCCAACGGAGTCGATAGCAAGCTCGGGGAAGATCAGAAGCGAGCAGAACGGCAAGGGCAATCTCCGGTGGCCGGAGCTGAAGACGACATCGATGGCGGCTCTCCCGGGCTTCCCGCATCGCCCGGCTCGACGGAGAGGTAGCAGGAGACGGCGCGGAGCTTTCAGACACAGGGAGAGGGCGAGGGGAAGGCGGTAGCTACGACGGCGACAAGCTGCGGCAACGGCAACGCTCGATCGTGGGGAGAGGGAGAGATCCAGGGGAGGGGGAAGAGCGAGAGAGAGTGAGAGAGGCCTGGGGGGTCGTGTGGCGACGTTTGGGACGGCCAGGGCGTCGAGGGGGAGGTCACGCGGGCAGGCAGGAGGTGGCGCACATGTGCGCGGGCAGTGACCGCGTGCCCATTATCCTCCTGGCGCCAGGAGGACGACGAATGGCGTTGCCAGTCAGCTGGGCCGGCCTACTAGGCCACTGGACCAGGCCAGGCTGCACAGTGTTGGCTACACATGTAAGTTTCTTCTTTGTTTTCTTTTCTATTTTCTGACATTTGTTTCTGATTTAAAACATAATGCTAAACTAATTTATTTTCTTCTGTCAATTTTTGTAAGAACTATTTGGATTATTCCAGAGCTCCTCAAGAACTAACAAAATTATTGGACAATATTTTATGTATATAAAAAATATTTATCCAACGCAAATAATTACTGGATTAATTCAAAATGGCCAAACTAAATATTTATGAGCTCCTAAAAATATTGGTTTGAATTTTACCTCTGACCAATATTTCCAGAGAGCAACATGAACATTTTCTTGGACCTTTTTGGCGCAATTTTTATCTGGGTCATTTCCAAAAATGATTTTTGAGGGTTTCACAAATCCTCAATTCAAATTTAAATGAAATTTAAACATGATGCACACATGACTAGCTAGCCTTGAGCATACCATAACTAGGGATGTGACAACTCACCCCCACTTGAAGGAATCTCGTCACGAGATTCAGGGGTCGACGGAAAGAAAGTGGGATATTCCAGACGAAGACAATTTTTTCGCTCCTAAGTAGCTTCTCTCTCGGAATGATGAGACCACTGAACCTTGAGAAACTTGATGTTCTGACATGGGGTGACACGCTCTGCCTGATCAAGAATGCGAACCAGGTACTCTCGGTATGTGAGGTTATCTTGGAGATCAAGCGTTTCGTGGTCCACTCCGCGGATAGGATCCGAGAAGCAACGCCTGAGTTGAGAGACGTGGAAGACATCATGCACTCTGGAAAGATGTGCGGGTAGTTCCAACTGGTAGGCAACCTCTCCTCATTTAGCGAGAATGCGAAAAGGACCAACGTAACAAAGAGCCAACTTGCCCTTGATACCGAAACGATGGGTACCCTTCAAAGGGGTAACCCGAAGGTAAGCTTTGTCACCAACTTCATAAGTTATATCCTTATGATGACGATCATACTAACTTTTCTGACGAGACTGGGCGGTTTTCAAGTTCTCATGAATGATGCGAACTTGCTCCTCTGCCTCTTGGATCATGTCCGGTCCAAAGAATTGTCTTTCGCCGGTTTCTGACCAGTTCAAAGGTGTTCGACATCTTCTTCCATAAAGAATCTCGAAAGGAGCTTTCTTGAGACTGGATTGATAGCTATTGTTATAAGCAAACTCGGCGAAAGGAAGAAATTTCTCCCAATCCATACTGAATGAGATAACGCAAGCTCTAAGCATGTCTTCAAGAATTTGGTTGACCCTTTCCACCTGACCACTCGACTGAGGGTGGAAAGCGGTACTGAAGGAAAGATGGGTTCCCATGGCAGTTTGGAAACTCTCCCAGAAATGAGAAGTTAAAAGACTACCACGGTATGAATTGATCTCTAGTGGAACACCATGAAGTGACACTATTCAAGAAATATATAAGTCACCGAGCTGACTAGCAGTGATACTCTCTCGAACATGTAGGAAGTGAGCCACTTTGGAGAGATGATCAATGACTACGAAGATAGCATTATTCCCTCTCTTAGTCCTGGGAAAGCCGGTGTTGAAGTCCATACCAACTTTATCCCATTTCCATTCAGGAATAGCTAAAGGCTAAAGGGTGCCAGCAAGTTTCTGATGCACTGCCATAACGCGATGACAAACATCACAGTTAGCAATGAACTGAGCAATATGTCTCTTCATCCTAGTCCACCAGAACCTGTGGTGTAGGGCCTGATACATCTTAGTACTGCCGGGATGAATTGTGAGAGGAGATTCATGTGCATCCTTAAGGATCAGTTGCCGAAGATGTTGCTTCTTGGGGACCACTAGGCGGTTCCCAAAGAAAACAACACCTCGATCATCTATAGAGAAACTACCAGCAATACCCTTTGCAATGTTTCTCTTGATCCGGGTAATCCCTGTATCATGCTTCTGGGCTTCTATGACATGATCCACAAGAGTAGGTTTCGCCACCAAGGTAGAGGTGAATCCGTGAGGAGCAATGTGAAGGTTAAGCTTACAAAATTCCTCATGGAGAAGTGGTTGGCCCAGATGCAACATGAGATTGTTGCAATAGGACTTACGACTTAGCGCATCAGCCATAACATTGGCTTTGCCTGGGGTGGAAGTAATCCCTAGATCATAATCTGAGATTACCTCCAACCAATGTCTTTGCCTAAGGTTCAAATCTGGTTGGGTAAAGATATACTTGAGACTCTGGTGATCAGTGTAGATCTCACAACGTTTACCAATAAGGTAATGTCGCCAAGTCTTGAGTGCATAGACTACGGCTGCAAGCTCTAGATCATGTGTAGGATAATTCTCCTCATGTGGATGCAACTATCGAGATGCATAGGCAATCATATGACGATCCTGCATGAGAATGCAACCTAGTCCCAGTCATGAGGCATCATAGTAGATAACAAAGTCCTTAGTGAAATCAGGTGGCACAAGTATGGGAGCAGAAGTCAGGCGTCTTTTCAGTTCCTAAAAGCTCTACTCACATTGTGGGGACCACTCAAACTTTTTATCTTTCTTGAGAAGTTCTGTGAGGGGTTCCGCCACTTTGGAGAAGTTTTCAACAAAGCGGCGACAATAACTGGCTAGACCAAGGAAACTCCTAACTTGTTTAACTGTTTTAGGTGGAGTCCAATCAAGAACGACCTGAACTCTCTTGGGATTGATAGAAATGCCCTTACCAGAAATTACGTGGCCTAGGTAGGTCACTTCTGGCAACCAAAATTTGCACTTGGAGAACTTGGCATAAAAACGGCGCTCTTTGAGTTTTGCTAACACAAGTCTAAGATGTACGGCATGCTCTTCCTCGTTCTTCGAGTAAATAAGAATATCATCGAGGTAAACCATGACGAATTTATCTAAGTACTCCATGAAGATCAAGTTCATCAAGCGGGAGAATGTAGCTGGAGCGTTGGTTAGACCGAAGGACATGACGGTGTACTCGTACTGACCATAACGAGTGACAAAAGCCATCTTAGGGATGTCCCCATTTCTGATCTTGATTTGGTGGTAGTGTGGGGACCCCGACTCATAGGTCGAGATCACCGAATGCACGTGTACAGTGATCCCAGGGATCAATGCTCACTGAACACGCAGAAGCTGAATAACAAGAGTCTTACATCCATACATACCGTCTTACACAAATTATGACCATTATGGTCAAGTCTTACATTGATAAAGCCTTAAGGGCTGAACATCAAATGAAACACAAGCAGCGGAAATATTTGTTGATAAGTATAACCCATGCCATCTGCCTTAACCCTACAGGCATTCTGACTGGGAAGCGTCCTAGTTCGCGTGTTCGTCACCAAAGAACTCTTCGTCGAACTCCTACTCTTCCATGCCTGGTCAATTAAATAACCAGTGGCAAGCCAATGAGTACTTTGAATGTACTCGCAAGCAACCCATGATTTGGTTCAAAGTAACAATGCAATCGTACAACAAGTAAGCAACCTAGCTTCAAGCTAGTTGGGATGTCCTATCAACTTGTGAGATATGCATCAATGAACTTGGGTAACCTAGAGAACAGGTTACAGATATCAACATAAATAGAGTTTGATTCAATGCCATCTCAATCGACACGTCAAGTCACCACCTTCACACAAATAGTCCTCTTCCACACACACATGCACCGAGATTGTAAAATTTCTGGACATAGTTTAAGTAGCACCTCCCAACTGTCCATGACCATGGACACAACTATTCGAATAGTTTGACACTCTGCAGAGGTTGCGCACTTTACCCACAAGATCCGGGAAGCTTTCGTGTCATCCACGATCCCGCAGTACCTCAAGTACTCGGGGGAAGCACCCGATCATTACCTTTCCCTAGACGACACTAACATAGGGTCCAATCGTTCATACACGGCCCTCGTGTATAAGCAAAAGATCGCGGGACTCTGCCCTTTCACATTATCACACATACACGAAGGGACCAACGGTGTGTCCGGTGCCCTGTGAAAACAGTCGTGGCCGCCTATCCAAGCACGACCCCGTCCCGAGAGTGACCTCAAGTCACCCCCATCACCAGTAATGTGGGCACCATGCTAGTATCAGCCTAAGTAATCAATAATGCCCCGTCCCATAAAGGGGTAGAGTGGTTGCACATGTTTGGTTGTGATGGTAATCACACATAAATCTAATCCATCATTTTACACACACACACACACACTAAAAGCTCTCTTCGGTACACCACTTCTTCCTCAAGTGGTGACCTTAGTTCAACATCTCGCAAGGGCATTAGGGGCACCCGATGGGGTTTTCGAAAGAGTGTAACCACGAAGAGTTCATGGTACACATGCATCATTATGCATCAACTAGTCTCTTGACAATGCAATCATGAACAAGGTAAAGTCATAAGTAGGGGTATGCATCATGTGGTGGTTCAAAACAAGTTTACCACCATCATATTTCATCATCATGCAATCGGAAAAAGGTACCGATGAACAAGAGGGGCGTCATGGTCAAAGGGCTGCTTGCCTTGATTGGCTTGTTCTTCGAGGTCTTCAAATCCTTCTCCTCCTTCTTATTCTTCAGCAATTTGTCAAATACGGGATCTAATCGTCGCAAGAAAATAATGGAAAAATAAGACAATAATGAAAACAGAAAAGTCAAAGTGCTCAGAAAAATGTCAACTTATTTTTGTAAAATACTAGGAGGAAAACTAAGAAGGGAAAAATTCTTAGTTCTGGATTTGGAGTTAGGGGGACAGAGTAGTGGATTTTAAATAGGGATCTTATTGTTCAAATTTGAATTTAAATTTGAACAGTGCAGAAAAGTGTAATGGATGTGTATGAGAGTTACATCAATAAATAGGTGAGATTATTCTAAGATTTTAGGAGCTGGAATTATTGCATTTGGATAAATATTCTATCCTGTGGAATTTTTGGAAAAGTGACAGAAAAAGGAAAGGAAAAAGGGCACTATGCAACTGGGCCAGGAAGGCCATTGTGCAGCAGGCCCGGAGGGTATCTAGCCCAGGCAAGCCGGCGTGCGCGCGCCAGGTTTTCAAACCTGACGGGCGGGGCCCGGGCCTCAGCGAGAGAGAGAGAGGCGAGGGAGGGGATAGGCTGATAGGCGAGGCCTGCCTGTCATCTCCAACCTCGCGACCAGAGGGGTCGGCGAGCTCACCGGCGACGCTACAGGGCACGGCAGGTCGAGCGGGCGGCACCGTTGGACTCAGGAGGATGTCGCCGTTTGGGTGGTGGTGGAGATGATCGCCGGAGCAGCCTGGTTCGCCGGCGACGAGGTCACGCGGCGGAGGTGCTTCGGGCGTCGATGGTTCCGGCCGTTCTAGGCTGCAAAAGGAGTGGGGAAGAGAGGGGAAATGGTCAGTGATGCCGCATGGTTCCAGATCGAGAGAAAACTGGGGCGGAGGAGGCCTGTACCAAATCGACCTCGGTTTAGTCCTACGAGTAGCTGGGGCTCGCGCGCAGCTGATAGAGCAAACGGGAGGAGCTGGGGTGGAGTGAGCTCGCCGGAGTCGAGCTCGTGGCGGCGATCGGAGTTCGGGCGAGCTCGGCTTCGACGTTAGGGGGCACGGCAGGGCTAGCGGAGGGGTGCGCTCGGCTCCTGGGAGCATGCTAAATGCGGCGATGCGCTTGGACGCGTGTGGCAGCAGCTGTGGCCGCGGCGGCGACATGGCCGGAGGTGGAGTGCTCTCGGGCTCGAAGAGGGCGGTGACTACATGGCGCAAACGAGCAAGAGGGGAGAGGGGATCGAAGGAGAAGCTCACAGGGAGTGCAGCGGTGGTCTCGGCGAGCTCAGGGAAGCAACGGAGCGGGCGCACGGTCGTCGGCGATCTCAGCGGACCGAGGTTGAAGAAGACGGTGATGGCGGTGTTCTAGGGCTTCCGGCATCGCTTGGCTTGGTGCAGAGGACAAGGACGTTGAGGCGGAGCTTTCGGGCACGGCAGAGGGACGAGGGGAAGGCGGTGGCTGCGGCAATGGCGTGCGACGGCAATGACTGCGCTCGGGCGATGCAGGGGAGGGGACCAGAGGAGGGGATGGGGACAAGAGAATGAGCGAGGGGGTTCCAGGGGGGCTGCGTGGCGCCCCTAAGGTCGTCCAGGGAGAAGCGGCAAGCAGGAGCTAGCCAGCGTGTGCACGCGCGCGGCGGGCACGCTCTTGTCCTCCTGGCAGAGGAGGAAGACGATGGGGGAGGAGGCGGTGGTGGGTTGGGCCGGCCAGCTACAGTGCTGGACCGTTGGTGCGCTGCACAGGTAAGCCACGGGTAACCTCTCTCTCTCTCCTTTTATTAATGTTTTCTATTTTCTGTCTTTGTTTTTTGGATTTAGTAAAATACTAATTCACTTTATAAAATCCTGAAATAAATTGTGGGCACATACTGGATTATTCCCAACAGCCCTCAACTATTTTCAGAAATATTAGAGCATTTAAAATATTTATAGAATTTAAATGCCCCAATTCAAATACAATATGACTTAATTCAAAAATCCATAAATGGCCATGAAATATGCTCATCATTTATGGCAGAGGTTTTCACCTTTATCAAAAATCATGAACATTTCCAAAGGCATTTTGGGTTCATTGAAGATTATTTTAGGTTGAACCTATTTGATTTGATCTGGTGCTAGGGTTTGAACAATCCCCATTTCAAGTTTAAAAGAAATTTATACATGATGCAACATGCAGATCTAACCCAAGTGCATTACTGAACTAGGGTTGTGACATCCACAAACAGATGGACAAATGAAAGTGGTGAACAAGTTTTTGGGTATTTGGTACGTCTCCAATGTATGTATAATTTATGAAGTATTCATGCCATGTTTATTATAATTTGTATGATATTGGTACACTTTTATACAGCTTTTATATGATTTTCATGGACTAACATATTGACCAAGTGCCCAGTGCCAGTTGATGTTTTCTACTTGTTTTTGTTTTTCTAGAAAATCCATATCAAATGAAGTACAAATGTAGCGAAACTTTTTGATGATTTTTTGGAACAAAAGAGACCCCCGAAGCATCGTGGGAGGACCAGAAGAGACACGAGGCTCCCACAAGACACCAAGGCGCGCCTGAGGGGGTGGTCGTGGCCTGGTGGCTTGTGGGCCCATCTTAGCTCCTTTTCGCGTGATTCCAACTCTAAAAATTCTTATAAATAGGGAAACCCCCAGAAATAACCCTAGAACTTTGACTCCACCGCCGCAAGCCTCCGTACCAAAGAGATCCCATCTGGAGCCTTGTTGTGGCACCCTGCCGGAGGGAGAAATCATCAAGTGAGGCCATCTTCATCATCCCGGTGGTCTCCATGATGAGGAGGGAGTAGTTCACACTTGGTGTTGAGGGTATATACCAGTAGCTATGTGTTTGATCTCGATCTCTCTCTCTCTCTCTCTCTCTCTCTCTCTCTCTCTTGTGTTCTTGATTTGGCACGATCTTGATGTACCATAATCTTTGTTAGTATAGTTGGATCATATGGTATTTCTCCCTCTCTATCTTGTTGTGATGAAGAGTTTTTACCTTTGAGGTTTCACTATTATCGTTTTGAATATTTTGGATTTGAGAACACTTGATATATGTCTTGCATGTGGATACCCGTGGTGACAATGGAGTATTCTACGCATAGGGGTTGGTGCACGTTTTCGTCCTACTTTCACCGATAGAAATCTTGGGCACTCTTTGAAGTCCTTTGTGTTGGATTGAATATTATGAATCTGAAGTTGTTTGATGCATATCAAATAATAAACTCATGGATACTTGTGGTGACATTGGAGTATCTAGGTGACATTAGAGTTGGTTGATGTGTATCGTATGGTGTTATTTTAGTATGAACTCTAGGGTTGTTTGATAGAGGCGAAGATGTCCCGATGTTTCGATGAGATAGCTATCATTTTCTGTGGGAGTTGACTTTGACGATCCGACTACGAACGTTCGAACATGTCGCACCTTAGCAATCGCTAAACCAACTTCCAAGGGGTTATTGACCACACCGGAGCATGATCAACCTAACCACGAGGGTCTATTTCCTGCGAGCAAACAAAGAACAAGCAAGAAACTAAGACTGCAATCGGGATATTGCGAATATAAGAGGAAAGCTTTACTGATGAAAGTAGGGTTCCGTGACGCCTTGATCTGGTCGTTGGACACAAACGAAGTACGCAAAGTTGCAGCTATGGTGAACTTTTAATCTAAACAAAACCAAAGTCTAAACGACGCCCTAAGGGCTATATATATGGAGGAGTAGGGGGGATTTCGTGACCCCTTGTAGGAGGGGTCTGAAACCAACCCTAACTTTGTTTCCCACACATACGGACTCCAAAAACAGCCTATACTTATGTATTTCGAAATTACATAGGCCTGGCCCAATAATAAGGTGACGCGGCACCTATAATAGCCTTTGGATGAAATTTGTGAGGTGGTGTCTTGTATATTTTGTCCAAGCTTTCATGAACTCATTATGATGGCTTCAAAGTCCTGAAATCATCACTTGAAACTCCGTTCTTGTTTCCCTTGCGCATGCCATCATCTCCATGCTTGTTCTTGCTCCAATGTTCATCCATCTCCAAGTTAGGCCCTTCATATGTAAGCACAACAAATGTTTCCAATTTAGGCAGCATCATATTCTCATGAACATTAGAATCATTACCAAGAAACGAAAGTACCTGGTAATTTAATTGGCGTGCGCTAGCTCTAGTAATTGGTCCAGTATGTATAGTAGCAGGGGTAGTGGGTGTAACAGATGTCCTCATCATCCTCCCCTTCTTGAAATGAAGTTGTCCTCGACTCATCTTCCTCAAGCAAATAATGCTTCAAATCTGCAATGTTAAAAGTGGGACTTACCCCAAAATCTGCAGGCAGCTCAAGTTTATATGCATTATCATTTATTTTCTCTAACACCTTAAAGGACCATCAGCACGTGGCAATAGCTTCGATTTGCACAAATCAGGAAATCTATCCTTACGCAAATGTAACCAAACAAGATCTCCACATGCAAACACAATATGTTTTCTACCCTTCTCTCTAGCAAGTTTATATTTAGCATCATATGCTCAATGTTTTCCTTAGTTAACTCATGCATTTTTAAGATCAATTCAGCACATTGTTTAGCATCAAAATTAACCTTCTCCGAAGATGGAAGAGGCAACAAATCAACAGGTGCACGAGGTACGAAACCATACACAGTTTCAAAAGGGCACATCTTACTAGTAGAATGCAGCGAATGATTATAAGCAAATTCAATATGAGGCAAGCATTCTTCCCACATTTTCTTGTTATTTTTTAAAACAGCCCTAAGCATAGTAGACAATGTTCTATTGACTACATCAGTTTGTCAATCGGTTTGGGGATGACAAGTAGTACTAAAAAACAGTTTAGTCCCCAACTTAGCCCTTAAACATCTCCAAAAGTGGCTAAGAAATTTAGTATCATGATCTGAAAAAATGGTATTTGGCACACCATGCAAGCGAATAATTTCACGAAAGAACAAATCAGCAACATTAGTAGCGTCATCGCTTTTATGACATGGTATGAAGTGTGCCATTTTCGAATCTATCCACAACAACAAATATATTATCCCTCCCCTTCTTTGTTCGAGGTAAACCTAAAACAAAGTCCATAGATATATCCTCCCAAGGAACACTAGGTACAGGCAAAGGCATATATAAACCATGAGGATTGAGTCGTGACTTAGCTTTTTAACATGTAGTGCAGCGAGCAACAAAACGCTCAACATCCCGTCTCATCTTTGGCCAAAAGAAATGTGTAGCAAGTACATCCTCCATCTTCTTCACGCCAAAGTGTCCCATTAATCCTCCTCCATGTGCCTCCTGCAACAACAAAAGACGAACGGGGCTAGCTGGAATGCATATCTTGTTAGAACGAAACGCAAATCCGTTGTTAACGACAAACTTGTTCCATGTTCTCCCTTCTTTACAATTTTGCAATACATCTTTAAATTTAGCATCATGCACATATTGATCTTTTATTTTCTCCAAACCAAATATGTTAAAGTCAAGTTGTGAAAGCATAGTATAACGATGAGACAATGCATCAGCAATAACATTATCTTTACCCTTCTTGTGTTTAATGACATAAGGGAAAGTCTCAATGAATTCAACCCATTTAGCATGTCTACCGTTCAGTTTTGCTTGACTTTTAAGGTGTTTCAAAGATTCATGATCAGAATGTATAACAAGTTCTTTGCGCCATAAATAATGTTGCCATGTTTCTAACGTCCAAACAAGAGCATATAATTCTTTATCATAAGTATAATAGTTCAGACTAGGCCAACTCAATTTTTCAGAAAATTATGCAACAGATTTGCCATCTTGTAATAACACACCTCCTAATCCAATTCCAGTAGCATCACATTCAAGCTCAAAAGTCTTATTAAAATCAGGAAGTTGGAGTAAAGGAGTGTGTGTCAACTTATCTTTCAATACCGTGAAGGCTTCTTCCTGTGCGGTACCCCAAACAAAAGGCACATCCTTCTTTGTAAGCTCATTGAGAGGTGTAGTAATGCTGCTAAAATCTCTCATAGAACACCTATAGAAACAAGCGAGTCCAAGAAAACTCCTCACTTGTGTGACTGTTTTGGGTTGCGACCAACTCTCAATAGCTTCAATCTTGCTTTATCAACTTCAATTCCCTATGGAGTAATAACATAGCCAAGAAAAGACACGCGGTTGGTGCAAAGGTGCACTTCCCAAGGTTACCGAACAAACATGCATCACGTAGAGCAATAAAAACATCACGTAAATCTTCCAAATGTTCTTCCAAAGATTTGCTATAAATCAGTATATCATCAAAATAGACTACCACAAATCATCCAATGAAAGCATGTAAAAATTCATTCATTAATCTCATGAAAGTACTAGGTGCATTAGTTAACCCAAAAGGCATGACTAACCACTCATATAAACCAAACTTAGTTTTAAATGTTGTTTTCCATTCATCTCCCAATTTCATACGAATTTGATGGTATCGACTACGCAAATCAACTTTGGAGAATATTGTAGAGCCACTCAATTCATCAAGCATATCATCTAGCCTAGGAATAGGATGATGATAACGACTAGTAATATTACTAATGCCTCTACAATCAACACACATATGTCATGTTCCATCCTTTTTTGGCACTAATATAATACGAACAACACAAGGACTAAGAGATTCACGTATATAACCTTTGTTGACCAGCTCATGTACTTGACACATAATCTCCTTCATCTCCTCTGGATTGGTACGGTATGGCGCACGGTTTGGCATCGAAGCACCGGGAATTAAGTCAATCTGATGCTCAATCCCTCGAATAGGTGGTAATCCTGATGGCACGTCTTTTGGAAAGACGTCAGCAAACTCCTGCAAAATGTTAGTGACAGCAGGAGGCAAAGAGGATGGCACATCCTCGAATGAAAATAATGCCTCTTTGCACACAAAAGCAGAGCAAACATATTTTCTAAAATCTAGCTCATCAATATCAGATATGGTGGCAAGTAAACATGACTTCTCAATTTAATTTCAGAAGCAACACTAGATGGTTTATTATTAGGCTTCATTTGTTGTTCAATTTTTTTTTTGCTACAGTCTGATTTTCACTTTCTCCTATTTTGCTTTATTAGCTCTATTAATATCATCATTCAAAATGGAATCAGGAGACATAGGAAGCAAAGTAATATGTTTATCCTTGTGAACAAGAGTATACTGATTGTTTCTACCATGGTGTATAGAATTTTTATCAAATTGCCATGGTCTACCAAGTAATAAGGAACATGCTTGCATGGGTACCACATCACAATCAATAGAATCAGCATATGTAGAGATACTAAAATGCACATGAACAGTACGTGTTTCCTTAACCTTGCCGCTGTTGTTGAACTATTGGATGTAGTAAGGATGTGGATGTGGTCTTGTGGTGAGAGATAGCTTATCCACCATCTCCATGCTAGCCAAGTTGTTGCAGCTCCCTCCATCTATGATGACGCGAACAGAATGTTCCTTGACAACTCCCTTTGTATGGAACAAATTATGCCTCTAATTTTGCTCAGCTTCTGTGAACTACACAATCAAAACACATTGAGCAACTAAAATTTCATACCTGTCAGCATCTTCAGCAGCCATGTATTGCGTCTCATGATCAAAAGCATCTCCACCATGTTCTTCACTTGTAATAAGAGCCAAAGTAGCATCATCGTAGTCACTAGCGGACTCATACCCACCATCCTCAGTAGCAATCATAACACGCGGAGATTGGCATTCTCTTGCATAATGACCTCATCCCTTACAACGATGACAAATAATATCATGTGTGTGCCCTGTTGATGCCATGGATGAAGAAGAGCTCTGGGCAGGCCCAGAAGGTGTACTCCTGACAGATGGTGGTGGTGGTGCCTGTTTTCTTGTATCTCAGTTGGAATTGGCAGCTGAGGTCAGTGTTGCTGCAGTAGGACGTGTGGAAGTAGAGGATTTATGTGGTGTCCATGATGAAGATCGACCTACAGAAAAATTAGTTCGCGCCAATGCCTATCGATCTTGCACTTCACGTTCAGCTTTGCAAGCAAGATGGAATAAACGAGTGATATTCTACTCCTTATACTCTAGAATGGTCTGAATCTCATTATTTAATCCACCCATAAAACTTGTAAGCATAGATTCATTATCCTCAACAATACCACATCTAATCATGCCAGTTTGTAGTTCCTGATAATATTCTTCTATAGAATTTTTTTCCTTGTCTTAAACGCTGTAATTTTTGAAGTACTTCACATTGATAATAAGGTGGAACCCAATGAGTACGCATAGCGGTTTTCAAAGCAGCCCAAGTAGTAGGGATATTATCGTGATATAAGCTACAATGTTCAAACCATCAAACAGAAGCAAAACTAGTGAATTCACAAACAGTAGCAATAACACGTCTTTCCTCAAGATATTGTAAACATGTAAAACGTTGTTCAGTTTCTAACTCCCAAGTAAGATATGCATCAGGAATGTATCTACCATCAAACGGTGGGATATTCAATTTTAGTTTAGGAATATGGTCATAATCTCGTACCTGAGGTGGTGCTGGAGCCCTACCATTGCGATTACATGCATGAGGTCGACCTGGTGGTGGTGGTGTAGGTGGTTTCACGTAGTCCTAATTTTGATCAACCTCATCCTCATAATGGTCCTCCACCTTTGCAGTAGCAGTAGGAGCTACAGAAGCATCAACAGCAGTAGCAGTGGCACGAGAATTTTTTCCTGGCTCAAGAGGAACACGACCCACTCAGCGAAGGGCTGTTTCGTGATGTGGAGGTGGTTGTTGTTGTTATAATGGTGTAGCAGATGCAGGTGGTGGTTGTGGAACACGCGCGAGTACTTCATCGAACTTGGTGTTAATTATCTTCTCAACGTCATCAATCCTCTCCAGTGCCTTTCCAAAGCTGGCCTTGACGTCTTCCACTTGTTGACTCAACATTTGCTGAAATTTATCACGAAGCTCTTTCTTCGTCATATTCTCCCAGTCAATCTCGTTGGCTTGTGGTCCTGCCATGGTTAGCAGCAATAGAAACACACAAGAATATGATCCTACAGACTACTAGAAAGTGGTAGTGTGGCACAAATCCATCAAGCAAATCTCAAATTCTTACCAATTCTTACCCAGCAGCAAGTGGTGATAATGATATAGACCGAACCTCGATGGTGAGATCTGATCGGTTGTTGCGGCCCGACCTTTCACGACACTCCACCACCAGCAGTAGCAACCTCTCGCCCACGCACGCGATGTACACGAAGTAGAGGGTTTGAACCTTGCGGCCCAGCACGAGAAAACCAATCTCGACGAAGGTACTCACGCGCAAAACAATTTCCACAAAGAGAAATCGCAACACAGAGATTTTCTAAAGATCCCTCAAAAACTTGATACGGGTGTCTACCCTGAAAAATACATCGTGTCTATTTCATAAAAAAATAATCTGTTTTACAATTAACGTATCATGGCTATTTGTAGTAGCCGGACTTGCTAGACCAACTTGGAAAACAAATTTGATGGACTCCTCTTTCCTAACGCATGCTATCTCTTTCTTAAACAAAAACACAGTACGAATATCTATATTACCTAAACCGACTTGGACTCTCTCTAATTGATGCACCATCTTTACTTTGCCTGTAGGTGGGCCCCATCCAATGTCCTTGAGAGAGAGCTGATCTACATCACGTACATGTCCTCTCGCATGTTCCTTGCGTGGCAAAAATAGGAACAGAAATATGATTTCTTGCACCTACCATCTAAACCACGTACATGCAATACATAGATCCTCAACTTTAATTAATTGGTCTCCTTGATAATAGTATCTCCATCCAGCCATCTCGCTCACATAGCCATGGACATAACAACTATCATAATTCTTGTACGTGTACACCTTTCCTCCAAACATGTACGTGCAGGATCTAGTTTCTTCACAGGGATTAATGTTACTTGTTTGTTTATCTCCTGAAATAAACGCCTCAGTCTCCGCTTGACCCGCACACCATGTATTTTGCACCACAACTAGTTCTTCATCATTGCAGCTTCCGCATAAATATATCGACACACATACATCAACTTGATCATGAGAGGCAGCTTGTATGTCGTCTTTGTCATTGCTACAACCGGTACTGGTCGTATCATCCTCTCCCCCTTGAAGCAAAACCGTCCTCGGTTTTGACTCAATTTCTTGAGCAATATTTTCATGTATTGATTGAATGGTGACCACAGAATTTTTAGTATGTTCGACCATGTTCTTTTTTGCATCTTCCTGTTCTCTTATATTTTTCTGATGGTCGCTCCTCCAAGCGATGAAATGATCCTCGCCCATGGGCACGAGGTCGTACTTCTTACCCTTCTTGGCAGTATATATGTGTGTTTGACAATCATAGGCAACATCGTGCTCTTTGTACCATGGCTTGCCCAATAATAAATGACATGAAACCATCGGTGCCGGTATCACATCACACAAAACCGTGCAAAAATATTTTCCCAACAAAAACGGTACCTCGGTCTAATGTGTGACACTGAGCTCTTCATGACACCAACGGAACGAGTATGGTTGTGGGCGTGGTGTCGTCGGTAGTTCCAACTTCTCCACCATCTCGATGCTTGCCGCGTTGATCAAACTCATGTGGTCGATTGTCATAGCACATGATCTCTCTTGTACAACAACACGAGTATGAAAAAGTCCATCCCATCGGCCTTCCTCCTCCAATTGAAATCCATAGCTTAGCTTCCATGATAAACCAGTCATCTTCTGCACAGTGTCGTGAACAACCTTGCTCTGAATACCACCTGATAAAGACCGAACCTCGATGGTGAGATCTGATCGGTTGTTGCGGCCCGACCTTTCACGACACTCCACCACCAGCAGTAGCAACCTCTCACCCACGCACGCGATGTACACGAAGTAGAGGGTTTGAACCTTGCGGCCCAGCACGAGAAAACCAATCTCGACGAAGGTACTCACGCGCAAAATAATTTCCACAAAGAGAAATTGCAACACAGAGATTTTCTAAAGATCCCTCAAAAACTTGATACGGGTGTCTACCCTGAAAAACACATCGTGTCTATTTCATAAAAAAATAACCTGTTTTACAATTAATGTATCATGGCTATTTGTAGTAACCGGACTTGCTAGACCAACTTGGAAAACAAATTTGATGGACTCCTCTTTCCTAACGCATGCTATCTCTTTCTTAAACAAAAACACAGTACGAATATCTATATTACCTAAACCGACTTGGACTCTCTCTAATTGATGCACCGTCTTTACTTTGGCTGTAGGTGGGCCCCATCCAATGTCCTTGAGAGAGAGCTGATCTACATCACGTACATGTCCTCTCGCATGTTCCTTGCGTGGCAAAAATAGGAACAGAAATATGATTTCTTGCACCTGCCATATAAACCACGTACATGCAATACATAGATCCTCAACTTTAATTAATTGGCCTCCTTGATAATAGTATCTCCATCCAGCCATCTCGCTCACGTAGCCATGGACATAACAACTATCATAATTCTTGTACGTGTACACCTTTCCTCCAAACATGTACGTGTAGGATCTAGTTTCTTCACAGGGATTAATGTTACTTGTTTGTTTATCTCTTGAAATAAACGCCTCAGTCTCCGCTTGACCCGCACACCATCTATTTTGCACCATAACTAGTTCTTCGTCATTGCAGCTTCCGCATAAATATATCAACACACATACGTCAACTTGATCATGAGAGGCAGCTTGTATGTCGTCTTTGTCATTGGTACGACCGGTACTGGTCGTATCAGATAAGCAACCGTTGTAGTCAAAAACTCTCAAAGCTTGGATAGAGTGATTACCAGGGAGGGTCAAACGCACGATGTAGATATTTGAGGAGCTGGGAAGGCTTATAATATGGTAGCAAAAAGGGTCAGCAATAATCAATTCAGAGATGCAAAGTTGAATACATGCTCAACGACGGTATTGTGCTAGTCCTATGCTAGACCGTGCTAGAGACGCGAGCCTAGAACACTAACAAAATCACGGCACTGCATGTAAACAAGGGAGGAGCACACTTTGAATCTCTTTTTTTCTTTTTTTCACTTTTTTGCACTTTTTCCCCGCTTTTTTTGCTCCGCAACAAAAAAAATTCGACAAAGTCTACAAATGGTCTAAAAACTACCTAGCCAGGATTTTCCAGACTTAGTTCTTTTTAAACTGGAACTATTTTTCTTCTGTGGGTGGCACGAAAGTTGCGGAATCCGACTTGTTCACGACTCGGAGTATGGCATGATTTGGAAACCGAAAACAAAGAAACAAATACTGGACTCAGACTAGGACTGGTGGCGGAGATGAATCTGGTGGAAATTCGGACTGGTGGCAGATATATGTAGGGTGGTGTAACACAGACTGGTGGAGAATCTGTGATGGAGGTGGACTCGGATTATCGTGATGGCGGTGAATATGTGGTATATGGCAGCGGTGATGACGATGTGGTATATGGCAGTGGTGATGACGATGGTGCGGCGGTGGCGTGACAACTTGTGAATAGAACTCGAAACTATAAAGGACTAGACACTAAGACCAGCAACTAGACATGACGATGCAAGCGCAAATTCAACAATGAAAAACCCTAAAAAGATTATGCAAAGGCTCAGATTGGTTAGGATATGATAAACTAATCCTAATTTATTTTTGGCTTTTACGTGGACTGTAGGTATGAAGAACGGACTCGGTCTAAACTACTTAAAACTGTAAAATCTCACCGAGCAACCTGGAAATCTGATACCACTTGATAGAGGCGAAGGTGTCCCGATGTTTTGATGAGATAGCTATCTTTTTCTGTGGGAGTCGACTTTGACGATCTGACTACGAACGTACGTACGAAGAATCGTGCCTTAGCAATCGCTAAACCAACTTCCGAGGGGTTATTGACCACGCCGGAGCCCGATCAACCTGACCACGAGGGTATATTTCCTGTGGGCAAACAAAGAACAAGCAAGAAACTAAGATTGCAATCGAGATATTGCAAATATAAGAGAAAAGCTTTATTGATGAAAGTGGGATTCTGTGACGCCTTGGTCTGGTCGTTGGACACAAACGAAGTACGCGAAGTTGAAGCTATGGCGAACTTTTAATCTAAACAAAACCCAAAGTCTAAACAACGCCATAAGGGTTGTATATATGGAGGAGTAGGGGGAATTTTGTGACCCCTTCTAGGAGGGGTCCGAAACCAACCCTAACTTTGTTTACCCACACATACGTACTCTAAAATCAGCCTATACTTATGTATTTTGAAATTACATGGGCATGGCCCAATAATAATGTGACGCGACACCTATAATAGCCTCTAGCCGAAATTTGTGAAGTGGAATCTTGTATATTTCGTCCAAGCCTTCATGCACTCATTACGGTGGCTTCAAAGTCCAGAATTCATTACTTGAAACTCCGTTCTTGTTTCCCTTATGCATGCCATCATCTCCGTTCTTGTTCTTGCTCCAATGTCCATACATCTCCAAGCTAGGCCTTTCATTTGTAAGCAAAACAAATGTATCCAATTTAGGAAGCATCATATTCTCATGAACATTAGAATCATTAGCAAGAAATGAAAGTACCTGGTAATTTAATTGGCGTGCGCGAGCTCTAGTACTTGGTCCAGTATGTATAGTAGCAGGTGCGGTGGGTGTAACAATGGTATTGATGTCCTCATCATTGTTTGTGACACTTATAGGAATAGCCCAATATATTGATCGGAAAGGATAACTTTGAGGTGGTTTCGTGCCCTACAAACAATTTCGTCTTATATTATTCGCTAGATAAGAACTTTGTAGTGATTTTTTGTCTCACGATGAGGGATTGTTATATGATTCAATTATGTTAGCACTATTGAGAGATTGCACTAGTGAAAGTACGAACCCTAGGCCTTGTTTTCAAGCATTGCAATATCATTTGTGCTCCGTTTTCTCACTTGCTACCTTGCTGGTTTTTTTATTTTCATATTACAAAAACCTATATGTACTATCCATACTACACTTGTATCACCATCTCTTCGATGAACTAGTGCACCTATACAATGTACCATTGTATTTGGTTTGTTGGGGACAGAAAAGATCTCTTGTATTTGATTGCAGGGTTGTTTCAAAGAGACCATCTTCATCGTACGTCTCTCACAGATTGATAAACCTTAGGTCATCCACTTGAGGGGAAATTTCTATTGTCCTAAAAAACTCTGCACTTGGAGGCCCAACACGAGTCTACAAGAATAAGTTGTGTAGTAGACATCAGTATTCTAATCCTTTGCATCTGTGGAGAAAGAAAGTGGCAATGGGATTTGGCTTTATCTCTTGCAAACTTCTCCTACAATAACTCCAAGCATAGATCCACAGGAAGGAGTCCTTTTTCCATCGTCTACACTAGAGTTCCAACACATGTGGTGGACCTGGTGAAGCTACCATCAAAGGGAAACCCAAAACTAGCATTGTCCTTTGCTAATAATTACACTGAGTTATTTGAAGAGATTCGTGGTGTTTTGGAAGCACAAAATAAGAAATATAAACAACTTGCTGACTACAAAAGGAGGCAGAAATCATTCCAAGTTGGTGACAAGATGATGGTCTACCTCCAAAAAGAGAGACTGCCTTTAGGTGTTAAACCGAAGCTTAGGCAGCGAAAGTATGGGCCCTTTTCTATCATGAGGAAGATAAATGATAATGATTATGTGATAGATCTTCCAAGCAACATGGGTATATCCGACACTTGCCGACTTGACCCTTTACCATCCAGAAGAAGCGCTCTATGAAAATAACTCGAGGGCGAGTTCCAAACAACCGGGGAAGAATGATGATGAACAATAGATGAGGAAAATAAAAATATAATCATATGTAAAAATTGTTTGGCTACTTCTAGATACTTTTATTGTATTCTAGTATTTCTTTTCTTTTCTTAACCCTGGCTACAGTTTTCTAGAGTCTTCTAGCTATGAGTAGAATGGTGAATCTAAAGTAATGTTTTCTAGAGTGTTCTAGCCATTCCCTAATATAAATAGAGGTCCTCTCATCTAGTTTGTAACCAGACTATGTACCCCCACTGCGTATAATAGTACTTGGTGTTCTTATCTCAGATCATGGAGTAGTTCTTGTGCTCTAGGAGTTCTGGATTGAACTCATGTTGCCATATTGGCCTACATCCACCTTTAGAGCGATATCTGGTGCAACACGTTGAAGTAGTTCCTCCAACTGTAGTGTTGTACACTTTATAGCAGCAGGCACTCGTCCGCGTCGGCGATATACAAACGGTTTTAAACCCCTTTCCGCAACGGCATTTGGAACCGTCACCAAGTGAGTGTGGGAGATAGGGGGTCGTTCCCACACGACCCAGAAATCGTCGGGGATAGGCCCTCCTGGGACACCAGATGAGTTCGTGTGCGATCGGGTGACCCATGGAAACCCAATCATTTCCGTAGGTATGTACATCCCACACGGTGAATCCCAGAAAACATATCTGTAGGCATGTACATCCCACACGGTAAATCCCAGAAATACATTTCTGTAGGTATGTATATCACACACAGTCTATCCAAGGAATATGTTTCCGTTCTTATGTACATCCCACATAGTCAATCTAGGGAAAATGTTTCCGTTCGTATGTACATTCCACATAGGTTTATGTATAGGCTCGTGTGTGATATGTGTAACTATCACACATGCTCTACCTTGGTTAACCGTTTGCTTTTATCAACTACATCACAGACGATCTGATGAAGAAAAATGTGTGGCATTGGGCTATCCATCACAAGCGCTTTTACTTCTAGAACCGTTTGCAAAGTTCCATGACCCATTTCGCAGTTTTATTAGTTTACAATTAATAATTCCAATATTACGAAAATTCGCATTTCATATCGAACAGCTATTTGCCAATTTCATATCAGGCACATAGATATATTTTAACATCACAGTACGATAGCTACCGGAAAACGGCATAGTAGAGCATATAGATAGTTCAACTTCATAAGAACAATATTAGAATAATATATTAATTTCACTAATCAAGATCATCCAGGCTCGCCTTGTCCACCTTTGCTTTCAGTTCAATAAGAACTTGTTTTGCACTGGCCAACTGGGAAAGTGCCTCCTCCTTCGCCAACACCATCTTAGCAAAGTCTGATTTAAAAAATCTGAGCTCATTCTCCACCTTCCTCTTTTTATCACGCATCTTCAAATATTCTTCAGCGTTGACAACACTATCTCTAAGCCTACCTCTGTTCTCTTCCTGATACATGCTCCAGAGCTTTGCTAGGCACATCTTCAAAGACTATGGCCACTCTTGATCAACCCATTCCAAGTAAGGACACTTTCGTTCATCCTATAATATTTAAAACTAGATCAGTAACAATTGTAGGGAAAATGGGTTTATAGCAACATAGAAATCACCAATACTTATTTTAAAAAACTGAAAAAACAGGTTAATTATGACATATCTTCTCAAAAAGATCAAAGTGCAAATGAATTAATTGCTACTGACACAATAACCAAATTCTGAAACATCAGAAGCTATAATTAACTACAAAAACGCTGCAAGTTCTTACTCATGTACTATAAATAGCAAATTGAACATTTTAAGAGGAAGGTAAATATAACTGCAACAGCATAGTGACAGTGTTTGGATGACAGCAAATTGATACTAACAGGTGTGTACATGCACAACTTTAGTAACATAGAACTAATAGCACTAAGGCGTCCACTATGCCAAAACCGGTGTAAAGACAACTCTTGCTACATCTCGCACCGGTGTCCTACACTGGCGAGCCGATGCAGCGGAAAAAATTCAGGGACCCAAACTCCGGAGCACCTAGTTGCTCCGACGCCCAGTTCCTTTGTGCCATAAAGATTTAGTATTTTACTGCTTGGCTGCTCGGATGTGTGGACAAGTTGGCTTCACAAACTGCTGAAGCGGTGCCAAATATTTTTCTAATGGCACCACTGATGAGATGGCAACATTTTTAGATACTAGGTACAAACTGTGACATTGTCTTAGGATGCATTTGGTTGAAGGTGTGGTATGAATGGGTTGGGACCGTGACATTGTCTGGATCACATCTAACAAATGATTTGTAACAACGAAAGAGGGGTCTAACCTTCTCTGCACATGCTAGAAACTTCCTCCCACTGTCCATAGATTCAAACGTAACTAGCTTCACGCATGGAGATTAATGGTAACAACGAGCAGACAGATCTTCAGCCACCCTGCTCCATTCGTTGCAACTTATGGTCCTAGGGAACTACAAGAGGAAGAAATGAATCAAATCGACCGTTGGGTAAAAATCCTTCATTCAAAGTCCTAGCCCAAGAGAGAGAAGAGAGGCATACCCGGGTGGTGAAGGAGTCGTCGTTGGAGGAGGAACCGCTGGAGAGGTCTTTGAAGAAGACCATGGCAACCCCGATGGTAGGATGAGAGACGGCAAGAGCAAGGAAGCAAGCGAGGAAGCGGCTATAGCTTAGGAAGGAAGGAAGGGGGAAATAGGGGAAATGTGACTTATGGTCGGGGAGAAAAGGGGATGGGGAGGGGGAGGGTAGATATTTCGGCGGTAGGCCAAAAAATTTGAAATGTGGAGGGAAACTTTGCGCGCGGTGCCGCCGGATACCATTGACTTTGAATGATAGTGTGCATCGCAAACAATTCTTCTTCTTAACGCGCATGGGATGAGTTTGATAATTGAAATTTTGGTGGAAATTTCCCTACGTATGTCATTGCATAATTTAACATCGCTTGCTAATTTGGGCACACAAAACAACATACAGCACACAGACCAGACTTACTGAATCGAGCAATTTTAGTAATTAAACAGAGACAGTTCACCTAAACATTGCTCTAACAAAAGACCATCATTAAAAACAAAGCCTAAGTACGAATAATTTTAACAAATCCGCCACCGCGCCGGCCTATGCATCGCCAGTGTGAGATGAGATCTGGATGACTTGTCCTAGTGACATGCCGCCATTGGTGGACTCCGCGTCCCCCCTGCTGAAGTCGACCGCGTCCTCGTCCTCGTCCCTGGCGCCGCCCTCAAGGTTGTGGTACTTGTAGTAGTAGCTGCGCTAGAGCTCGCGTTGGTACTCCACAGCCGATTCCTCGGCGGATAGACTCTTCTCTACCTCGACCTGGGCCACGTGCAACTCCTCCTCCCAGCGCTCCTCGATCTCCGCCGCCTCCTGCATCTCCAGCTCCCGCTCGACGACCTCATGAGGAAGTAGGTGCTCCATGGCCACCGCTGCCTTTTCGGACGTTGGTTGCATGCTAGATTCTGAGGTGGCTTGGAATATCTTGGCGTGGATGGCCTCGACCCAGGCCAGGGCGACATCGGCGGCACGGACGGCAGCTCGAGCGCTATCGGGGTTTGCATTCGCCGTCGCAGTAGTAGCTGTAGCCGTCTCGGCTGCCGCAGACGCCCTCTTGGCGGAAGCGGCCGCGCTCAATGCGGATGCGGCGGCACTCTCGGTGTAGGCGGCCACGCTCTCAGCGCAGGCGGCGGCGCTCGGGGGGGCGCGGTCGTCGTACGGGCCTTCACGAAGCGTTTCCATGGCATCATATTTGCAAGAAGGGGGTGTGGGAATGGGGATCAGGATTTGTGGATTCGGGGGGTGCCGGCACTGGGGCAGACGAGCCGGTGAAGCTTAAGGAGGAAGACTTAAATAGACACAGATTTTTTATTAGCTACAAAACAATTGTGTGTGATGTTGTTGATATTTTTTATTAGCTGTGAAAGACGAATTTGGAGTAAAGTGGAAATGGATGGTGTTTTAAATGTACGAAAAAATATGTAGTACTAATACAACTGTCATGTCAAATTTTGGAAAATTTCTGGGGTCATTTGACCTTTTAAGACATTTAAGTGATTTTCTAGCCATTTAATGGTCGTAATTGAAATTTGAACTACATGTACATGCAGCAGCTAACCAAACCGGTTTGAAAAGTCATATTTTCTGTACTTGTGTGTGATTTAATTCAACGTCCGGTAAATTGGAAGGAATTTTCAAACATATTGGTCTAACGGCTATGACACAATTAAGCATGGAGTGCCATGGCATTTAAATTCCAAAAAATTAAAAACATGAAACTTGCTTGAGGTAATGTCATACCACCAAGATGATGTGGTACAAAAATTGGATTGTTTGACGAAAGCTTGGACACACACCCCTCACAAACCGGAGCAACTCACTAGAAGGCTCGTGGTTCCGAGAGGGAACAATGCATGTTTGCTGACGAATGGCAGATAGCTTCCTCTTACGGCCTTCAAAAAATTTCTACGTGTAATGTGCACTGATACTAACTGTCATGTGAAAATTTGGAAAATTTCAGGGGTCATTTGACCTTTTGAAGACATTTAAGTGATTTTCTAGCCATTTAATGACCGTAATTGAAATTTGAACTAGATATACATGCAGCGGCTAACCACAACGGTTTAAAAATCATGTTTGTGTACTTGTGTGCGAGTTAATTCTATGTGCAGCAAATTAGAAGGAATGTTCAAACATATTGGTCTCATGGCATGGACACACGCATGGAGTGCCATGGCATTTTAATTCCAAAATATTAAAAAATGATCAGGAAAACATGAAACTTTGCTTGATGTAATGTCATGCCACCAAGATGATGTGGTACAAAAATTGGCCTGTTTGACGAAAGTTTGGACACACGCCCCTCACAAACCGGAGCAACTCACTAGAAGGGCCGTGGTTCCGAGAGGGAACAATGCATGTTTGATGACGAATGGCAGATAGCTTCCTCTTACAGCCTTCAAAAAACCTTCTACGTGTAATGTGCATTGATACAAACTGTCATGTGAAAAATTGGAAAATTCCAGTGGTCATTTGACCTTTTGGAGACATTTAAGTGATTTCCTAGCCATTTAATGACTGTAATTATAATTTGAACTAGATGTACATACAACGGCTAACCATAATGGTTTGAAAAATCATATTTGTGTACTTGTGTGCGAGTTAATTCCATGTGCAGTAAATTAGAAGGAATTTTCAAACATATTGGTCTCACGGCATGGACACATGTACATGCATGGAGTGCCATGGCATTTTAATTGCAAAAATTTAAAAAATGATCAGGAAAACATGAAACCTTGCTTGATGTAATGTCATGCCACCAAGATGATGTGTTACAAAAAATGGCCTATTTGACGAAAGTTTGGACACACACCCCTCACAAACTGGAGCAACTCACTCGAAGGCTCGTGATCCCAAGAGGGAACAATGCATATTTGATGACGAACGGTAGATAGCTTCCTCTTATGGCCTTCAAAAATTTTCTACGTGTAATTTGCACTGATACAAATTATCATGTGAAAAATTGGAAAATTTTAGGGGTCATTTGACCTTTTGAAGACATTTAAGTGATTTCCTAGCCATTTAATGACCGTAATTCAAATTTGAACTAGATGTACATGCAACAGCTAACCATAATGGTTCGAAAAATCATATTTGTGTACTTGTGTGCGAGTTAATTCCATGTGCAGTAAATTAGAAGGAATTTTCAAACATATTGGTCTCACGGCATGGACACATGTACATGCACGGAGTGCCATGGCATTTTTATTCCAAAAAATTAATAAATGATCAGAAAAACATGAAACCTTGCTTGATGTAATGTCATGCCCCCAAGATGATGTGGTACAAAAATTGGCTTGCTTGAAGAAAGCTTGGACACACACCCCTCACAAACTGGAGCAACTCACTAGAAGGCTCGTGGTTCCGAGAGCGAATAATGCATGTTTGATGACGAACGGCAGATAGCTTCCTCTTACGGCCTTCAAAAATTTTCTACGTGTAATGTGCACTGATACAAACTGTCATGTGAAAATTGGGAAAATTTTAGGGGTCATTTGACCTTTTGACGACATTTAATTGATTTCCTAGTCATTTAATAACTGTAATTCAAATTTGAACTATATGTACATGCAACGGCTAACCATAACGGTTTGAAAAATCTTATTTGTGTACTTGTGTGCGAGTTAATTCCATGTGAAGTAAATTAGAAGGAATTTTCAAAAAAATTGGTCTCACGGCATGGACACGTGTACATGCATGGAATTCCATGGCATTTTTATTCCAAAATTTTGAAAAATGGTCAGGAAAACATGAAACCTTGCTTGATGTAATGTCATGCCACCAAGATGATGTGGTACAAGAATTGACTTGCTTGACGAAAGTTTGGACAAACACCCCTCACAAACCGGAGCAACTCACTAGAAGGCTCGTGGTTCTAAGAGGGAACAATGCATGTTTGATGACGAACGGCAGATAGCTTCCTCCTACGGCCTACAAATTTTTTTGACGTGTAATGTGCACTGATACAAACTGTCATGTGAAAATTTGGAAAATTTCAGGGGTCATTTGACCTTTTGAAGACATTTAAGTGATTTCCTAGCCATTTAATGACCGTAATTCAAATTTGAACTAGATGTACATGCAATGGCTAACCATAACGGTTTGAAAAATAATATTTGTGTACTTGTGTGTGAGTTAATTCCATGTGAAGTAAATTAGAAGGAATTCTCAAACATATTGGTCTCACGGCATGGACACATGTACATGCATGGTGTGCCATGGCATTTTTATTCCAAAAAATTAAAAAATGATCAGAAAAACATGAAACCTTGCTTGATGTAATGTCATGCCATCAAGATGATGTGGTAGAAAAATTGGTCTGTTTGACGAAAGTTTGGACACACACCCCTCACAAACCGGAGCAACTCACTAGAAGGCTTGTGGTTCCGAGAAGGGAACAATGCATGTTTGATGACGAACGGCAGATAGCTTCCTCTTATGGCCTTCAACTTTTTTTCTACGTGTAAAGTGCACTAATACAACTATCATGTGAAAATTTAGAAAATTTCAGGGGTCATTTGACCTTTTGAAGACATTTAAGTGATTTTCTAGCCATTTAATGACCGTAATTCAAATTTGAACTACATCTACATGCAACGGCTAACCATAACGGTTTGAAAAGTTATATTTGTGTACTTGTGTGTGAGCTAAAAAATCATCAGACGATGTAAATATATGGTGTTCAAAAAAGAAAATGTAAAATCTAGCAAGACAACCGGCACCACACGATTAGCACTCTATTTCGTGCCTCGAGGTTTGGAAGGTGAGTGGCGGGCTTTATTAGTCAGACACGATTCTGCATTGGGAACCGTCAGCTATTATGTTCACACACGGATTTTGCTGCGGGAATCGTGTGTAATTCACACTACAGTTCTCGTAAATTCCGGCGACCGGCGCGTGTACTATTCCCGTCGATCTAGATTCCGGTCGCCAATAAATACTACCTTGCTCACGTCGTCCCGCCTGTATTCTCATCTAGATCCTCCCCTTGCTCGCCCTCTCTCTCTCTATCTCTCTCAAATCTCTCCCATGGCGCTGCCGGTCTGCCCACGCGCCGATGAGGAGTCGCCCCCCCTGAGGATGCTCACTCGAAGAGCAGCGACGAGGACACCTACGCGCCGCCGGACGAGGTTGCGCCGGACCCCCCAACTTTGGATTGGTTTTGGGGCCAGTACGATCTTTGTCTTTGGAAGTCGCAGCCGCCGGCTGAGAAAGCCAGGCAAGTGGCATTCAAGAAGAAGATGGCGGAGAAGGATGCCAGGTACCATGCGGCCTGTGAAGCCTGTGATGTCGCCTGGAAAAAGGAGGTGGTGTAGCTTTGGGGGCGGTCGTGTTGTCGTGCGGAGGAGGTGTACGAAGATGGGTACTTCGCGAGGAAGGCTAGAGGCGCTAAGCGCCTCGTCGCCGCATAGAGCTGGGCCGATAAGCTCCAGCGTGCCACCGACGAGGAGCTCGGGTGGGCGCCCAACAAAATGGCAAGATCATTCGCACGCGTCCGCCTGCAAGAGGCAGATTGGCATGTCAAGCGCTGCGAGGCAGAGGAGGTGGAGTACTGCCTCCGCTCTCGGAAGACGCCACGCACCAGGGAGATGCTGGCGAGGGGATGCCAGAATACTGACCCCGGGAGGGATTATTTGTTTTAGTATTGTTTGTTTTCAATTTTATGCATTGTACCTAGTAGATGAGTATCATCACGTATATGTGATGATATTATATATATTCTATGATGAACTAATGAACAATTAATATTATATATATTATGAATTTCATTTTCTATCTGTTTTTGTATAATAATTTGAATCTATCTGTTATCATCGACATATACAGAATGGAAAGCATACAAACACACATTGAAACAGAACATATAAGAATGGAAAATAGAGTACACACATTGAAACAGAGCAATATTATGATTGCTGTGAATACATAGCTATCCACGTAGAAATGACTCAACGAAATAAAACGCATCCATGAGAGCATGACCAGCAGCCCTTGCCTACGGTAGCTCTTGGCTCTGCCTAAACTTGTGCAGGAATTCGTCCAAGCGGTCGACATGCTCGTGTTACATCTGGAGCGTGATCTCGAGCTCCAAGTTGGCTATTTCATCGGAGATCACCACCTTGAGGATGCGACGGCATGTTCCTCTACTGCGCCCAGGTGGACACCTGGGCCTAGGAGGCAGTCGAGCCTACCGGCCAGCGCATTGGCATCGAGCGGGTCGTGGACAAGGCGAACGGCACGACCCATGCGAACGGCGCGGTGGGCGTCCGGTGCAAGTACGGTGTGGCCGGCCTCTGGTGCAAGTACAGTGTAGAGGGCCTGTGCCCACTCCTGGCGAGGAATGGGGGTATTGACAGGACATGTACCCAGCTGCGACGCCCTGTCAACAGCAGGCAAGCACCGATGGATCCTCTCTTGCTATGCGGCCCACCGCGCTTCTCGCTCTGCGGCACTCCAACGCTCTCTCCATGCGGCGAGCCGCAGCCTATCGGCACGGACGCGCCTAGCTTGCTCTGCGGCGCGCCATCGATCATGTCGTGCGGCGAGCTGTAGCCTCTCGGTGCTGACATGCCTATCTTGATCCGCAGCGCTGAAGGGCCATGCGCCAAAGGTCTGCTCAACCCTGGCAATGACGCGCATCATGGCGTCGTCCTTCACATTGCCGGGGAGCGTCGTGGCCTCGACGGGCTGTGGCGCCTTCTGGTTTTCCTCGTCGACGAGGTTGATGGCAGAGGCGGCGCTTTGGTGCATTGGCATGCTTGGAAAAGGTGGGTATGCTACAGTCTGCGCTTGTTGCCTCCGTGCGTCGTGCCGCGCCTAGGTTTATGTGCAATATTGCTAGGTGGCGGGAAACAGGTGTGAAATGGTGGGAAACAGTGGCGTGTTCATAGAATGCCATCAATTAATGGAAACTTACAATATAAAGGAACATTGAGGTAGGACAAGAAGTAGATGATGATGAGATGAACACGGAGCACAGTAGGGAACCCGTCTGTGATGAATTCATCAACCACAAACGGTTGTACACTAGCAAGCGTTTTCCCACAACACACACGGCTTATTCCACCACAAATAGCTTGGATGGATCAACTGTATGCACGTATACACATTGTCAAAAAGTAATGCGGTAGACCTTCTTTAGCATATGTTAAAAAATAAAATAAAGATAAAAACAAGGACCTCGAGGTTAAATTAGCTGAGGGTACGGGTCATTTCGGTCATTTGACTGATATGACCCATCCTATCAGTTAATTTAACATCAACACAACTTCCCATCCAGTCACCCATCTGATGGCTGCTCTAGCCTGAGCACACTTAACTTGAGAGTTCTCTTGGATGAGCTACTGGTGGGACATCTAGTCCTTGCTGATATAGGATGCCTCTTCGCATCCTTACAGCGTATCCGGATGACCGCCCGTCCCCCAATGGCCAATACATGTTGTGAACACAAAGCATATCACATACGTCTTATTAGAAGCAATCGTCTGTGTTATTATCGGTCTTTGCACACATTTCTAATTATAGACCTATTTGCCGCGTATGACACACATCTTGTTATATTGAACCGTTTCTGTTCTCTTGTCTCAACGCAAACAGTTCATCCGAGTGAACAGCATGTTGTATATCGCACACACACCTTGATCTAGCTGACCGTTTCTTTTGTGTTGCCTAATCACAAATAGTTAATCCGAGTGAACTGTATGTTGTGTATCGCACACGCCTTCATCTGGCTACCCGTTTCTTTTATTCCTCCTCATCGCAAACAGTTAATTGAACAGAACCGTATGCCCTGCATCGCACACGCAACTAAAATCTGAACCGTGTTTGATGCAGCCGTCATCGCAAATGTTTTGCACATTTTAGACGGTTCTCTGACACCATCGTTTGTGATTATTGCATCGCACATAGTTTCTCGAAGGGTCTCTGATCGTAGTGTCCCGTTAGCAGCATCCTGCAGTAGTGAGGGTGGAGTTGCTCCTCCAAAACTTTGTCCTGCTTTTGGTCACTACCCTACATCAATTTTGCAACCAACATAGTTGGACTTTGCTTCCATACAATAAGACAGGCCATCGAGGCAATGGCCAAGCATGAAAGAAGCAGTGAGTCCCATGTAAAAAGAGTTCACATGCTCCATCACCATCAAATCAGTCCCTCTAACGATTCTCTTCAGCCTGTTAGAAGGGAATAGAGAGAAATTGATGGAATCGATGTTATTGCTTGAGCCTCATGGGCATATATATAGGAGTACAATGAGCACGAGGGTCGATGCAGGCGCGGGGAGAATCATGGGCCGGTGAAACTGCGGTCGAAGGGATAACGCAGCTATAGCCCGTTGCTCGATCGGTGTAGAGATGCGTGTACTCGGGGACGATCTCATGGACTCGTGCGACCGAACGGAAACACGCACGTGTCGTGCATGGACACATACAGGCATGCAACACACACCAGCACGTAATGCAACGTGTGTGGTTGTCCAGGCCATGACGCGAGTCGTCATGCACAACTTGACGTGCTAGCAACACAGCCATGAGGCGCACATGACGGTGCGAGCGGCCACTGCAGCTGATGCAATGACGAACAGTCGGGGACACCGTGATGTAGCTGATCTGGGCAGATGATGGGCGCCCGAGCAGTAACCACGTCCGCTCGCGGGTGCCATACCAGCACGCTCACGTGACATGCATGGAGCCCGGGGCACTTCTCAGCACGAGACCATGAATATGTTATTGAAGTAGACACATGTTGTAGATGACGGACGATGGCGGGCGGTGCAAACCGATCTATGGATCAAAAAACCAAAAAAGAATACAGATCAATTGATCGGCAAGAGACAAAACCCCAATCAATAGATCGGAAAAAAGACTCTCTAGGAAAGACGATCAACACGGTCGACGGACGAACCCTGGTTACGTGGCCCCCTGTGACGATCATGCAGATCGACCGCCCCGGAGCCGGCACGAAGCGGAAGCGACAGCGGTTGCTAGGGTTTGGATCGATTGGGCTAATACCGTGTTAGAAGGGAATAGAGAGATTGGTGCAATTGATGCTATTGCTTGAGCCTCGTGGGCATATATATAGGAGTACAGTGATCAACTTGGAGTACAAGACAAGACAGGACCAAATCCTAGTATATCCTATACTTCTTAATAATCATAATACTCAAACAGGCGTCATCTCCTTCCATGCCTGGACGACTTCCCATTTAGATTTTTTTATATTGGTATATAGATATAGATTTAGGATGCCGATATCCACCACACGTGTGGCATCTAGGGGGTGTGTCACACGCCCCGTGTAGCACAGACATGGACCCACCCGCACGACGGCATCTGGGCGCTCCCATCCACAGCCTGCACGTCTGGTGTGTGGCGCGATCGCCCGCATATCCGGGCGAGCAACCCCGCTGCCCGCACAACCTCATGCGGCCATCGGCTGAACCCCGCGTTCGAACCACATTGCCACTATTTGTCGTCATCTTCAACCTCTGCATCGGCAGATCTTCCCCTACCTATGCCGTCTTCCTTCTCTAGTTGCCATGGCAACCAGATCAGATCCCTAGCGCCCACACTCCCCATCGACAGAAAACATGGCAACAAGCACACAGGTCAGAAACTTGTCTCCTCCTCCTTTCCCAGCCCCCCACCC
>NC_041389.1:181267848-181321389 GCF_002162155.2 Triticum dicoccoides
CCCACCCCCTCCCGTCCCCACAAATTTCACTTGTAGATTGCCCATGTAGATGGCGACTGGATCCACAGTTCCGGCCGTTCATGTTTATTCTCCTCTGCCCTCCAACATCAAAAATTTGCCATGTTTTTATCATGGATCTGATCTAAGAATTTAGGTTCCAGATGCTGTCAGTAGGTGTTCGAGAAGGATGTTTGAGATTCACTAAGAACAGGGCAGAACACAGCAATTTGGGCAGGACATATGGAGCGAAAAAATATTTGCCACCTATCTATGTCGTCAGTTGCCATCATATTATATTGTCAGTTGCCATCAGTTCAACAGAGTAGTTGCCATCCAGACTGTAGAAAGAGGATGAACATGCATGCCCTATCATCCAAAAAATGCACGGCTACGATGATTCGTACTTGCCATGTTGTAATAGTTATTTATGACAGAAATGTGATAAGATTGCCATGTTCCTTTTATGTGCAAACGGCAAACAATTGGAACTCCAACACCGAATAATGATGCGTTCTTATCTGTGCAGTGACCGAAAACACAGTGCGAGAAGCAGAGAAAATGAATCTTGAAGACAGGGCTGATCCTTGGTTTTCTGGAAGGCCGCAGGCGCCATCTTGGGATGCAATAGAGTACAATCAACTCATTTTCGCAGGACCATTGCTGCCACTACTAGAGCAGTACGTGAGCTTAGGTATGATGCATGATGAAAAAAAGACAGTTGACATGTTTGTGGACTTCAAAATGGTATTCTACTTATGTACTACAATGAAATTGTTCGCATGTTCTTATGACACAACCACACAGGCAGGGATACCACGGCAAGTTGGAACACAAGGGGCTATCGGTGATAGATATATAGGAAACCAACTTCAAGTAGCAAATGTGGAAAATCAAGGTAACGCAAAAAAGAAAATAGCATGTTGATGTGGCGAATAAAACTTGCAAGGATGGCAAGACTTACGAGTATTTTGAAAAAACATACGACCATCATGCAGCACGTGGCGACAGGTGGCAACCAGATACCTTCCATGAATGTCGTACGCAAGTGAGACATATGAAAATGATCTTGCGGACAGTGTATCAGGAAGGGAAACTAGATGACATTGGTGTTTGCATGGTGTGACGATAAAATGAAGAAAAGATGGTAACTTGAATTTGTAGTTGATAGAAATCGAGAAAATGATGGAAAGTGCAAATGCCAAGCCTGCCCAGCTGTATTTGCCATATGTGGACAACTGTGTGTGTGAAATTAAATGTAGAGCTGACAGTTGCCATGTCTCAACAACTGCAGGTACCATGTCTCAACAACTGCAGTTACCATGACTGAACAACTGCAGCTACCATGATTGAATAACTACATATGCCATGTTTTAACACCAAAGATTGCCATGCCTGACCCACTACAGTTGGTCAATGTTTGTCAATTGTAGTTGCCTTGCATGCTGGACTATGTTTGCCATGATTTCAAAGTTAACTTCCACGTGATCGCAGGTTATTATGGTGTAACCACACCAGCAGATGTCTCATGGCAAGCTTCACCATTGCAGGCCATCGGTAATGCAGATACAGTGCACCAAATTGAAGTGGCACACCAACTTCGATTAGCACATGTGGCACAGCAAGGCAATATCTCAACCAAGAAAACATCATGCATTTGCTTTGTGCAAAAGCATTGGGAAAGTGCATTTTTAACAGTGGTGGTGGCAAATGCCACCAAGTGAATATGTCCATTAGTAATCTAGGATCATCTGGATTTGCCAATTACTGTCTGTGCGTACTAGACATTTGTGATTATCTGCATTTGCCATGTGGGATCATATCTAGAATGCAAGTGTTGATGTCAAGATGTTGGTTGCCATGACCTGGCAACTGCAGCTGCCATATTAGGTAAACTACAGTTGCCATGGCTAGAGAACTGTAGTTGCCATGCATGGCAAAATGCAGATGCTCAAGACTTGCATATATTAATGATGTCATGCCAAAAAAGGATGGGTTACAGTTGCCATGATTTCAAAGTTGCACATTCCAGCACTTTATACATGTAAATTATACAGCTGCAGTTGTGTACCATATTTCAGATGCAGTTGCCATGAACAAATCGGATGCAGCTGTTATATTTCATTACGACGAATATGCCATTCAAGAAATACTACTTACACACATACCTGATTTTTTGCATGAGCTTCAACTACAATCAACAGCGGCACAAGAACATCTACTGCGGGAACCTCAGAGCACACTGAAGGAGCATTCCACAAGCAAGTCATCGGTGCTGCCACAAACAGTGCAGAATCAGTGTCAGAAATGGCAATCGTTGCAGCAATGACGACAAGCATGCCTCTGCACACCAGCACAAGCAACACTCAAGCAGATGAAATAGCCGCCAATACTAAAGTGAATGATGGAACTGATGATGAAGCGCAAGGGGAAGAAGAAGATGGACAATCAGAAATCATGATACCTTGACCACCATATGTTGGGCAGAGATTTGGTTATTTTGAAGATGCCAAGGAGTACTACCAGAGATATGCGATGTTCCATGGATTGGCGGTGAACACGGAATACCATAGGAAAATTAAAAAAACTAACGAGTACAGCAAAGGTGAGATAAGGTTTTACAAGGCACGAAAGAACAAGAAGAGTAAAGATGTTGTGCCTGTCGTGCCGGAACGAAAGAGAGGCATCATTCTCAAGACGGGATGCCCTGTCCGGTTGAAGCTAAACGCAAATGGAGCATGGTGGGTGGTCGCCGAATATTTCAAAGAGCACAACCACGACTTCATAAAGAAGTTTGACCTAGTAAAAATTATGAGCGCCCACAGAGGATTCAGTCCCATCGAGAAGAAATTCATAAGGTTTCTACATAATTGTAACGTCGGTCCATCAAGAATGGTACAAATACTATCCCTGATCCATAGTGGAGATGGTAGTCTGAGTAACATGCCCTACATACCAGCAGACGTCACAAACCTAAAGGCAAAGTACCGTCGAGAGAGCAGGTTGGCTGACATAGAAGACACAATAGCCTACTTCAAAGAGAAAGCAAAAGTAGATAATGATTTCTTCTATAGGATAAGATTGGACGTTGAGGACCATTTCAGAAACATGTATTGGGTGGATGGTGCTGCAAGAAGAGCCTACAAACATTTTCGTGATTGCATTTGGTTCAACTCGACATATCTCACGAATATGTATAAGATGCCATGTGCTCCATTCATAGGAATAAATAACCACAATCAGTCCTTGCAGTTTGGTTGCAGTCTTGTTCGTAACACAGATACAGATGGTTACACTTGGCTGTTCAAAACCTTCTTGGAGTGCAAAGATGGACTTGCTCCGATGAACATAATAACAGAACAAGATTTTAGCATGCGCGCGGGCATAGAGGAGGTCTTTCCGTTGGCAGTTCACAGGCACTGCAGGTGGCATATTATTAAGAAGGCTGAAGAGACGCTAGGACCATTCTTCGCTGACCGTCCAGGGCTACACAAGGCATTCGAGTTGTGTGTGGACCACAGCTTGACGGTGGAGGAGTTTGAACGGAGCTGGACGGCTATGATTGAAACATACAAAGTCCAAGACAACGAGACACTAAATAGCTTGTGGGAGAAGTGAATGTATTGGGTGCCAGCCTACTTCATGCAGTGCTTCTTTTCATTTCTGTAGACTACACAACGCAGCAAGGGGTTCAATGTTGTTTTGAAGCATTACGTGAGCCCTGGCAACTAATTGCTGCAGTTTGCCAAGCAATATTCAGCTTTGCAATAGAAAATACTAGGATCTGAGCTACAGCAAGAAGCAACTACCGCACTCAAGCAGCCTAAATTGCTAACATACTTACCGATGGAGAGGCAGATGAGCAAGATATACACCAACAAGATATTTAACAAGTAAGCGATTGATCTTATGGTCTTATTTCCCATGTACGACACGGCACATTCAACATTGAAAACTGCTAAAAAAAGTAAATAAATATGTTTGCCATATCTGCTGATTTGAAGCTGACATCTATAGTCAACACATGAATGCAAAACAAAATGAAAAAACTATGTAGTTGCAAAAACAAATACCTGCTGCTTGTTGTGAAACAAAGTATAACCGCCACTTTGAATGTGATGTGGTTGCCATGTGGGATGTAGTATAAATGCCATGTATAATGCAAGTTGTATTTCACATGTAAGATGAACTCATGTGCATTGAGAGCAACATGATGCAGTTGCAGTACCATGAAAGTTGTTGCCATCTTTTCACATGCTGATGGTTTGAAAGACAATAGTTGCCATGTCAAAATGCAATGCATTTGCCATGTGAAAATGCAATGCATTTGCCATGTAAAAATGCAATTCATTTGCCATGTGAAATAAACTGTAGTTGCCATGTGAAAGAAACTGCATTTGCCATGTGAAATAAACTGCATTTGCCATGTGAAAGAAACTGCATTTGCCATGTCAATAGTTTGCAGTTGCCATGTGGGAAACAATCATTACAAAAAATATGTGAAAAAAAGATTTCTTTTGCCATCGTTGATTTCAATATGTTTGCTATGCTGTGGCCTACCTCAACAAAAGGTGCTACAGAAAAGGATATAAAGAAATTAACGAGCACAAAACATGCAGATTCCAGGAAGAAATAAAGCGGTCCAACATGTATACAGCTTACCAGGTTGACGAACATACCTTCAAGGTGTGCACTCTCATGGGCATGTCTGATTCAGAACCTGAAGACCCGAACAAGGGAAGAAACTACTTTGTCAAGGCCTCAAACGAAGGTGAATACTACTAGCAATGCTACAAATACGAACGGGGCATGATTGTGTGCTGCCACATACTCAAAGTAATGAACATGCACACGGTCACACGATTGCCCCGCCGTTTCATATGACGGTGGTGGACTTGGGACGCTAACGATGTGTTGGGGCCACAAACATCAACTGCAGTTTTAGCTGTACATGATGACAGACCAGAGGCAACCATGGAGTCCGTGAGGCATATTGTATTGACCAAAAACTATGCTGAGCTAATAGATGAAGCATGCAAGAGTGATGAGACAGCCAGGGTGGCAGAAAAGCATAGGAAGGCCCTGAAAAGAGAGCTTGATGAGATCAAGAAGAGGAAGGCTGAAGAAGCCTTGCATCGGTTCCCCCGCACCTCAAGTGTGCCTTCGTCCATGGGTCCATCCTCTGAAAACTCGAAGGTAGGGTCTGGAACAGCAAGCACACAGACTCAGGTCAGGAACACGCCCCGTTCCGTCACAAAAGGGCGTCCAAAAGAGATACGATACAAATCGGGGTTGGAAATTCAAGCAAATCACAAGAAAGCAAAGAAAGGGGCGGGTAATCCATAAGCAACTATGGAGGATTATAACTTGGGTGTTGGTGACAATTATGTAATGTAGATGATCAAGGTTTAAAAAATGCGAGAGTGAATGTTGGTGGACAACAGAAATTGAAGAAAATGCCATGTATGCACAACTAAATTTGCCGTGTAGTTGCTACTAAATCTGCCATGCAGCTTGCACTGAATCTTCCATGTAATTGATAGCTGAAACTGCCTTTGCGTAGATTACTGTTTTTAGCCCACACATTTTTTGTTTCACACGTATTGAATTGTATGTATACTCTATACGAACCAGTTGAAATGACCACGTCCAAAAACACAAGAGAGAACAGTTGCTTATGAACTACCGTGCTTACCGATACAGTTATCAATGCAAAAAAATCAAAACAAATGAAGTGATTACTTGCACTAACCGTGCGTGATCAACTATATTTGTCGTGTTTCAGCCATCATAAACACACTCAAACTCTCAAATTGGTACTCACATTCACAAACATATACTAGTAGTTAACATGAAAGTAGTTCTTGTCACACCTAAACAGGTTCAGGTCCACACATATATTACAAGTATTCAACGCCACATACACGCCACCACTATATACTACAGCAAAGGGGGATGCAGTCATAACATAGCACGTGGACATAGTTTCAAAGAACAAGGTGATACCTTACATTCCTCAGCCACAGAATGTAAGGTAGTCATGTGTATGAAGAATCACGCGATCACTTGTACTTCTTGTTTGTGGATTTGACCGCTCCATCTATAAATTCTCATGCTGAAGCCTGCTTGTTGAAATCTTCATTCATCAACCAGTTCCATGTGTATATTTTACGGAGCTCGACAACCATTGCAGCTGTGATCACTGGGACCCGTCGACCTTCCCACTTTGCAAGGTATGCCAACATGTAAAACCCCCAATCATGCCTAGAACGAAGCAAAACATGTGAACACATGCAAACAGAAACATAATAAACATTGATGAAGAGAAGAAAAGATGGTGAGCACATGAAAAAGATAGTAATTACCCGTTTTCTTGCTTCTCGGTTGTGACGTACTCGATTGGAAAGTGACTACACTAGACCTTTGAGTTTTCGTAATGATGGTTCCAGGTCTGTTTCAACTTGTTGATAAAGAATTCAGCATGAGTAGTAAGGTCTTCATCAGCTCCTGAACGGGTTGAATAAAGCACCTCAAAACATTGGTTCTTCAGGTCAAGGCAAATGGTGTAGTGGTGACCACACTTGTCATCTGGGTCTTCTGGTGCAAGCTCCTGGAACATGGGGAACATGACCTGCAAGTAAAAAAAGGGTCAATAAAAAAAAGAGTTCACATCTAAAACAGAATGATGTAGTTGGAAAAATGATATTTATATATATATTGCCTCATGTAGTAAGAGATGCATGAAAAGGCAACCATTAAAATGGCCAGTGCACGCATGGAAAAAGGTTCATTTTCCATGTGTAATTATAAGAAATTGCCATCCATGGGCAAACAAAGTTGCCCAATATTTTAAGTGAAATTGCCACATAAGTTGAATTAAAAAGTTCACACTAATTTTATATGGCAGCTGTTGCCACATGAAACATCTGTCATGAAGAGTACGTAACCCACATATGAAGTATAACTGCTGACAAAACATAGCATGGAAAAAGATGTACAACAAAAAGAAACACTCACGTATTTCTTTAATGTGAGCTTAAAATCACCACGCGCGGCAAAATGCCTCCTCGGGATTTTATGGTGGAAGTCACCATCCCATATTTTGCAGGTCATGTTGTACTGCATGATCGTGTTGTCGGGACAAATGTCCACATGCTTGTTGATGAAGTCAATCCCACATGCAAATACATTCTTCGACATTTTACCAGTAGGCCTCACAGACTCAGCAAGATCGCCCAGGTCGACGTATGTCGCTTCGCATTGTATGATTTTGGTTCTGTCCAAACATGAGCTGTATGAAAATGATATAACATGAAAGAATCATGTCTACTAAAAAAATTAAAAAATAAACAATGCATGGCCAAAAGGACAAAAAGCAAGTAAGCGGTTGTGTGGTGTGGACATTACGCTTTCAGCTCCTTCATGTGCTTGTTGTTCGACCTCGCATTTCCGAAATGCTTGACAATATCATATAGTTGGGTCTGATCTTTTGTAGCCTTAACATCGGGCTCAAAGTCATCCACTGGTGGTGCATGAACTACCCTCGTCTGCTTCGCAGATCCAGGGGTTGCGCTTCTGATGGTATCCTCAGATACTGCCTCAGCAGGCACATCATAACTTTTTTTGCCCTGATTCCATGAGGACCTGCTGTTTAATGCTTCCTGCTCAACCCTACGGTAAGCTTCATCAAGGGATGACGAAATCTCCTCAAGGGTGGCTAGTATAATAAAATAGTGGCATAAGAGACTTGGACATAGCAAATTGTTGTGCAGGAAGTTCAAAATGTGAAGTGAAAGTGCTGGTAAGAAAGTATCAATGTCAACTGTTAGTTAGTAAAGAATGTTTGCCGTGTGGAAAGTACAATGCAGTTGCCATGCGCAGGGCACCTCATCTGCCATAAGACAACAACTGCAGTTGCCAAAATGTGTAGTGCACTGCAGTTGCCACATGGCAACAATTGCATTTGCCATGTGTAGTGCATGCATCTGCCATATGGCAACAACTGCAGTTGCCATCCGCAATGCACTGCACTTGCCACATGGCAACAACTGCACTTGCCATGTGTCAGCAACTACAGTAGCCATGTGCAAATGCACTGTAATTGCCCTGTACAATCAACTTGAGTTGGCATGTGGCAGCAACTACAGTTGCCATATGCAACTAACTACAGTCACCATGCATCAACCTCTACAGAAACAAACGGTTGGCATCTAGTAAAAATAAAAAATCAGTTGCCATGTTTATATGAACAGCAACTGCCAAATTAGGTAACCTAAAATGACAACTACATGTGCATCCCATGAGATTTTCCATCACAATTGAGAACGCAAAAAGTTTACCTTGCACTATGGGATCTGCAAACTTGACGGCCTTCTGCCATCAGCCAGTGGCTGCGCCATCATTGGGACCATGCCTGTCGGGAAAGAAAAGGCAACAGGCATAGGATCATGCACTGGTACATCCTGAGTGTGATCAATGCCATGACTAAAGCTCGGTGGGGTGAAATCCATGGGGTGCCTCTCCTTCCTACCAGATGGATTGCGGACAAATTGATTGGCTGAATCTAGAGGTGATAGAACAACAAACATGTCTGCCTCGTCTGCTGAAGGATCATCAGGCTTGTTAGTAGGTCGGGGCGTGCTATTAGCGATCTCAATCACAACTTCCTTGCCTATCTTCCTGTTTGGGCTATAGGGGACACCAATGTTGACAGGGAGCTTGGAAGTGCGCAGATTTAAGCTGGTGTTCTCCATGGCGGCAAAAGATCCAGTCTGCTCTGAACGTCCACCTCCTTCAGTAGTGCACGGCTTACCGGCTGCATCTGTTGTACTGGAACTTCCGTCTTCTCGGCTACATTGCTTTTGGCAGAAGGTGGGAACAGTGTGGAAGCAGGCACGTAACCAAAGTCACCTCTGCTGCCCTTAACCACCTCTGGTTCATTGGATACCTGTGTAGGATTCTTACGGGGGCTATGCCGCCTAGGTGGCCGGCCAGCTCGCACAACGGTTGCAATAGCAGACTCTGGGCCACCAGCCATTGTGACATGAGAGTCAACTGTGGATGGCATTTCATTCTGAAATGTGGCTGCATCCCCTTCTTGTCAGATGAGCGGGAATCTTCCTTGTTTAGGTTGACCTCGGGAGCATCCACTTCAACACTTGCTGATCGGGTGGCATGGGTGACAACAGCATCTCTCATTGCCACCAGGGTAGGCAATATCTCAGCAGTCCTGGCAGATACGGACTCATCACTCCCAGATGTACGGATGCCTGCTCTTGTAGTCTGCACATCTACAACCGGTGGAGATGCGCGGCCCCTTGCATCAGAGCTAGCAGAAACAGTGGACGGTGCAGCAGCAGATTGGTCAACTGGTGGCTCATGAATATCTGCATTATCGGATGTCGACAACTTGGAGTGAATGCGTTCAAGTGGGTCTTTGGTAGTACGACTGGTCAAGCGTGTAGTAGTCTTCTTCACCCTGCAAAATAGAATGTGTCGAGTGATAAACGGCCATTCAAGAAAACGCCAGAAGAGAACAAAAAGGTGAGCGCTAGGAACAAAAATAGATTGCCATGGTAGTCATCATAAAATGAAACATGAGTGTTATGCTAGAGCTGCCATTTGAAAACAAGGTAAGGATGAACACAAATGAAGTGCAAGCGGTTGAAGTAAGTGGAAGCTAACAGTTGCCATATGAGTGGACAAGATTTGCCATGTGGTCTAGTAAGCAGTTGCCATGCAGAAGAAGCAGGAGTTGCCATAAAACAAATTTAGATCATAAAACAATAGTTGCCATGTGGGACAGACATGATTAGCCATGTGTCAAGTTAGACAGTTTCCATGAGAGGCAGATAGTAGTTGCCACAAAAAATGGGTCAAGTAAAAAGTTGTATATGATTTAGAATGCATCAAACAAAATTAGCATCAGGACAATACATGACTTGGCAAGCTCATCGCGTGCAATTGCCACGAAAAGAGTTCAAAGAGAATGCATTTCCATATGGCGACGTAATGAAGATAGCTCAATCACAAAAAAAAAGTAGATAACAGACAGGGAGAACCCACTTCTTGGTTGTCTTCCTCAAGTCTTCCAGCACGACAGGATCCCCGGTGTTGGACATCGATGTGCGAGGAGACACCTAGTGGAGGTGGTGGTTGAGGGAGTCCCAGATTAAGAGGTCCTCGGACAGCCGGACTGTTGGACTATGAAGATACAAGATTGAAGACTTCGTCCCGTGTCCGGATGGGACTCTCCTTTGCATGGAAGGCAAGCTTGGCGATTCGGATATGAAGATTCCTTTCCCTGTAATTGACTCTGTGTAACCCTAGCCCCCTCTGGTGTCCATATAAACTGGAGGGTTTAGTCCGTAGGACAACAACAATCATAACCATAGGCTAGCTTCTAGTGTTTAGCCTCTTCGATCTCGTGGTAGATCAACTCTTGTAATACTCATATCATCAAGATCAATCAAGTAGCAAGTAGGGTATTACCTCCATCGAGAGGGCCCGAACCTGGGTAAAAATTGTCCCCTGCCACCTGTTACCATTAGCCTTAGACGTATAGTTCGGGACCCCCACCCGAGATCCGTCGGTTTTGACACCGACATTGGTGCTTTCATTGAGAGTTCCACTGTGTCATCACCATAAGGCTTGGTGGCTCCTTCAATCATCAACAAAACCGTCCAGGGTGAAGTTTTTCTCCCTGGACAGATCTTCATATTCGGCGGCTTCGCACTATGGGCAAACCCGCTTGGCCATCTGGAGCAGATTGACAGCTATGCCCCTGGCCGTCAGGTCAGGTTTGGAAGCTTGAACTACACCGCCGACATCCACGGAGACTTGATCTTCGACGGATTCAAGCCTACGACAGGCGCACCCCGCCGCCACGATGAACATGACCTAAATCTATCATCAGATGGTGTGCGGGATATTGCACCTATAACCGCACTGGCCCTAGATCCAGAGCAGACCGCGCCATCCGAGGACGGGAGGCTCAACCCCGCCACGGAAGCCGTGGACCCAACGGTGCTAGAGCCAAACACAGATTTGACCTCCAACGAGGTCTGTGTCATTGGAACCTTGGACTCGTCTCCGGCCATAGGCTCCGAACCGCGTGTATCCACACCCATTGAATCTGACTGGGCACCGATCTTAGAGCTCAGCTTCACGAACATCTTCCAACACTCACCCATAGGCGATGTGTTAAACTCACTAAAGTCCCTCTCCTTGTCAGGAGATTCTTGGCCGAACTATGTCCGGCTCGAGTGGGAAGCGGACGACGAAGGACTTCATTGCCCACCCACCACCCACTTGATAGCCACTATCGATGATTTAACCGACATGCTTGATTTCGACTCCGAAGACATCGACGGTATGGACGACAATGCCGGAGAAGAACAGGAACCACCGCCCATAGGGTGCTGGACAGCCACCTCCTCATACGATATTTACATGGTGGATACACCCAAAGAAGACAACGGTGATGACAAAAAGGACCAAACCCCTAGAAAGCAGCCAAAGCGCTGACGTCAGCGGCGCCGCTCGAAACCACGCCATGGTAAAAATAGTGATATCAGCACAAGAGGGAATAACATCCCGGATGATGCTGAAGACAATAAAGAAACCGCAGACCCAGCAACGGAGCTAGATGAGCAAGGTGATGGCAAGCACAATACAGGGCCCCTGTCGGATCACAGCGATGCTGAAGACTCCAATTACCAACCTGTCTCCGAAGAGGAGAGCAGTCGGGGTGACGATGCATTCATCGTCCCGGAAGAACAATTGGAATAGGAGCACCTCCACCAGAGACTCATTGCCACCGCGAGGAGCTTGAAAAAGCAGAAGCAACGGCTTAAAGCTGCACAGGATACGCTCAATGATAAATGGAACGAAGTGCTCGACACTGAGGAAAAATACGGTGGTAATCGCCAAACAAATAGCTACCCCAAACGCAAACTGCTGCACGAATTTGACGACGATGCTATCACACCCATACCGCCGAACAACAATACGGTCGATCAGCCAGGCTGACCACCCCATAATCGAGGCAGAGCGGCCAATAACACCGCACACAAAACCACACCCCCTACCCATAAAGGAAAGGAGGTCGTAGCCCAGAACAAGAAACACGATTTACGTGAAGACCTAGACAAAAGAGTTGGCAGAACCAGGTCCATTTATGGATCCAGGGAACGCATTCCCGCACAAGATCAGGGCCATCAAACCAAATATGCAGGTAACTTACCAGTTCAGAACCAACACCGAACACTGCAACCGTCGGGCCCGTGCCGTGACACGGCCAAATACAGGGGTGCAGCACACCCCTTGTGCTTCACTGATGAGGTGCTGGATCATGAATTTCCAGAAGGGTTTAAACCCATGAGCATCGAGGCATACGACAGAACGACAGACCCTGCGGTCTGGATAGAAGACTTTATTCTTCACATCCATATGGCTCACGGAGACGATCTCCACGCCATCAAATACCTACCCCTCAAGCTAAAAGGACCAGCTCGGCACTGGCTGAAAAGCCTCCCCAAAAACTCCATTGGAAGCTGGGAAGAACTTGAGGACGCTTTCAGGGCCAATTTTCAAAGGACCTATGTCCGACCTCCGGATGCAGACAATCTAAGTCACATAACCCAACAACCCGGAGGGTCAGCCCGTAAGCTTTGGAACTAGTTTCTCACCAAAAAGAACCAAATCATTGATTGTCCGGACGCCAAAGCCTTAGCAGCTTTTAAACACAGTGTTCGGGACGAATGGCTGGCCAGAGACCTAGGCCGGGAAAAGCCAAGGACAATGGAAGCCCTAACTACACTCATGACCCGCTTTTGCGCAAGAGAGGACATGGTTGGCCCGTAGAAGCACCAGCGACCCTGGCACATCTGAAGTCAGAGACGGCAATGGAAATCCACAACAAAATAAAAACAAACGTCGGAACAACAGAGAAAGCCCGGACAATACAGCGGTAAATGTCAGATTCAGGGGCTCCAGACCCGGTCAACGTCACTTAAAGGCAGCAGAGATGGTCCGTCTAGTCTTGATAAAATTCTTGAAAGGTCCTGCCAAATTCATGGCACCCCAGACAAACCAGCTAATCATACCAACAGAGAGTGTTGGGTCTTCAAGCAGGCTGGCAAGCTCAACGCTGAACACAAGGGAAAGGGACCACAAAGCAAAGACGCGGACGAATCTCGCTAGCCAAATATGGGGGGACAAAAGAAATTTCCACTGGAGGTCAAATGGTGAACATGATTTATGTCACTCATATCCCAAAGGGGGAGCACAAACACGCACTCCGGGACGTATATGCTATAGAGCCTGTCGCCCCCAAATTCAACTCATGGTCGGCATGTTCGATCACTTTCGATCGCAGGGATCATCCAACTAGTATCCGTCACGGGGGCTCGGTTGCCTTAGTGCTTGACCCAATAATCAACGGATACCACTTCACCCGAGTCATCATGGACGGCGGAAGTAGCCTCAATATGATATATCAGGACACTGTCCGCAAGATGGGGATAGACCCGTCAAGAATCAAGCAAAGCAGCACTACCTTTAAAGGAGTAATACCAGGTGTAGAGGCCCGCCGCACGGGCACCCTAACACTGGACGTCGTGTTCGGCTCCCCCGACAACTTTTGAAGCGAGGAGCTAATCTTTGACATTGCTCCATTCCGAAGTGGCTATCACGCACTACTCGGACGAACGGCCTTCGCCCGTTTCAACGCAGTTCCACACTATGCTTATCTTAAGCTCAAGATGCCTGGACCATGTGGCGTTATCACGGTGAGCGGAAGCACTGAGCGTTCTCTTCGTATAGAAGAATACGTGGCGGCTCTAGTAGCCGAAGCACGAAGTGGCCCTTTAAGGCCGAACAGCTCATCGGTCCTCAAGACCGCGGACACAGCCAAACGTGTTTGGTGTACACCTACGTGTAAAAGCTCAGATAAACCTGCGCTTGTTTGGCAGCCCTGCCCCCATAGATCGCCCCATAAGAAGACTATATACATTTTCCTATATACATAAATACACACTCAAAATTCCTTGGGTAGCACTGGGGGCACCCTGCACGTAATAAGTCCATAGTTCGGCTCGACCCTATTTGGACTCAAGAAGCTACAGTTCACGGTTCATCAAAACCAACAAATTATATCCGCGGCCGTACCAGATTGTTTTCATCTGGTTTTTTCTTTTTACAGATAGGCCATCATGATATACCCTTCAAGGACACGGCACAACGGAGATAAAGGCGCAGACGTGCAGTAGGGCCCCGTTTCAAGGTTTCTCTTTAGATTAAGACCATGTGTAAACCTTCTTTCTTATTTTCATCTCTTGTTGTTATATACCCTCTTGGCATATAAAATGCCCTGGGTATGGGCAGTACTTGCAAACTTACGATTTGCCGTACTAAAATGGATGTGATGGAAGCAGCCAAGCAGTGTACTTTGAGAACTATATTCTCACCACAGGCGCTCTCTCCTCACGCCGGGTCATAGCACGTGCCTTGAATTTATACCGGGGGCTGTACCCAGCCCGGTACATACTAAAAAGTCCGAACACCTTCGGGAGTGTTCGGCGTTGCGAGTTTTGGCCTTATATGCATCAGCTCCGAATCATGTCTTGGGTCAATAGTTGGGTTTGCCTAGCTCCTGTGCTTGCTACTTTACGTTCCGTTCCATCGGCTAAGGCGGCCAAAGGAGAACTACTGCAATTGTGCCCTGGTTCATCTGGATGAGCACCACAGTAGAGAAAGCCGAAAAATGACTGTCATGGTAAGGCGAGAGCTGGTCAACCACTCGATGACTCAGCGGAATCTTCGCGATTCCTCCGCATTAACGAAGGATCGGTTTCCTGGTCATGTATGTAAACGCATCGTATTCGGATAAACGCGGACATACCAGGGGCTATATAGTAGCCCCACCGTCAAACTCCTATGGCTAAGTGAAAGTGTCAAAGCTCTATAGTCCGATTGCCTAGTTCAACACACTAACACCTCCTCAAACGGACCAAGACGTTGGGTCAAGTGTGATCAAATGCTTTTCCGAACACCCCCGAGTTATACGCGAGGGGGCTGAAGCCGACGACTGCAAACTTTCAGGTTACATACATATATACATACACGGCCTCACAGGAGGCACTAAAATACTTTACGGGCAAAAGTATAAACACAACCTTCATTATCATAAGCATTGCTTTTACAATTCGGATACATGTTACTCGAACATAACATTCTTCGAGCACTAAACCTCTAGCAAGCGGGCACCCTCTAGTACTTCCTCAAAATAATTTTTTGGCGTGTCCTTACCCCTGGGCCCTGCGCAAGCGGGAGCTACATGCACCAGGTTGCCCTTTTTTCCTTACCCCTGGGCGAACCCCCCGTTGCAATATCGGTGGCCTTCATCTTCGCCCAATACATCTTCACATGGGCAAGGGCCATCTATGCACCTTCTATGCACGTTGATCGCTTGACAGCGTCGATATGCGACACCGCACAAACAAGTTGCTGCACTAAACCAAAAAAAATTGTTCGCAGTTGCTCCCCCAGGCCACAGCCGGTCCACGATAGCCTTCATGGCAAGTTTGGATATCCTATGGAGCTCGGCCCATTCGGCCATCTGCAGCAGCGGACGCCTTGGCATGCTAAACTGCGACCAGAAAAGTCATTCCACTTCATGGCCTTCTTGGGCCTGGAAAAACTGCGTCGCATTAGAGGCACTCTTCAACGAGTCCAAATATGCATCCGGAGAGCTCCACATTTGATCAAGCGGGGAATACTTCGGATCGCCGGACTTAGTTCGCAATAAAAAGGGCTTCCCAGCCGTGATCTCCCTGGCTTGTCGGATCTCCTCCCGTGTCGCCCTGGCCTCTGACCGGGTTTCCTTTGCCACTTGTAAGGCCTTCTCAAGGTCAGCCACTTTTTCTTTGGTCTCTTTCTCGAGAAGAGCATATTTGTTAGCAGCGTCCCTTAGCTCAAGCACCATGTTGGATATTTTCTCCTCACTCAGGTGATGAGCAGCCTGTTCGGCCTTTAATTCACCAACTGCCTTCTCGGCAGCCACATTGCTTATCCTGGCCTGCTCCTTGGCTCGGGCAAGCTCAGCCCGAAGGGTCTCCACGGCGGCAGCTCCATCTGCAGTCAAGCACACTATAAATTCCAGCATCATGCTCTAATATATACACACTAACCGCCCAAAATACGTACCTTGCGTCTCATCAAGCCGCTTGTTCACGAGCGTGATGCCATCATCTGCCACATCAAGTTGTCGCTTCAGTTCGGCAAATTGAGCGGCCCGGGCAGTGTCTGGGGCTGCAGCCGCCTGTGTACAAATTAGCAAAATTATTACCTGAGCATATTCGTTTGATCCTCTGGTCGTCCCATTCGGAAGACAACCAGAGTCTCAGGGGCTACTATCTACACACAGTGCACATTGCGTTTACGACACAAAAAAGGGCTAAATTACGTACCTCAAAGCCTCTCAGCAGGCTCGTAAAGGCTTCATTCAATCCGCTTTTTGCAGATGAAATTCTTTCAATCACCATGCCCATTAAGGTACGATGTTCCTCTAAGATAGGCGCTCGCTGCAGAAGACCTGTCCATATGCCCAGTTGTACATCAGACAACCCGGGACTTTTATTGTCAGTCTCTCTAGGAGCCGAACACCCCGGACCTCGGGCAGCCGAAGAGTCATCTTCCGGCCTGGCGCTCCTTCGCGGGTCGGGAGAGGTCCTCCGGGACGACACCTCGAGGTCGTCCGCCTTATGGGGCGGGGAAGTATGGGGCCGCGTTTCCCTCTCCATCATCTCCGGAAGAAGATCCCCCAAAGACGAAGATTGTTGAGGGAGGCTATAGGCTGGACTGCAAAACATATGTTGCAAAATGTTGCCCTCACAAACGGGAAAAGAACGGGGTATGCTTATGAAACACCTTTGTTCACTTACGGTTCGGCTAGAGGTTGGTCCCCTTGTGGGCACTGTTCGGCAATATCGCCTCCCGAACTCGGGCCCCCTGATAGGGATCTCCTCCCTTGTTTGGAGGCCTCTACCTCCAGGTCTTCTGGAGCGGCTCTTTTCTTCCCGTGGGGAGAGGGAGGTTAGATTCTCCTCCCCGTTCACCCTCTGGCACAGGAGTTACGACTTCCTCAGATACGGTGTGTGATGCACCTTCGGTATGAAGGCCGCTTTGGGCCTCTCCACTCCTCTCCTTTCCTTCCCTCAACGGCACTTGATATGGTGCCAGAGCCAGCATCCTGGTTAACATTGGGTCCGCTGAGTTTTCGGGAAGAGGGGCTGAACACCTGATCCTCTCCGCCTTCCTCACCTAGCCCTGGCAGAGTATGGTTTTCTCATTTTCTAATGAGAAACTTAAAACTAAAAACGTGTTCGGAAATAGAGTACTTACTGGGGAATCCGGATGGCTGCAGTCGAGGCCTGCGTCCTCTGTGGTGTCCGAACACCTTTTTCGTGATCCGAAGACTAATTCATACATCCCTTCGAGTGTTGTGCCGAAGAAGCACTGAATAGTTCGCGGTCCTTCCGGATTGAATTCCCACATACGGAGAGGTTGGCGCTGGCATGGCAGGACCCGACGGACTAGCATAACTTGAATCACCTTGACAAGGTCAATGTCCTTCTTAATAAGGTCTCGAATGCGGCTTTGCAGTATTTGAACTTCATCTAGCGATCCCCAGTCCATCCCCTTATTGACCCATGATGCAAGCAGTGGCAGAGGGCCAGATCGGAAGGCGGGTGAAGCCACCCAATTATTGCCGCGAGGCTCCGTGATATAAAACCACTCCCGTTGCCATAGGCCAGAAGTTGTGGTGAAGGAACCCTTTGGCCAGACGACGTCGGCCGATTTGCTTATCAGGGCACCTCCGCACTCTGCGGGTCTTCCGTATATTATCATCGGCCTTATATCAAAGTTATTGAGCCACAAGCCAAAGTGTGGAGGGATACGGAGGAAAGCCTCACATACGATAATAAATCATGAGATGTGAAGGAGTGAGTCCAGGGCTAGATCATCGAAAACTATTCCGTAGTAAAACATGAGCCCTCGAACGAAAGGATTGAGGAAGAAACCTAGCCCTCAAAGGAAGTGAGGGATAAATACGACCCACTCATTTGGCCTAGGAGTAGGGACAACTTGCCCTGGTGCAGGAAGCCTGTGAAGGATTTCCGCGGTCAGGTACTGAGGGAGTCCCGGATTAGGGAGTGTCCGGATAGCCGAACTATCACCTTTGGCCGGACTCCTGGACTATGAAGATACAAGATTGAAGACTTCGTCCCGTGTCCGGATGGGACTTTCCTTGGCGTGGAAGGCAAGCTTGGTGATACAGATATGTAGATCTCCTACCATTGTAACCGACTCTGTGTAACCCTAACCCTCTTCGGTGCCTATATAAACCGGAGGGTTTTAGTCCGTAGGACGAACAACAATCATACCATAGGCTAGCTTCTAGGGTTTAGCCTCTCTGATCTCGTGGTAGATCTACTCTTGTACTACCCATATCATCAATATCAATCAAGCAGGAGTAGGGTTTTACCTCCATCGAGAGGGCCCGAACCTGGGTAAAAACATCGTGTCCCTTGTCTCCTGACGCCGGTTTTGACACCGACATTGGTGCTTTCATTGAGAGTTCCTCTGTGTCGTTGCCATCAGGAAGGATGCCGCATCCCGTCTTTAAAGACGGCACTGTTGCTAAAGGAGCTTTGGCTATCGGCCAAACTCTCCGGCTAGGCGGTTTCCTTATGACCGCCAGTCCAGCCGCTGCGCCGACGATGACTTCTCGGGTCATCGAAAGCAATCTTCACGTTAGCTCGGAACTCGCCGAGCAGTTAGATCCGATGGAGCTCTCTTCCTTAAACGAGCTCTTGGATCGCATCGCCGCCCTGGGAGTCGCTACAGACTACGATCAGATTGGGCCTAAACCCGATCTGAGAGAGATTAACTCTCCCCAGGTTACCCACCACATTGCTGTGGTAGAGGAACAATACGACGACCCTTATTCTATCTTAAGAACTAGCTATATCCGGATTCCCGATCCCTCCATGCCGGATTCCGGCGGAGGGGAGGATGTTACTCAAGCCCTGAACCTAAAGTCAGGCAGCGGGCTAGATTCATTGGACAACATCCAAGAACCCAAGCTTCCAAGTTCGGAAACTACCTGGCCCCTTAGTCTTAAAGTGGATGGGGTTCCGAATTTCATTCCACCCGCCCACCCAAACATAAGCGATCTATCCCAAATCCGGCAAGAGCCCGCAGAAACAGTACACCATTACTGGGCCAGATTCCTCCTGGTTATGAATAGGATAAAGGACTATCGCGAGGAGGACGCAATTTCATTCTTCTGCAATAATTGCACGGACAAGGGAATCCTCAACACCATAAGTTGTCGTGAAATTACATGCTTCGCTGACTTGGCGTCCATAGTACGAAAGTACTGTGTGATGGAAAGCGCCTGGAAAACCGAAATCAAATTTTGGGACAATCCGCCCCTGAATACAACCCCAGTCGAAATAAAAGGGTGCATTATCGCTAGGCACCTGGGTTAAACACCAAAAACCAAAAACCCTCTATAGGGCATGGAACCGTACTGGAAGGATGGCTCAATGGACCCTGCAAAATTCATAGTACAAAGGGTGCCACTCCAACTCATAGCCTTAGAGCATGTTGGATACTACGGCAGGTGGCCAAAAGTGACGAAGAGCTTCTAACTCCAGAGCACCAGCTCAAGGATACCAGTACGGTATTAACAGTCTTCGAGACTTTCGCATCAAATAATATGCGGAAACGAACACTCCGCAGCCTTGACGAAGTCTACCAAGTAGCAACAATAAACCCATGGAGTGACACAGCTATTACCTTTAATGCCAGTGACGAACCTAAATTCCGAACAGCCCGAGCACCAGCTGCATTGGTCCTCAGTCCAATAGTGGATGGCTTTTGCCTTACCAAGGTACTCATGGACGATGGCAGCAGATTGAACCTCATTTACGAGGAAACCCTCAGAAAAATGGAAATAGACTGGAGCCGCATTGAGCGAAGCAGCACAACCTTTAGAGGAATAATCCCCAGTCGGGAAGCATGCTGTACTGGAAAAATCACACTGGATGTGGTGTTCGGCACGCCGGATAATTACAGGTCCGAGGAGGTCACATTCCAAGTGGCCCCGTTCAGCAGCGGGTATCACGCTCTATTAGGGCAAGAGGCATTCACAATTTTTCAAGCTATACCCCATTACGGGTACATGAAGCTCAAAATGCCCGGGCCCAACGGAATCATCACTCATGCTAGTGACCTGGACATAGCACTCCGCGCCAAAAACAAGACAGCCGCACTGGCCCTTGAGGCACTATCCGAAGCCCTAGCAGCCGAGGAACTCTCTGCGCTGCGCTCCACGGTGAATAGGGACGATGTGATACTTGATAAGAGATCCAAGTCCACCTCCTTTAAACCAGCGGACGAAATTGTCAAATTCCAAGTCCATCCAACGGACCCTACAAAAATGGCCTCCATCGGGGCACAATTAAATCCTGATGTAGACGCCGCACTACGAGAATTCCTACGCGAAAATTGGGACATTTTTGCCTGGCACCCTTCAGACATGCCAGGAGTCCCACGTCGGCTGGCCGAGCAGAGCCTAAACAACCTAAAAGGATTCAAGCCGGTCAAACAGGTTCTTCGGTGTTTCTCCGAACCCAAGAGACAGGCCATGGGAGAGGAACTAGCCAAGTTATTGGAGGCCGGATTCATCAGAGATATAAAACATCCGGACTGGCTAGCAAATCTGGTGATGGTACCAAAGAAGGACAAATCCTGGCGCCTATGCGTCGACTTTAAGGACCTCAACAAGGCTTGCCCAAAGGATCCCTTCCCCCTCCCCGGCATCGATCAAATTATCGACGCTACCGCAGGATACGATTCATTGTGTTTCCTTGACGCATACTCCGGCTACTACCAAATTAAGATGGCAGAGCCTGACCAGGCCGCAACGGCATTCATCACCCCATACGGCCCATTCTGCTTCAACACAATGCCCTTTGGGCTCAAAAACGCCGGCGCAACATATCAGTGCATGATTCAGACATGTCTGGCAAACCAGATCGGCAAAACAGTGGAGGCATACATAGACGATGTGGTCGTCAAAACCAAGCACGTCGAAACTCTAGTAGACGATTTGAGGCTCACGTTCGATAATCTCCGAACATATGACATTAAGCTTAACCCGGAAAAATGTGTTTTCGGCGTACCAGCCGGAAAGCTCTTGGGCTTCATTGTATCTAGTAGAGGAATTGAAGCAAACCCAGCCAAGATCCGAGCTCTGTCACAACTGGATATCCCAAAGGACCTCAAACAAATACAAAAATTGATGGGATGCGTGGCGGCTTTAAGCCGCTTTATCTCCCGTTTAGGAGAAAAGGCATTACCCCTTTATCGCCTCCTCCGACGCACCGAACACTTCGAGTGGACGGATGCCGCCACGGCCGGACTCGAAGAAATAAAAGCTATATTGGCAACAAACCGGTCCTGGCCGCGCCCAACATGGGTGAACCAATGCTATTATATATCGCGGCAACTCATCAAGTGGTGAGCGCGGTGCTCGTTGTCGAACGAGAAAAGGACGGACAGAAGTTCCCCCTTCAAAAACTAGTTTACTACGTGTCCACTGTCCTGACTCCATGCAAGTCATGGTACCCGCGTTATCAAAAGATAGCGTACGCGGTGTTCATGGCATCCCGGAAGCTACGACACTACTTTCAAGAGTGATCGATAACAGTAGCCTCCGAAGTACCTCTTAATGACATTATAAACAACCGCGACGCAACGGGCCAGATTGCCAAATGGTCCATTGAACTCCTCCCGTTCGACATAACCTATAAGCCACGGCGAGCTATTAAGTCGCAAGTTTTGGCCGACTTCGTCGCCGAATGGATTGAAGCCGAACTCCCTAAAGAGTACGGTGCATATTCCAACTGGATCATGCACTTCGACGGCTCCAAAATGTTGTCTGGTCTGAGGGCTGGTGTCGTTCTGGCGTCCCCAACCGGAGATACGGTTCAATACGTACTCCAGATAATGTATACGGACTCCAACAACGCAGCCGAATACGAGGCCCTTCTACATGGCCTCCGGATGGCAGTCTCCATGGGCATTCAACGCCTAGAGGTGCACGGGGATTCGAACCTCGCGATATCCCAAATAAATGGAGACTTCAATGCCAAGGATCCGAAAATGGCAGCTTATCGCAACGCCGTCCTAAAAATGTCAGCTCGGCTTGAGGGGCTCGAATTTCACCATATAGCCTGGGATAACAACCAGGCAGCAGACGTATTGGCACGCATTGGCGCAAAGCGCGATGCCGTCCCTCCCAACATCTTCCTAGAAAGACTGTTCAAGCCATCCGTACTATGGGAGGGGGAATCCGGAAATACCAACCCAGATCCAACCGCACTGCCCGACACCGAACATTCTGACACAATTGGTGGTTCTGCCAACGAAGTAACATCCTCAGCCCACGTAATAATGGCAGTAATTGCCCCGTGGACGGAACCATTCCTAGCCTACCTAACCAGGCAGGAACTTCCCGAGGACCAAAACGAGGCCCGCTGCATGGTGCGGCGATCTAAAGCCTATAAGGTCCATGAGGGAGAGCTTTACAAGAAAAGCACAACCGGAGTCCTTCAAAGGTGTATCTCCGAAGAGGAAGGGCGGAACCTTCTGGCTGAAATTCATGCCGGACTCGGCGGGCACCACGCTGCAGCCCAGGCCCTTGTAGGCAAGGCCTTCCGTTCAGGATTTTATTGGCCGACGGCCCGGGCAGATGCTCAGGACTTAGTCCAACGATGCGTCGGTTGCCAGCTCTTTGCTAATCAAAGCCACATGCCACCCACCGCCCTCAAAACTATACCCATAACCTGGCCCTTCACGGTCTGGGGGCTTGACATGGTTGGACCCCTTAAAGGAGGAACCCACAAGCAAAAATACCTACTGGTCATGGTGGATAAATTCACCAAATGGATAGAGGCCAAGCCTGTTAAGACGGCCGAATCCGGACCGGTGATAGACTTCATATCAGGGGTCGTACACCGTTACGGCGTCCCCCATAGCATCATCACTGACATACGCATGAACTTTACGGCCGATGAGGTTAAAATCTGGTGCAAAAACATGGGCATCAAGCTCGACTATGCTTCAGTCTATCACCCTCAAACTAACGGTCAAGTCGAGCGAGCAAATGGTCTAATCATGAGCGGCATCAAACCCAGATTAGTGCGGTCCCTCAAGGAATCTAACACGCACTGGGTAGAGGAGCTCGACTCCGTACTCTGGGGGTTGCGGACCACTCCGAATCGCACCACCGGATTTACAACATTCTTTATGGTATACGGCGCAGAGGCAGTTTTGCCCTGTGACATAATTCATGACTCACCTCGCGTGCGCATGTACGAAGAAAGAGAAGCCGAGCTTGATCGGCAGGACAGTTTGGACGCATTGGAGGAGGAGCATGACGTGGCAAAAGCCCGTTCCGCATTCTATCAACAGCAAGCTCGAAGATATCAAAGCAGAGAAGTACGGGCCAAAACTTACAACGTTGGCGAGTTAGTTCTACGCCTGCCGGACAAGAAAAAGGACAAACTCAAGCCCAAATGGGAAGGTCCCTTTATCATTGACCAAGTCCTGACCGGTGGAGCGTACCGTCCGCGAGATGCATCGGATAACCGACTCGAGCCGAACCCATGGAATGCAGCCCGTCTCCGAAGATTCTACGCCTAGCGCCGGATTCTGAGTTCGTCTCCTTCTTCCGTCTATATTTTACATATTAGTTGTCTTCTGTTTCTCTCCTTCTCCCTCCTTTCCAACTACAGCTTTTGAAAGCTTGTTTGCACATTGTTCGCACACACTTGACGCGCTATCCGTGCTCATTATACCTGGGGGCTTCTTTAACAGAAGCTTATTCATACGGGCTTCATGCCCAAAACATGTGTCACACTTCCACATGAACCTTTTATTCACCATTATATGCATCGATATGACTTAAGTTTTGGCCAAGCTGGGTTGCCTAGCTCCTGTGCTTACCCCTACGTTCCCGATTGTTCGGCTAGGCGGTAAAGGGAGCACCTCTGCGATTGTTACTGCCAGGTCAGCCGGATGTGTACCTCAGACTGGGTGAAGCCGAAAGCTAGCGTTCTTAAGGGAATATTCGGTCGGTGAACTAAAAGACGATTTCTTACCTATTTATTTATCTGCCCCCAGATGTTTTTCTGCTTTTTTCGCAGTCCGGACATGCACTTTAGGGCATGCCTCCCAGGGAAAGGAACCCCTAACGGAACTATTCTCCCTGGAAGATGTTTCTTACTAACCATGTAATATAACATAACTAGTTGGGCACTTGTCTGATAAAGCAATAATGACCCCTATGCCTGGTCTCCACGCATGCCCCGGTTCTTATATAACCGCGAGGGTATTCGGACACACTCCGGACTATTGGGTCCCGAGGTTGAAGCGAAAGGGTCCGCTATGACAAACGATCTACAATCCGGCTAGAAGGCATTTTACATGTCATCTTAAATTACATAGTCAACTTGACTGGGCATATTTCTCTTCAATGCCATCCAGCAGGTTGTCTAGTTTACAGTCCTATTGGGAATACTTTGCGGCCAATTCTACTTGGCCGTACACTAAGCTCACAGGGATCTCCTTCCCATCGGGCCCCGCAGGTCCGACCTCGGCCATGTGGTTTGGGTCAGCCTTCGTATACCGCGTCTTCACCATGGCCCAGGCCTCCCTGGCGCCTTGACGGCAGGCCGATATCTTCCATAAGCGAAAGCGCTGCCGCGCTCCCTGAAGCCTCTCCGCAAGCTCTCCAAGGCCTTCGGGCAGGGAGACAGACGGCCACAAGGCCTGGGCGACGCCTTTCATCACCTGCCGAACTCGTTCGTGCAGTTGCAAGAGCTCGGGAAGAAGGTCACCCGTAGAACCGGGCATTTCCTCTGCAGGACGGCCTGTGGGCATACCTACAGACATAACTCTGTTAGTCGACTTCCTCGCCGAACTCTTTTTTCAAAGTTCGTTCAAGCACTTACTAAAAATGTCGCATCGAAGCCGCCGATTCTCCTTAACGGAGTCAGACAGCTGGGTACGAACATCCTTTAGTTCCTCACCCAGCTGGGTGTTGGCATCTTGGAGGTTATTTCTCTCTTGCCTCACCCTTGTAAGCACATTCTCGCCGGCCTTTAACCGGCGCATGAGCTGTTGCTTGTCCGGATCTATCCCGATGCCATCTGCAATATTATTGTCAGACTTATACACACGCCGCACTTCACAAATTACTCATCTTTTGAATCAGATATTACCGGAGGGGGTCTCTTTGGCTTCCCCCGCTGCGGCTAGTGCGGCCTCAAGTTGGGCTTTGCACTCCTCCAGCTCCTGGGACAGTTGGGTATTCTTTTCCGTAAGATCCTGCACAATAAATGGTCCTTAAATTAGTTATTCTAACTATTTCAAGTCTCAGGGGCTACTGGCATATATAACTGTCAAATTTTCTCACCCGTGTGTCTTTTACATACTGCTCCGTGGCTCTGGCTAGACCATTTTGAGCGGCACGGAGGTGCGCATCTCCCGAATTGAAGGCATCCAATGCCTCTGGGGAGAAACATGCGTCACGAAGAACTCTCCGGCGACGCCTGTGATTCATGGCACTCTCCACCTCTGAATTGGTGGCAGATAACCTGTCGGCATCCTCTGTCGGAGGAGCTTCCGATGCATGCCTCGTGTTCGCCTCCGCTTCTGGACCTGGCTTTGGAGCCTGGCGAGCGGAGGATTGATTGGCAAACTCTCCGGATATAGTCCGGCGAGCGCTCTTCTTCCTGAAAAAGCACGAGCGTTAGTATGCCTCCCGGGAGTAAAACCTGGGAGCAAGACGACACGCCATACCGTTGCATCGGCGTTTCAATCTGGACTGCACTTCTTTTCGGCCTGTTGGGCCTTCCTGTCCCTTGTTGACTGGCCATCGCAGGCTTGGCCTTCCGCCTCAAGGACTTCCCCTGCAAAACACCATTGGTATACGGTGATCAAAAACACGCACGGATGGGTCATTTTCAAAGTATTGGAACTTCGGTCTCAGTTACCTGCGAGGCGGGGAGTATTCCGGGGTAATCGGCCGTAATGGCGACCAAGGCATTATCGATGCTCAGTTGGTGGAATACCCCGTCGATCAGCTCCACCGATAATGTCCGGATCCTCTTGGGAGGTCGGATCGAGGAACCATTCCGGATCCTCGGGTTGTGGAGGCGGGCTATTTATATCCTTTACGGCCCGGCGCAGTTCCTGCACCGAAATCACAAAATGAGATACTTGATTATGGGAGTATGGATCGGATAGGCAAAAATAAATGTCTGCTTACCCAGCTTGGAGGATTGTTCATAGAAAATCCGCCCTGCAGATTGACACGGAGAAATTCCTCCTCTTCTCCCTTGTACAATGCGGACAAGATCTTCATCAGATTGGCGACCGATCCCGGCCCCTTACGGCCGCAGCGGGTGGCATCATCCTCCCCGTTGAAATCCCACATGGGGTGGCCTCTATACTGGAGCGGCTGCACCCCCCCGCATAATGCATGTGGCCATAACCCCAATCATGGTTAGTGCGGAATAAGCTAACAACCTAATTCGGCTCATCAGGTAAAGGACGTCCCTGTCATTTTCCTTCTGAGGGCTCCGTGGACGCCAGCTTAGGCGTTTCTTCAAAGGAGCGTTATTGAAATCAGGGAGGCCGATCCGAATAGGGTCCGGCAGGGGGACATCTTCTATATAAAGCCATTCCGAAGGCCAATCTTCGGACGCCTTCTTCGGGGATCCGGATAGATATCCGGTCCCGGTGATGCGCCATAGTTCGGCTCCGCCCACTTGATATATTGACCCCTCTTGAGAACGGGGCACAAGGCAGAACAGCTTCTTCCACAGCGCAAAATGGGCCTCGATGCCCAAAAACAGCTCGCAAAGGGCCACGAAGCCCGCAATATGCAAAATGGAGGCAAGCGTAAGGTTGTGCAACTGGAGGCCGTAGAACTCCAGGAGCCCCTAGAGAAAGGGATGAATTGGAAATCCGAGCCCTCTTATCAAATAAGAGACAAGGCATACCCGCTCTCCTTTGGAGGGGCTAGGGACGCTCTTCGCTTGCTTTCCGCCCTTATAGGTGGCGAGTCCGGATCGAACCGGAACCATGAAGGCTGGGGGAAGAAATCCCTTGGTTTGGAGCATCACTAACTCGCTGTACGGGACGGAGCATCTCTCCCAATCTCCAGGCCGAGGGCTGGGAGGGCGAGAGGAGGAGCCGCGTCGACTGTCCATGATGGAATGGATTTCTGTCAGATGCGCTCTGATGAATGCTCGCGAAGGGAGGATGGTGTGATTCGGATCTAGATCCTCGTCTCCTTTATAGGCAGCTCATTTGCGCAGCTAGGGGGGTAAATGTAAAAATACCCTGACTTTTCGCATTCGTTCAACACATGGAAGACGGCCATTATTGGGCGTGGAAGCCGAGGAGCGCAATATTCACAGGAAGCCGGACGCTATTCAACAGATACACAAGATTTGGAGAAGAACCCGCCTTGCAATGCCGAAGACAATCTACGCGCCATACTCATCGCCAATGAAGCCTGGTTCGGGGGCTACTGAGGGAGTCCCGGATTAGGGGGTGTCCGGATAGCCGAACTATCACCTTTCGCCGGACTCCTGGACTATGAAGATACAAGATTGAAGACTTCGTCCCGTGTCCGGATGGGACTTTCCTTGGCGTGGAAGGCAAGCTTGGTGATACGGATATGTAGATCTCCTACCATTGTAACCGACTCTGTGTAACCCTAACCCTCTTCGGTGCCTATGTAAACCGGAGGGTTTTAGTCCGTAGGACGAACAACAATCATACCATGGGCTAACTTCTAGGGTTTAGCCTCTCCGATCTCGTGGTAGATCTACTCTTGTACTACCCATATCATCAATATCAATTAAGCAGGAGTAGGGTTTTACCTCCATCGAGAGGACCCGAACCTGGGAAAAACATCGTGTCCCTTGTCTCCTGTTACCATCCGCCAAGACGCACAGTTCGGGACCCCCTACCAGAGATCCGCCGGTTTTGACACCGACAGGTACCTCGCCTCCCTGAGCTTCGTGATATCCTCCTCACTGACAGAGGAGGCCGTCCACCGGCCCTGAAAGATGGATCCGGACATGGCCTGAGGATCGAAGCGATGGGTTGAGCCTTGGGTGTTGGAGCTCGAGGTGAGAGGAGGAGGGAGTAGCGTAGAGGAGAAAGGCGGGTCTCGGCCTCCTTATAAAGATGACGAATATCAAACGTCCCCTACGTGGCCTTAAAACATGCCTATTCCCAAGGAATCATACCAACAGGACGGTTGGGTTACCCACGCCCGTTTTGATGAGAATCCCGTAATAAGGGGACATGATCTTCGCTTCGACAAGACGTGTCAATAAAACCGCCTCGTGAAATGTGGTGCAGCATGCCGGAAAAGCGATTCGAAATAATGACTGAACGATGACGTAACTCGTGTTGTAAAAGCTGTTAGCGGATAGGACTCGTGAAAACATTATACTCTCCACGGTGGCATATGGAATTTGTTTTGCAGAGCCAGACATAATTCTTGTGTTCAAGATCTACTTTGAAGTATTCGGAGAAGGAACCCGCCTTGCAATGCCGAAGACAATCTGCGCGCCAGACTCATCGTCATTGAAGCCTGGTTCAGGGGCTACTGAGGGAGTCCCGGATTAAGGGGTCCTCGGACAACCGGACTATATACTTTGGCCGGACTGTTGGACTATGAAGATGCAAGATTGAAGACTTCGTCCCGTGTCCGGATGGGACTCTCCTTTGCGTGGAAGGCAAGCTTGGCGATTCGGATATGAAGATTCCTTTCCCTGTAACCGACTCTGTGTAACCCTATCCCCCTCCGGTGTCTATATAAACCTGAGGGTTTAGTCTGTAGGACAACAACAATCATAACCATAGGCTAGCTTCTAGGGTTTAGCCTCTTCGATCTCATGGTAGATTAACTCTTGAAATACTCATATCATCAAGATCAATCAAGCAAGAAGTAGGGTATTACCTCCATCGAGAGGGCCCGAACCTGGGTAAACATTGTGTCCCATGCCTCCTATTACCATTAGCCTTAGACGTATGGTTCGGGACCCCCTACCCGAGATCCGCCGGTTTTGACACCGACAGTGGCACCAGCAGCGGGAGCCCCCTTGTTCAACCGGGCAGAAACACGGGTTGGCATAGGTGCTTGTTTCTGCTTAACTGATCGTCCACCAGCTGTCACCTCACTACACGTACAAAAAAATGGCAAAAGTGAGCAAAAAATGCAAGATATAAAATGTGTGAGCCACAAAAATATTGGCGCACATAGAAATGAAAAAAAGTAGGGTTGTTAAAAAGGAAGAACAAATAAAACGCTAAGTAAACATCAAACCTCCTCCTAGCAGCTATGGGATCAGCCCTACACCTCTTCCCAACATTGCCTTAGCCAGCATCCTCTGGAGCCCTGCCCCTCTTTGAGAGCGAAACCCCCGTGTCTCTCACAATAGTTGGGTCAGTGCCTTCCTCTGGTAGAGGAACTTTCGGTGCAGCCTTATCGTTCTTACCCCCTACACGAACTTCGTGATGTTCATCGTGGTCATTATCATGCGGCACATTCTCCATGTCATCGTCGCCGTCCTTTTCGAGACCAGCATCCACGCCACCAAAATTATCCCCATCTAGCTCATCTTGCGTGTCAGGGAGCTCCTGAGAGCTATTGTAGTCATACCGACCACGGCAACAAGTTGGACGATGTGTCCGTTCTCTAATAAATGATGTGAAGTGCCTTGCAACCGCGTCACTATCAGAACCATTAAGTGTTGTCCAACCCTCGACCAACTTCCGTCATGCCGGAAGCAAACTACCCAACTAGGTGCTCAACAGGTGCCCTCGCCTGAAAAGTGACAAACTACAAAACATATTAGAGACACGTGATTAGGAAAAATAAGGCAGAACAACCATAAAAGAGCAATCAAATGCAATAAAAAATAATTTCAGTAAACAAATAAACATGCTTGACTACCTCAGCGGGACAAGATGGAGCTGAATGCACATCCATCCACTTGCCAAAGTTTTGTGGCCCACCAAACACACTGTAGTCTATAGCATGCTTGGCCATTAGCTGAAAAATAGCAAAAACAACTAAAGATGTCAAAAGAAAATAAGAAGCAGTGGCTACAATCATGGATTGCAAGGAAAAGAAGGAGTTTCGACGGGGAACAGCGGAGTTGTCGTATGGAGACAAATATGGTTGCCATGTGCATTCAACCATGGTTGCCAAGTTCTTTATGACTTGTTAGCCATAATGAAAGTGGTTAGGTGGTGTAAAGAAGACACTACTAACCTGCAGTTTCCCATATTTTGTATCAGATACCCTATCTGCAGCAAGTACAACCTTGACAGCATCATACGTCCACACAGAGACAGCAAACTTATGTGGAGGCGGCGGGCCTCCTATCTCACTAAAGTCGACAGTGGACAAATCAAGACTATCAACGTACATGAGCTGGTTTGCACAATAAAGCGAGCAAGTAAATCAGAATATGACAATGATCAAATTTGTGCAAGAAAAAGGAAACATGTAGAAATGCGGGGAAAAAGAAAAGGAAATGACCATGGTTTAAACGTCATTGGTAGTACAATGTCCCTTGAGTCACAAGTTTTTTAAAAAAAGGAAAGAAAAGATTTTCCATCTATCTATGTTGTTAGTTTCCACCTATCTATGTTGTTGGTTGACATCATGTTATGTTGGCAGTTGTCGTGTTATTATATTGTTAGTTGCCACCAGTTCAACATGGTAGTTGCCGTCCAGATTGTATAAAGAGAAATGAACATAGAAAGTGATAACTATGTGTATTATAGCTAGAAAAAATGAAATTGCCTTGTATACACCAACTACAGTTGCCATGTATCAAACAAACTTCACTTTGACATGAAAAAGTCACAAACGAAATATAACAAAGGGTTGCCATGCACGATCGACTATGATTGCCAAAAATCAGATAAAAGCTCTGTCAAGAACTATGGGTTGTCAAATTATGACCAAACAGAGATACCAAATGCAAAACAATTCGGTTGCCACTTATGAACAGCTGCAATGTTGATTTATGAAATAATGAACCGTGCTAAGAGCATTTGCATAAAGAGTAGGGGGAAATACCATTAGGTGCAAGCGACATCCCTTTTGGTACATCATAGTTGAGAATGCATCATTCAGGAAGTCGGCAATGAATTTACACCAGTTCATGTTTTAACATCTTTTAGCTTCGCCTGCACAAACACAATTCGGGACAAAAAGATACTGCATCGGCATTCAATAAAAACATGAAAACTGGCAATGACTAACTTCTGCATGACATCAAAAATAAAAGATTGTATGTAAAAGAATAGAGAGAGAGCATTCACCAGGATAGGGGAGCACTTGTTGCTTGGGCGGAGAGATGTGGTAGGCGCAAATACAGCCGAGATCAAGTACATGAGCAGCTTCATCTTAAAAACCTCGCCATGGGTTGTCATCCCCTCCAGCGAAGTTGCTAGCACAGTCGTATTAGGCATGGATGCCATTCCAGGAAACAAACGGGCAAACCAAGCTTCCTCAATCTTATTGTTCACCTCATAAGGGACTTTGATTTCTCCACGGGGGACACCCAAAGTGCAGAACACAGATTCCTCATTCAAAGGCAGTCTTTCACGTCCCGGAATCATGAATTCCCTAGACGCAGGCTCATATATCTCACCGAGCCAGTCGCATACAGGGTTTACTAGGTTCGTGCACCGAACCTTCATCAGAGCCTGCATACCCATCTCACCGGCAGCTCCCTTCTGCTCATCAGTAAATCCCTTTGTCAGTATAGTCAGGCGTTCTTGCGAAGCCCTATTGCGCTGACGCTTCTTCTTCTGCATAACACAAAAAGGATCATTTGTTGCCATATTTCAATGTAGTAAAAATTAGTTCTAACAGAAGAATGAAAGCTCAGTATCAAATTAAAACATAGGGGGAGAGTGACCTCATCGCCACGATTCCGTGGCGGTGGCTCCATGAAGTCATCATCATCATCTTAATGGTCACCACGAGCCATATCTGCTACGGTAAGAGCAAAAACACATTAGTGTGAAATGAAAACACATCCGACAAATGCGGAAAGTGATACACGAAGTAACGAATCACTGGATATCATTAATAACAAAACAGAAAACTGCCATATTTACCCCAAAGTTTTAGCATGCGAAAGGATGTAATTGCCATGTGCTCAACATGCACAAAAAGGCAAAAAAAAATAACCAACGGAAAAACAGGTGCAAAAACATGGCAACTCGATATGTGTGTGCTTCTTAAGAATGCAGTTGCCATGTAGGAGATTCAATTTTCCGTGTTGGTAAAATAAACAATGTGGCAACTGAGGTAGTACAGTGAAACACCCAACTACCATTGTCCAACATGCAGTGTGGCAACTAACACATTGGCTTAATAAAAGCATAGGCCACAACTACTAGGTTCAAGTTGCCATGTTAACAAACAAAAAGATGTGGCAACTAAGGCACTGATTGATTGATTGATTCAGTTGTTCGGATGTACACAACCAACGCCATGGGAATTAATGTGTTTGTTGGCTACCAACAATATATGACAAGAGAAGAGAAGAGATCAGATGGATACATACTCTGCTTTGAGAACTCTGAATATATACTCTGCTCAGTGGCGGAGCCAGAAACTGAATATAGAGGGGGCCAAAACATGTCATATAATGTTAGAGGGGGCCAAATCTCCTAAACATAGCTAATTTTGTCTGACAAATGGAGGATTAGGAGTACATATATGTGTATTTATGAGAGCATAGGGGGGCAAGGCCCCTGCCAGCACCCCCTGCCTCATCCACTGACTCTAAGTTGCTCTACTCTGAATATATATAGTGCAGAGTGTGGATGAGAAAATCATGAAGAGCAGAGTGTGCTAGTCCACAACGTATAATGTGGCAACTCACACATTGGCCTGGTAAAATGTACTGCAATCAAATATGTTGTGATATCACAAAACAGCATGGCAACGAAGTGAGTACATGGTACATACAAACTGCGATTACTCTACATATGACATGGCAACTGTCATAGTTGATTTACAAAATTAGTTGCCACTTAGAAGGATAGTTGTAGGTAAACAAAATGCAATGAAATTGTCGTGACTGCCATTATCCCGCACTTAAATATGCATCTACTTAGATATAGGGATCATACACAACTATCACTCCCTGAGTTTGGATCTCATAAACTTCAATTATCCTACACAGGACATGGCAACTGACATAGTTGATTCAGAAAATTAGTTGCCATCAACGAGAATAGTTGTGGATAAAACAAGTGTGTTGAAATTGCCATGACTGCCATGATCCTACACATTGAAATGCACCTAACTAGATCTAGGGTTCATACACAACTATCATACCCCTCAATTCAATAGCTAACATCGCCCTAAAATAGTGAAGATCATAGCCATCGAGACAAATCACAACTAACAATTAGAAACGGAATCGCTCACGCATGTAATTGCAGGAATCTAATCTCTCGTACATAGAGAGGTGGTTGCCGACCGGCCGAGCCTCACCGGCTTGACTACCACCGCGACGGCAACGGAGCTGCACAATGCCGCCCTAAAATGGCACGCGCGCGACTCCCCCGCCGACGGGGACGCCGGAGCGGCCACAAATCCGCCTGAATCTCGGGAGGGCTCGGAGGAATGTGACCAGGGAGGAAGGGGGACATTACAGAAGCTTCGACTGCCTTACCTTCTCACTGCGGCTGCTCCGGCGACGACGCTCCGGTCCTGCGAACACCAGCAACGGCCGCGAATGCCGTCGACTCTTCCGCCTCCTCCTCTCGTCTTCTCCTTCAATCGAATGGAACTGCCTATGGATGGTTGGTTGGGAAGTAATGAATGGGATGGGAGAAACCGCAGACGCACTGAGGAGGAAATGGCCAGTCGAGGGAGACAGGGACAGAAGTCGTGCGCCACGAGTGCAGGCGTGACGGCAGTTCCACCGCACGCCCTGACTCGCAACTGGTGACGGCCGAGGGAGAAACGGCGTGCGGGCGAACTGACGAAGACACCACACATCGGCCTTGTCCTACGTGGCAACCAAAAACTGCCTCATCGCGCCAAGATCCGTGCAATTTTGAATCGACGGCGATCCAGGCGTGTGGGCGGGTTGGAGAAGTGTGTGGGCGGGTTGGAGAAATTCCACACGTGTGGGAGTTAAGTCTTTCCATAGATTTGTTAGTCTTTCCGTAGATTTATTTCTTGATTCTGACTTGTCTTCTTCACCTGACATGATGTGCTTGGTACAACAAAAGTCCAGGTTGACGAAAAGGATTCTTTGTTTGGCATCTTTGTTCTATTGTACGATGTATATGCATGTTCACAGAGACGCTCTGAACCATCTAAGATAAGATAAGGTGTTTTCACGATCTGTGATACTATTCCTAGGTGGTGAAACGACATAATTGCGATCTTTAGCCCAAGGAATAGTGCAACAGATTGCTTCAAACATCGTGGGTGCTCTAGACATGCATGCTCTTATGATTGGAGAAAAGACTGCCATCATGATTGCTAATGAAATGCGTAAAGATGGCAAGGAATTCCACGGCACCTAGTTACAGAACGATCCACAACGAACCCCACCAAGCAACCATCATAATGTTTTTTTCTAGAAAGCAGCCATTTCTAGAAGGCAGCCATAAAGTTGGTGAACCAGGGGTAATCATAATAACAGCTACAACAGAATTGTACAAACGGAGAAAATTCTTCGACATGGCAGAAGGAATGGGTTTTGCTTTTGCGTTTAGTTATCTCCCCATGCACGCTGGCGACACAGTTTCTTCTTAATCCAGCTTCTCAAGTTCACCCATTCTCTCTATAATCGCCTGAAGAAAACACAAGTGATGTCAAGCAGCATCTGAGTTCTCCGTACAGACAAAAACAGTATCTTATCATTTTCCATGTCAAGTTTGGCGTCCCACAAGCCCTCAGAAGACAAGGTGTAAACAAGAAAGCCTCGATGTGAGGCTACATAGATACTTCCTCCGTAAAGAAATATAAGAGCATATAGATCATTATTTTAGTGATCTAAACACTCTTATATTTGTTTACAGAGGGAGTACTTTCAATCAAACCGTACTTTTGCTTATTGTTCATTCTGTGATGATATAATTATAATACAGATACAACTGTAGTGTTACTGTACTTTAAGATGCATCTTACAAATAGGGGGATTTAGTATCAGAGTATGTCGACTCAGCACAAAATGCAGTGTAACAAAACATTCTAAAAATCGTTGTCGGTGCTAACAAGATAGCTAGGGAATTAAGCCACTAAAAATGTGTGCAGTACAAGAATAAAGATGCTCTACCAGGCCAACTACAGAATGGGATAAACACATTTGAAGCTATTCAAATGTAATAGTGGCGCAAAAGAAATACATTTGCCAGTCATATAGATATACCGCACATGAACAAAATACATTTGACATTCCCCAAATGTGAAAATTTTGCTAGCGCTTTGTTTGGATGTCTGTATTGGAGGCCTCCGTATTGAATTGGTTTCAATACCAATTCGGCATGGAAACTGTAATGGACATGAATACGAATTCGCTTGTTTGGATGCTCATGAATTGGCCCATGGAATCTATGTGAGGTTTCAATACCAAATCATGTTTGGATGTCAAACTATGGATTTGCATGGTGCTTTTTTTATGCATCAAATAAAAATTTGTACAATGTGTGCTATAAGAGGGCAGGCCTGGCGCAGTGGTGAAGTCCTCCCCACTTGTGCCAAGAGGTCCTGGGTTCGAACCAGCCTCTCTGCATTGCACTTTGCAGGGGTAAGACTAGGTTCCTATAATCCCTCCCCAGACCCCACCTTGTGTGGGAGCTTCTATGCACTGGGTCTGTCCTTTTTACAATGTGTGCTATAAAAATTAACAAATATCATATCATCTATTCAGCCTGATTTTTTTTTACTAGTTACAACATTTATTTTATTTTTCTTTAAACTCAATCTGTGCTAAACTGAATAATTCTCAGTCTTCTATAACAGACGAACAAAAACTAAAGAAAAATCCTTTTGCTGCAAACAGACAATGCATCTCAAGCAACTCTAGATATAAAACTGAAGAAATGTCCTTCTGAAGCAACTCAGTCTATGCTCTTTGGAATCCCGCTGAAGCAATGCCATTCATGCGCCTATGAGTACATCTTCTCACGTACTGTCATGTTGGTGTTATAACAAAATACATATTCAAATTGATGCCAGCAAACACTTTATAGAAACCCAATTGATAACATCCAGATCATCATCACAATAAAAGAGACATAGCAGTACTCACACTGCAGCAAGACATGTTTTTATCTGAATAATATACACCACAGAGGAGGAGATGGGCGGCAGAGGAGTACGGGCGGCAGAGGAGGAGATGGGCGGCAGAGGAGTACGGGCGGCAGAGGAGGAGAGGGACCGGCGGAGGAGGGGGTACGGTGGACGCCGGAGCAGGGATAGAGCAGGAGCGGGGGAGGACGACTAGGTCCAGGCCAGGGCGGCCATGGAGGAGGAGATGGGCGACGGACGAGATGGGCAGCGGAGGAGCTGGAGCGGCCATGTGAGGAAGGGAACAGGAGTTGCGGTGGTGGGATTGCTTGCGCCGGCGTAGGAGCAGGAGGATGGCCGGTGAGGAGAGGTACCAGGGCGCCGCCGACGGTGGGCTTCACTGGGTGCCACCTCCTCTTTTCTAGCTCGCGCGGTCGTCCGTGGTCGAGCGGGGACGGGCTTTTCCAGCCAAATCGGAGGGGGAGTGCTCAGAAACGTGGGAGGGCTCGGCCTGTGCGACCGATTTCGGGACTGTATTCGTTTGATTTCAGCGGGCTGTTTCCGTGCGCATACCAAACAGCCGAATTGGGATTTCGGGAATACGAAATCCGATTCAGGGCCTCAATACAGACATCCAAACGCAGTGTAGTTGATTTCCATCACCAAATATATAATATTACTAGTAAGATATCCATGAGTTGCACACAACACCAAAATGCATTGATCCGGGTCATCTCATGGTTAACAAATATCGATAGGTTTCTTCGGATATTCATTCTTCTCTAGAGCTCACAAGCATACGGGTGAATAGTAAATGTAGGAAATAGATTAAAACATATCTTTTGCAAACAAAAGCATTCAAGTGTTCAACCTGCATCCAAAACTTCATGAAGAAATAACACTTATTGTGCTTTGCAAAAAATGATCTTCAAAAAATATTTTTAGTATCGATTTTGTTTATTTTTTCTAGACAGCTATGAATGTAACTCGGGATGACTTGGAAGTGGGCAGAGGAGATGGCAAGGAGGAGGGGGTCGTGGTGGTGGTCGGCAATGCGACCCAAGCGAAGGCATGAGAGGCATTGGGGGCAGACGACATCAAGAGCAGCGACCTCTCCAGATTCTTCTTATTTTGTCATGAGATGGCTAGATGAGGTGATGAGGTGAGAGGCAGGGGGTTATCTACAAACGAGTAGTGGAGTGCGGGGGTCTTTTTGTAAAACTGACATAGTTTGTCTCAGATGCGTTGGATGTAAATCAAATGGTTGTAAATGAAGGATGGCAGGCACACCATCATCACCAACTCAGCTTTTTATAGGAGTAGAGATGATAGATGAGGTACCTTTTTGCTTGTTTCTTGCAACTCTCCAGCGAGAATAAACTCATCCAATATCAAGTAAACCTAGAGAAAACATGATAAATAATGAATTTAAAATTATAAATGATTCCCAGCCACAAGAACAATTTATTCAAAATTTAGAAGATCTTCAAATATGTTACTTCAATTTAAAAATATAAAGAAATTAGAAGTATAATCGGTCAAACTTGGTTCGGATTACACCAAAAATCAACTTAAAAATGTTTCCTCTTTCCAGATCCAGTTTAGACTTTAGAATGGATTACTGTCTAATGCAAATACAGTTTGAATCTTGACCAAATTTACCAAGGGTTGAGTGTAAACTATATGGCTGACAGGAAGGAATTTGAAATCATGCCAGCAGAAAGACAAATCTGTATTCAAATATAGAATAGCTGCCTACCCTTGTCAAGTTATGTTTCATGGCTTCCGGCAAAAAAAAAAAAAAGCTATGTTTCATGGCAAAACTTGCCCAGTAAATGAATATTTAAACAAATACACTACCAGCTGAGTAACTTCCATCTTTTTCTTTCAACACGAGGAGTGAGGTAAGATAAAAAGTTTTGAAGTAGCTATTCCCATGTTACCTTGTGGAAGTTAAATACTAAATCAAGTTCACACACGTTGCTGAAGAAATGGTCCAATATCTCCACAAATAAGTGGATACATTCCAAGTATACCAACTCATTATCCGTGATATCTACACATATTGAGAAAAATAGTCCTGCATATCTCCTGTAGATAACTTTGTGCGTACGGAACTGCATGAAAAAACATCCAAATTAGATTTTGCCTGCTCCCCACTCTATAGCAGTTTCTTACAGATATGTCCATAGATTGAATACGTTAATTCACTAGGAGCATATACAGTGTGGTGTTTAAGAAGCTTAGAATTTCTAGCTTAGTCATCTAACAGTATTATTATTAACTTGCATCTTCAGAATGTTACTCATTGTCGAAACCAAACACTACCTCATTAAGTAAACGTACCTAGTGGTAACTGAGAATCGTCAAAGAAATGAACAAATTATCATTCAAGATAATGTCCAAGGCATTTATGGTATTTTATTACTTGGATTCTTTGACTGTTTGAGATCAGTTAGCAGATGACTCTTGATCTTCCAAAATTTCAGAGCCAAACCTATCTATCTCTTCACCCTGTTTTTAGGGGTTTCCTTTCCAAGCTTACCATACTACTGACTTTGTAATTATAAGTGGGATATGAACTGATTAAGGACGAGCAGCCAAGGGGATCATAACAACAAATGAAAAACACGCACGCAGTATAAAGGTAAAAGCCCCGTCTTTGTGATCCAGAACAGAGGTTGTACACGGATACAATATACAACTGTTTTCATTGGATATTCACATATCTATCAGTGTAAGACAACACAATTGATGCTCCTGAAAGATCTTCTGCGTATGTAAATTTGGAAACTGGACATGCCATCTCAATTTGGATCCTACAGTTATCCTGCTACTTACCGATGCACGGATGGCAGCAAAGGAATTAGAACGGATTCACTAAAGGAAAATTTACAATAAGCAAGTATCAAGAACCCATTAGCTTGACATCTAGTATGAACTATGAACCCAGCAGTATGGCATTCAGTGTTTGATCTACAACTACTGCATTCAACCTGCAGATGCTTGTGTAGTTGCATCTAACCAAAGAACAGCTAGGCCACAAGGCACAACCTTTTCTAACCGCGATTCAATGTACCTTGTACAACAGTATCCACAATTCTACAGCGACTGAACTTATTCTACCTTTTGATCAGATCAAATAACTCGGAGCCCTGGTCTAAATTGCTTCAGACCAAAGCAAAAAAACAACGATATCTAAGCTAATTTCGCATGCGCATATACAGCTGTTTGGCCTCAAATCAGGATCAAGAATTCAATCACCTCAACGAAGTTAGTGAACTTGGGGTCCCTGTTGACGACCAGCCGATGCACCTGGGATACAGAGGAACAACCCAGATCAACAACACCCTAATCAGATAGGATCTTTCTCTACGGCTGAAGGGGCTGGCCCTGGCTCCGCTCACCTCATATTCAACCTTGTGCTTCTCTGAGTCCTCGAGCGGGACGTAGTACTTGGCCAGCCGCGTCTTCCCCTGCCGATTCTGCAACAGGATGAAACGGATCTGCAAAGAGGCGAGCAAAGATCGGACGGAAGAATATCAGATCCCGGAGAGGAAACCCGGCGGAGTGGAACGCGAGAACGGTCCGTACCATGCTGGGTGATGATGATGACGACCACGCTTGAGAATTCGCGGGATTGGAGCTTGGGAGGGGAATGAATCGGATTTGTGTTGCTTGGTTTGTTGGGTTGGCTATATGCAGATGAGCTGTGGGTGGGTTCACCGTTGAAAAGTGGTGCCTCGGCTTCCTCTCCAACCAGACCAGTACTCCTACTGCTCTTGCATGCGTTAATTTAAGAGTAAAATGCATCCATGGTCACTGTATTTGTCCCTCTAGTTCACTTTGGTCCTTGTACTTAGGACGCGTCTAGCGAGCAGCCGTGTGCTTCCTAGCGTTTTCTGGCGGCCTGCGCTGATAGGCCCCGAAAAGGTAAGTTTCTGTCCCCCCCTCGATCAGAAAGGGGACGTTCCCCCGCGATCACAACCTGCTCCACCACCCCGACTCACGTGATTCTTTTCCATCCTACTTTTCTCCATCCCCACCTCTCCTCCCCTCCTATTCCCTTCCAGCCGTCCCAAAAGAGAGACATCTTCTTCTCCCCCAAGAAAGAGGCAAGGGTCATACTGCTCAGATCTCAAAAGCTTCAAGCCTGCAATACGGACGGCGTCCATGAAACTGTTGATCTAAACACATCTAGAAGCAGCAGAAGCAGGCAAGTTCAGAGGTAAAAAGCTGTAGATCTGCTCACCTTCCCCAAGCCCCAGCCCTCTCCAGCATCTTCTGTAGAAAAAAATGGAGCTGCTTCTTGATTTTCTCCATCTGTGTTTCGTCCTGTTTTCATATGAACGATTTTTAACCCTGTGTTGATTATTGAATCATATGCCTGCTTCTGCTGATTGTAAGCATGTGTCAAGTAGAAAAAAAAGGATGAACATCATGGCTGATGGTTGATGGGTTGTAGAAAGTAACTTGCATCGTAACTTGTATGAAGTTAGGCAAAAAAAATATTGTCTGCAGCAACTTGCATTGCAAACATAGGCAAAAAAATCATTGCTTGCATTATCAGCTTGTAAAAAAAATGAACACTAGGCAAGTAATACTGTGAAAAACATGCAACTCATGGCTGATGGAAAAGCAACTTGGAATAAAGAGGTAGGCAAGAAAGCTATTGTGAAGAAGCAAGTGATGTATAAAAGCTAAAATCTACTACAAATAGTTTATCGTTGGTACTTTTATTCACCAGTGACAAAAAAAAGTGAGGTTTAATTTACCTTTCCAATAAGGTGTAGGTTGCATGATCCTACAACAGTTGTTGTTGTTGTGATCTTGCAATTGGCGGGGAACAATGCGGGTGGATGCAACATATATTGCTATTTTGATCCTGCAAAAAAGAAATGGCAAAAGAAATTTCCTATAGAACTACTATAAAATGGATGTATCAGTTGCAGCACGAAGAAACAATTCACGACCTCGACAAACAGATTGCTTGGAAAAGCGACTACACAAAGACAGTGATAACCAAAGTTGCTCCCAGTACAAACTTTAAGAGAAAAACAAAGTACTGAACATAAAAAAGGGCAAACATATGTTGCCCATGACTGCTGCTATTCTTAAGTTTTTTCTGACACAAAACATGCTGCTGCTCTCTCTGTTTTTTGGTGTGAAATCCATGCTGAAAACACTCCAAAAAAATGTCTATTCTCTGGCATCTAGCTTGCTTCCCCCTTGAGATCCTTGAAAACCATGCATATGTATGAGTTGCCTGCATTTTAAAATGATAAAAGGTTAGTAAAAATTATGATACAATCAAAAAACAGATGCTCAAAAGAAGATGTTGTCTTATCATTCAGTTTGTGATTTTCAGCAACAACAAAAAATGTTCTGTGTTGAAGTCATTCTTACAACAACAAAAAATGCTATCTTATCATTCAGTTGTGATTGCCTGGGTTTAGTTTCTTACTTGATTGACATCAAACTAACTAGCTTTGGTTTTTCTGGTTTAAATGTTGCACAGGCTGTAAAAAAGATGATTGACCTAAATGAGGAACCAGATGATATGGATATTGGTGATCCAGTGAACTCTACACAACAGGCTACTCAAAATCCTGAGTTAACCGGTGATTCTCCTACTCCTCATATAGTGCAAAATGCCACAGCTCCTGTGGCAAAAACAGTGGAGACAGATGAGCAAGCACCTGCAGCGCAATAATCTGAGACTGATGGCCATACCCTTGATGGCACGGATGCCGCGGGTGATACAAGTGTGACTGTTGGTAATGGTTTGACAGGCTTTGGTGCTGAAAATGATGAAGAGGCTTGGTCACAACCGAAGGAGCCTCATGTGGGCATGAGGTTTGACACTTTGGAAGGCGCAAAAGAGCACTACAATGCATATGCCTTGCAGATTGGTTTTTCAATCAAAATGAATACTTCAAGGAAGGCTGTGAAAACTGGAGTGTTGATAAAACAACAGTTTGTTTGCAACAAGTTTCGAAAGCCTGAAGCTGATGACGGAGGGGCAGAAAAAATTCCTGTGCTGGATGATATCGTTGAGCAAACAAAAGATGATGATGAAGACGAGGATATTGTCTTTCTTGATGATGATAATAAAACCAAAAAGAGGAGCAAGAAGCGGAAGAGAGATAAAATAGTGCAAATTGGTTGCAAAGCTAAGATGGTTGTCAAACTGATAGATGGCAGATGGGAAGTGATATATTTTGTTGGCGAGCACAACCATCCACTAGTTGACAAACCAAGTTTGACTAAGTACTTGAGATCGCACCAAGGTATCCCACCAGAAGAAAAGGCATTCCTTACCCACCTACATAACTGCAACTTGACAACAGGTCTATAACCATATTACCCTTCTCTCCGACAATTTTAACTGCCCAGACTTGCCCAAGTATTGTATCCATCTTGCTTGCAGCATGTGTGTGATTTGCCAGACTAAGCACACAAACATGCTTGTTTTTTATGAAAAAAGGTATGCTACCCATTAAAACTTGCCTTGTTTTTAAGTATTATTTGCCTGCTCTTGATCAGAAAACAAACGCGATGGGTCGTGCCTCTGTTGTCTTGTCTTTGTTGTGAAATGTGGTAGATGGACTTGCCTATAAATTGTCTGTTAGTTGCTCAATGTATATTTACTACCTGCCTACCTGCCTTTTGTGCAAATGCATGTTAGTACAAACCACAGCCCAAAAATAAGTTTGTCTGACTGGTTTTATGAAGCTTGTTCTTCTATTTCTTCTACCTGCCTACCTGCATGTTTGTTGTGTTAGTTGCTTGTACATTAGGATGAAAATGCCTAAAATATCCACCTGAGTTGACTGTTCTTAGTTGTGTTAGTTGGTGAAAGAAATCAAAATTGTTTTTTTGTACTGTTCTTAGGTAACAAGGGTTTGACCATCATTTTGACTTCATTTTGACTCCATTGAATGCAGGGCGCATGATGCACATCATGTCAGACTTCTATGGGACAGAGCTAATTGTGCCTTATGGAACTAAGCACATTACAAACCTGAAGACGGTCTTGAACAAGGATGCTACAAGAGAAGGCGACATGATAGAGACAGTAGCATATTTCAAAGATCAGCAAAGAGAAGATCCAGACTTTTTTTACAAGATAAAGTATGATGAAGAAGACAGAGTGGAGAATATTTTCTGGGTCGATGGTGCAGCAAGGAAGGCATGCATGGAAGCTTATCATGATTGCATCTCCTTTGACACAACATACATGACTAACATGTACAACATGCCCTTTGCGCCGTTTATTGGAATTAATAGACATGGGCAATCATTTATGTTGGGCTGTGGTTTCGTTAGGCAAGAGTTGGCTTCTAGTTTTGATTGGCTATTCGAAACCTTCCTTGAAGCAATGCATGGAGTAGCGCCAACCAACATCATAACCGACCAGGACATTGCAATGGCGCAGTCAATTAAGAAAATCTTCCCTACAAGTGTGCACCGCTGTTGTCGCTGGCATATTATGAAGAAAGCACAAGAGAAGCTTGGGCCATTGTTGGGACGAAACCCTGGCTTGTCTAAAGATTTCAACAATTGTGTTGACTTTAGCTTTACACCACAGGAGTTTGAGGCAGGTTGGTGTGAGCTGATGATGAAGTATGAGGCTATGACTGACTCCCACTTTGAGAATCTATACAAGTACCGAGAAACATGGGTGCCCTGTTACTTCAAGCATCAATTCTTCCCTTTCTTGCAGTCAACACAACGCAGTGAGGGGTTCAACGCTGTCCTTAAGCGTTATGTGAACCCACACAAGTCCATCTTGAACTTCGTGAAGCAATATCAGAAAATCCAAACACACATACTAGTTCGAGAGGGTGCGAAGGATTACAGGACAGGACATTTGCAAAGTGAAATGTGGTCATCTTACCCAATTGAAAAGCAAGCCTACAATTCATACACTAGAGACTTGTACGAGAAATTCCGCGATGAATTTCAGTTGACTACAAGGTACAACGTGCGACCCCACGGTGAACACTTGTATGAGCTTTACCCCAATCAAGAATGGGTTGCTAAGTATGGTTCTAGGAGCTATTTTGTGACTGTTGAAACTAGTGCTGGAGACTACAGATGTGAGTGTTACAAGTTTCATAGGGATGAGATGCTTTGCTGCCATATATTGAAGGTTTTCAACCATCTTGGGGTTGATGAAATCCCAACGCAGTACATCAAAAGAAGATGGACACCTCTAGCAATCACGGATGCACCGCCTGCTGTTGAGGATAATCCTGATGAGTTGCCGGAACAATCGAAGAAAGAACTCCGTCATGCAAACTTGATGATGGACTTTGGTGGACTTGCTAAGGTTGCTAGTGCATCGGATGCTGCGACAAATATTGTAAAGAAGCATATGCGTGGAGCGCGTCACAAAATAAAGAATCTTAGCCTGTCAAGGAAAAATAAAACAGCAGCCCCTCCCAGTGGACCGACTGGTGGGCCACCGCCATCAGCTGGTGGTCCTGTGCCACCAATGACAAATGCTTCAGCGAGTAGTGGCAACGCACCACCACAAGCTGCGCAAGCCCCTGCTAGTGCTAGGCAGCGTCAAACTATTTCTGCCCAACAGCCAAAAAATGCAACATCACTACCTACAAACAGTATGGGGCAGGGTGTGCATCCACACACAGCAGTTGGGGGTGCGCCAGTGCACAAGGGGTCTGCGGTGCCAAGCTCGTTCGCTGCAGGGCAACAGTTAGGATTTGTACCTCAGAGTATGGGATCTGCGCCACAAACCAGGGGGCCTGCACCACAACTGTTGGCGACTCCGACCCTAAACAGTGGGCCTGGCCAAAACTGAGGGGGGCTCCGCGACAACTGTTCAGACCTGGAACACTAACCATAGAGCCTGAACCAACAACGATGAGGGCTCCCCAAACAACCTACTGGCCTGCACTACCACTTAGGGGGGATGCACCACCATCCATGGTTACTACACGAGCAGACATGAGTCATCTTACAAATGCTGGCCTTGCAGCATTCCCTACAGATTCTGCAACAATTGCTTGTGCTTCTGGGCTGTATATAACTTCTACTACTGTGCAACAAGCACATGTTGCCCCAGTCTCATCTTCTTTGGCGCAACCTCCTGGTGGACATGCACGCCAACCACTCAACATGGAATCCCTACGTGCAGCTGTTGCAGCAGCGCAAGGTGGTTCTACTACACCTGACACCCGAGTTCCTAGAGACCCCCCAAAATCGACTACAAAAGGGAGAACGAAGTCGAAAAGGTTGCAATCAGCACTCGAGCTGCATCCGAAGAGGAAGAACAAATGCAGTTACTGTGGGTCTTACAACCACAACAGTGCACTGTGCCCCACAAGATTGGCGTGATGAACACCACAGGAATGCGGGAACACAGATGGAGTTTCGATTATGAAAGACAAAAAAATGAGCAATTACTAGATGCCCGATGATATGTTTACCCTCATTTGAATTACTGTCTTTCATGCAAAAAAGACAACTTGCTTTTTAAGCCTGTAAGGTTCAAAAGTGCTCTGGATAACTATATTAGTACAATGGATTGCGTGATTATTATGTTTAGATTGCCTGGTACTACAGTTAAACAGATTGGTGTTAAATATGGGTGTTCCATGACTACATTTCACCGTGGAAAAAAGTAGGCAAATTCTGTTTTGGTGTTATTGCAAGTTACAGAATGGTTTCAGGCAACTCCTTGATTGTTCAAAAAATATGGGTGTTCCATGACTACATTTCACCATTGAAAGGTAGGCAAATTCTGTTTGGTGTTGTTGCAAGTTACAGAATGGTTTCAGGCAACTCCTTGAATGTTCAAAAAATTACATATGACTTCTGGAAAAAGGGCGATGATGAAAATATTATTCATGTAAAAATAATGCTGGCAAACTTCAGTTTGTATGCGAGCAAAAAGAAAAAGTCAGTAAAAAAACACGAATGGAAAATAACTGACCTAAGCTAACTTCAATACAGCTTCCCATGGAGCCTTGTTGCGCTTGGTGTTAACCCACGTGTTTGTCAACTGCTTCCTGATATTTTGAACATCCTCTGCTGTAAATCTTGGAACGTTCCTTCCTTCCCACCCATTTGCAATTGAGAGAGCAAAAATGTCGCAGTCATATCTATAGAGAATGTTTCAGGTCAGCTATGAAACAAGTATGAATTTGTTAGGAATTTGTTTTGCAGTTTGTCTGGGAATTGATGCTTACTTGTTAGTTTGTTTTGGCACATCAATGTTTCTTAGTGTGAAGTCATCTAATGAGATGTGAGACTTCGGATAGTGCTCTTCCCACAGAGCCCGAAAACTAGCAACCATAGTCCTTGCGCAGACATCTAGAGTCTTGTCCTGAAGTGTCCTCCATGAATCAAGCACCTCGAACCTTCGATCCCTTATATTCACGTTGAAGACCCAATAATGGTTGCCTAAAACCTTCTTTGACTTGTCGATATTCTCTAACACAATAAACATTATCTGTGGGAAAAAGTGCAGAAAACAAAAGCTGAGGGTAAGAGCATAGTCTGTAGGCAACTTGAAGAGATATGGAAAGCATGTAAAAGTTTTCTCATGCTATGAGGAAAAGCTAATTGTGATTCTGCACTCTGGCAACTTTCATGCATGTCCTGAAAACTACTACTCTGCTATTCACATGCGGGTGGAAAAAAAGGAATGGGAGAAGAGTACTATAGTGGAAATTCGAGAAACATGGACTTACCATGTCTTTCCGGTCCAGGTGATTTGATTTCTTGAATCGGGAAATAATCTCTTGGCTGTTGATATCATTGGAGAGGAAAGTCATCTGCAGCATCCTTGTCTATAACACAAAAAGGGACAAGGTGGTTAGAAATGACCAAGTAGGAACCAAGTACAAAAAGATGCAGAACCTGAAGTAATAATGACTCCTAGTCCTTTTTCTTACCGAGAACCTCAGGGGCATGACAACCTTCTTGGAGTCTGCAGGCAAATTCATCATTATGGACAGTATGCCAATTTCCATTACATGTGTCAAGACATATCCTTCTTTTTTCATAGAGTTTGCAAGCTCCCTCACCGACACATCATATCCATTGTAGTCAATTACCTTCGGGCTGCAATAAAAAACGAGAAACCGAAAAAGGACAACCATGAGAAAAAAGTAACCAAGTTGCCTGCTGCTGTACTTTTGATTGCCTAGAAATAGATCCTGTTTTGCCTAAGGAACATAAACTTGGGGTTGTAACAATTTGCAATGAATTCTTTCTACCTAAAAGTGCATGTCTAGTTAGCACCCAAGTTGCCTGCTGCTGTACTTTTGATTGCCTAGAAATAGATCCTGTTTTGCATAAGGAACATAAACTTGGGGTTGTAACAATTTGCAATGAATTCTTTCTACCTAAAAGTGCATGTCTAGTTAGCACCCAAGTTGCCTGCTGCTGTACTTTTGATTGCCTATAAATAGATCCTGTTTTGCCTAAGGAACATAAACTTGGGGTTGTGACAATTTGCAATGAATTCTTCCTACCTAAAAAGTGCATGTCTAGTTAGCATATATAAGGCATGGGAAAAATGTGTTAATGCCTAAAAGTGCATTCTGGTTAGCATGTATTCTTAATGGGGTGATTTTTTGCCTGCTTGTTTTACTTCTGTTTGCCTATGAATTCAGCCTGAATTGCCTGAATGGTGCATTTTAATTGCCTAGAAAAAACATGTAAAAAATGCCTCATAAAAAATTTCATACCTAGTATCTACATCTGGTGATTCTTCTTCATTCAATCTCCCATGCAGAATAACCGATGCATACAGCCTGCTTACTTCAGGTTTGCATATGTACACTTTCCTCTCATTATAGTCCAAGAATGGTGACCTCTTGCAAGGAGGTGGCTTGATAATCCTTCTCTCAAATTGTTGTGGGGCCATCTTTCCTGAGCTGCTGCTGCTATAAATATTACTGCCTGATCCCACTACTACTTGGTTGTGGGTAACTTTTTCAGGTGTCTGGTAAATGTTCCCAACTATGCCTTCAAGATCCACAACATGGTCGTCATCAATTATTTCAATGAGTGGCTCCTTGGGTACTTGATACTGCAGGGACTCATGCTCACACTTCATAGCCTGTTCTTCTGCATGTGCATACCCTTCATCTATGCCTTCGAGATTACCAACTTTTTCATCTTCAATAATTTCAATGACTGGCTCCTTGGTTACTTGGCACTGCGATGACTCATGGTCAGCCAATGCATTTTCTCTGGCATCTCGATCTGCTCCATCATCTACATGTGTTGTAGAAAAATCGTATTTGAAAATATCAAAACTTGGAGCTGGGCAGTATTCACTAACAAAGACATTTGAGCTTTCACTTCTGCTATGCTGAAACTGTTGTCCATCCATATCTGCTGGAATATGAATTGCTGACTTGCTTTGCAGATCGTTGGTAGATGGGGGAACGCACCTTGCCAAGAGCTCACTGACATCTAGCACATTTATTTCCAGTGGACTGACCGCCTTGTTAGCATAACTAAATTTGATATCCTTCAGCTGCGGATGGGGAGGTGATTGGGCAACTGTAGGAATAAAAGCAGGCAACTTGCCCTGAACTTTTAGCAACTTTGCTTCCGAACTTGGTTTAATGTTGCCGCCGATGACATCTTCCATCCCTCCAACCCCTGTGATTGACACTGGAGGTATGTTCTCCTGACCTGCATATAATGGTACAGCCTGTTGTGATGCTTTGTAATGAAACAATTTGCCCCTCTGGATGTCATTGGCTGATTGCATCCCATTCCCTAGAACAAGATTTTGTGCTTGACCATTTAGACTGCTTAGTGGTTGCCTCCCACTACGGTTTGTACTAGGGACTGCTCTGCTTACTTGCAATGATGCATCCTGTTTCATTTGAGTTGCTCCTCCTGCTGTGGGTTGAATTGATGCATGTGCAATACTTGCCTGAAAATCAGATGAACTTGCTTCCTCCCTAGGATGACTTGCTAGAATTTGTGAGGCACTTGGTTCTTGTTTTGAAACAGTCCCTGGTGAAACTGCAACATTTGTATCTTTGCCACTGGTGAGATCTGCATGTCGTGCTGTTGAGCTTGATGCTGTATTGGTTTCAAGCTGGTTCTTGTGAGTGCTAGAACTTGCCTCTTTTGCATGATGTAATGCCTGATGTTGCAACTGAAAAGGCCCAGATTTCTTCATGGCTGACTTTGTTTCCTTTCCACCTTGCAGTTCTTGAACATTTTGGGCACGCATAGCTCGCAGTTCCTCCACTGTCTCTGTCAACACCGTTGGCTCTGATACGAAACTCACACTCTTTTTCTTCTTTGGTGTTGGAAGTGGTGGTACACCAACTTCCTTGGGTTCATGTGCAGCCCCTATCTCCCTCATGATTTTCTTGCGAATCCACTTGGGGCAGACATCCTCAAGATTGAATGCCATCCCCAGTTCCATTTCTTCTTTTCTCAATAGCTCTTGGAACATTTTGCTCGCTAGCACTGCAATAGGCTGCTCGTCGAGATCCAACATTTCTTTCACTTCAAACATGCGGATGCGTGGCATTTTGCAGTAACTTTCCTCGTCCATCATAACAACATCTCTCACAGAGATGCTAACTGCCTCGTCAAGCCCCTTTGGCTTCATATCCTTTTTCTCTTCGAGTAAATATTGAAGTGTGGATTGCTCATCATCAGTCTCTGTTTCCTCACCTGCAGAATCCTCGTTCCCTCCATTGTTTCCGCCATTGCCACTGTTGCCACCAGAATTGTTGTCATCCTGGTCTTCCTCATCACCCTGCATATCATCGTCCCCCGTGTCTTTGTCATTGTCGTTGTCATTGTCTTCGCTTTCTTCATCATCATCGTCTTCCTTTTCTTCATCCTCATCTTTGTTTTCTTCCTCCTCCTCTTCGTCCTCCTTATCCTCCTTGCTTTCATCCATTACTGCTCCCCTCTCCTGAAAAGTTGCTTCTCCCTCCTCGTTGTCGTTGCATCCAGCTTTTTGAACTACAAAGTCGTCACCATCATCATTGCTTGAGTGGCCGTCGTTGTCACTTTCATCACCCCCTCTGTCCCAGTCACTTTCGTCACTGCCACTTGCATCTTCCTCACTGTCAGTTTTGAACGAGTCTTCTTCACTCGATAAGCTTTCTCTCACAGCTGGAGCTTGTTTGGATCTCCTAGTAGGTTCTTGCCTCCTCTTTTCCACATGAACAGCCTCTGATCTGCTTGTCCCCTCTTGCGCATCATCTATCCCCCCAATACCAGAAACAAGCTTCCCAACTGCATGTGAAATAGTTGAACACATTTCGTGCACCATACGTGTCAGCTTCTTTTGTTTCTGCAAACAACAGGAAAGTAGAAAAAATGGATGAACATGATAAGTCTTGACAATATGTTGGTTTGAGATTAAAAATGGAAAAACTAGTGAGCATAACAGGCACTTGATAACTTACATTTTCGTCATATGACTCAGGTAATCTTGCTGCTACAAATTTTGTGACGTGGTCCATGCTACCAAACAAGCTATCATCCGCACATCGTGAGAACTCAGTCTTCAGCTGCTCGTTGGGTTGGCAAAAAAACAATAAAGGATGGGATAAAAGGAATTAGTGAATTCTGGCACTGGCTTGACAACAGAAAAAAAAGAAACCGTAAAATGCTCGTGAGAGTGCTTTGATTTAACTGCCATTTTTAGTTAGAAAACTAGCCTATCATGTTGCCAAGTTTACAGAAAAACAAATGCATGCTTTAACCCAAGTCAAGCACTGTGGCATCATTTTTGCCTAAATTTCCTTATCATGTGTGGATGGGGTTTCTAGCATGTAGAATCGCTTAGTTTTTCAGTATATAACTTAGCAGGACTATATCAATTATAGGAAACCATCAAGTTGCCATAAAAAGCTATGAGCTTGCTAATGTTTAGTGTGCAACTTGCTATGGTGAAATTATTGGATTTGCCTATTTTTTCTTAAAAAATTTAGACATCAGCTGCTATAACTGCCCCAGCAAAAATCCTACCTGTTGCAGGCAGTTGCAAACAAGGGTAAACAAAATGAGTAGAAAACTACAAAGTTGGTTCATGAAGTACTTTTGAACTTGCTACTGTCCAATATACAAATTGCTACGGGCAATGTGTTGGACTTGCCTACTTGTTGACAAAATCTTATACATCAGCTACAAAATAGTGACAAGATAACAAAAAAAATGACCACAAAAAACTTTGTACTTGTTTGGACCTTATAATTCAATTGCCTCCTCTATGAGAAGCTAGATTTGCCTAACCTTATGCCTTTTAAAGCAAATAAAATTCAATTACTGAATACAGATGTGATGACAAAAAATAGCTTACCCGCGGTTTCCCATATTCCCCGGGAGCTTTCCTGTCCTTCTTGATAACTCTTGCCATCAAATCTGAATTCCAAACTGAAACCCTTGGTACCAAGCTGGGAATTGGTTCATCAACATCCAAAGAGTCTAGATACAGCAACTGAGTTCCGGATAAGAAAAACATAAAGTTTGAGTTATGATATGATTTTTAAGAAAACATAGAGCACATAGGAAACATACAGATTCAAAAGGTAGGTGGACTTACTACGAGGTGGAAAACACAGCAACAAACGGCCTTCTTGGCACGACCTGATTTGAATGCTAGCTTTAGTTGATCAACCACAAACTGGCATATGTTGGTTTCAGTTATTCCATTTACATCCATGACCGCAGGGAAGCTTTTTGGTGAAATGCTTAAACTTGTAGATGGTGCAAGGAAGCAAGAGAAGACAAGAGACAACCATGCGCGTAGGAAGTCGTCATCGTGAGCTCCTGCCATATCTTTGATCATCTTGCACCATGCTGTGAGAGATGGTGAATTCTTTGAAGTGATATTGTAAATCCTGAACATTGCCTTTGTGATCTCAGGGCGGTTTTCGTAACAGACTTTTCTCCCACTATTTGGCAAACCCCATATCCTCCGAACACTCACAGCATCTACTGGAATCTTCCCCCTCTCTGGAATAACTATCTGTGACATCTCTGGATCATAATGCTTCATTATCCATTGACTAAGATCGCCAGGCATGTTGTTCGCTGCAAGGTCCAGCAGGCCTCCAAACTCTTTTCTAATAATAAAACCTTTTTGATTAGAAACCAACTCTTTATTCAATTTGAACAGCCTTGCAGGCGATGCCCTATTCCTACGACCCTATGGGAAAATAGTTTGAAAAACAGAAGAAACAAAAATCAACAAAAATGGAATATGCAAAGCAATTTAGACACCACTACTAGGCAATTGTTTCAATAAGGTGAAGCAGAAAATACCTCGTTTCCTCCGGTTTTCTGCCGCTTTGGATTTGGTGGCTTATCCACACCACCGCTTTTGTCACTCACATTTTCAGCATCTCCGGGAAGACTCTCATTGCTCACAATATCATCAGGGCGCTTCCCTCGGCAGATAATTGCCTTACTCCTCTGGCGCTTGTACCCAACTAACGGTTCACTGCTTTGAGCCTGAGAAATGAAGATAAACACATAAATAACAATCCATAACATGAAGTTATGAAAAAATAAACCAAGAATGAAGATAAGGAAAAAGGTAGAATGTTACGAAAATGATTTAATGAATTCTGCACACCTCCATCCTACGGGCTTCAGTTGCATGAGATGCTCCATCAACAGAATCCAATGCAGGGGGGCATCCTGTATGCCTTTTTTGCTTGCCCCCGACATGTTTTCGTGCTGCACGTAAAAAAGAACATCATCACACATGAAAAAAAGGAGTAAAAAAACTGCAAATTTCCTAGTGTTCAGCCTAGTCATGTAAACACAGAATGACACACATAAAATGCATGATCACATTAAAAAAAAAAAAACTAAAAAACTGATGCAAAAGTGTCAGGCAAACTCATACAGAAAGAAAACATGACATGCTGGCAAAACGGGTAGTCATATAAGGCAACTAGAACTAAAACTAAAGCTGAATTTATTTCTGTTTTGCTATATAAAGTTGGACTAAAGTGTAAAGAAAAACTGAAGCACATCAGACACACTGTTTTTTCAGATCAAGCAACTTGCACCAATGTCGTTTAAAAATTGACACCAATAAACTAGTTCCCTCTATTCTA
>NC_041389.1:181321399-181383345 GCF_002162155.2 Triticum dicoccoides
TTGCTTGCCCCCGACATGTTTTCGTGCTGCACGTAAAAAAGAACATCATCACACATGAAAAAAAGGAGTAAAAAAACTGCAAATTTCCTAGTGTTCAGCCTAGTCATGTAAACACAGAATGACACACATAAAATGCATGATCACATTAAAAAAACAAAACTAAAAAACTGATGCAAAAGTGTCAGGCAAACTCATACAGAAAGAAAACATGACATGCTGGCAAAACGGGTAGTCATATAAGGCAACTAGAACTAAAACTAAAGCTGAATTTATTTCTGTTTTGCTATATAAAGTTGGACTAAAGTGTAAAGAAAAACTGAAGCACATCAGACACACTGTTTTTTCAGATCAAGCAACTTGCACCAATGTCGTTTAAAAATTGACACCAATAAACTAGTTCCCTCTATTCTACATCTACCCATGGCCTTATCGCGGGTTGCTTGATCTGAAAGTATTGTTCACACATATAAGAGATAGGAACATATGGACAGACAACATACTACAATGACCCTAATTCAGGTTTTGATACCAACATACAGGTTTTTTCCTGATGCCCAAATACTTCATTGAGCAACTTCTGGCAACATATTGAGCAAGTCATTCACCGCAGTGAAGCAAAAAACGAACAAAAAACTACAGAACTTCTGTATGGGCAACTTCAGGAAACATATTGAGCAAGTCGCTCGCAAAACTAGAGCAACTTGACAAAAAAAAGGGGACAAACTACAGAGTTTCAGTGTGGGCAACTTTTGCACCATACTGAACAATTCGCTCTCAACACTATGACAACAGTATAGCAACACTACAGAAAATGTGAACAAAAACTAAACTACCTCTGTGATAAGCATCCCAAACAACACTTCACCTTCAACCCAGCATCCCAAAAAACATCCGACAAACTGGCTTCAAACCACCTACAACCAACCAGTAGTGGAATCACCTTGCCAAACAATCCCAAACGTCCACTATCTACTCGTCAACTATCTACTCGTCAATTTCGAGACAAGGGCAACAAGCGCAAACGAAAAACGAGGCCAGATCTCCTTACCAAACGATTGCGAAGCAGGGAGATGGTCGTCCTATATGCGACCCTGACCTCTGCGCGAACGGCACGGCGCTCGCAGCGGTCGTTCCTCCCCTGTCGACGACTTGTACTCCGACGACCGTGAGTGGCGCCGCAGCACAGCCTACTTCTCCTCTTCCGGGAACAGGGAACGCAACAGAAGCACCTGGTGCCCGTGCGCCGCTGGCTACCTCCCCCTTGCCGGTAAACTCAGCTCGCACTTGGAGGCTGCACGCGCCGCTGGCTATCGTCCCCCTCGCCAGGAACCGCCGCCCGCACCTGGTCGCCGCGCGCCGCTGGCTACCTCTCCTTCGCCGTGAATGGCCGCTCGCAACTGGCCGTTGCGCGGCACTGGCTACCTCCCCTTCGCCATGAATAGCTCCACCCCGGCGGGATGAACGGTGGCGGATTTGGGGCAGGGGCAGGAGAGATTGCGGGATTTGGGGCGGAGTGGGTGAACAGTTTCGAAAATGAGGGGAGACGGACGCGAGAGGAGAGGAAGTGGTGGGACCCGGAACCGACGCTCCCACCCAACGGGCGACGGGCCGACCAAGTGAAACGCGCGAGCGAGGAAAAACAGACAGCGGCGCACCTGGTGGGCGTGATCGCGATCGGACGGCGCAGAGACGTGTGCGCTCGAGTGCGCTAACGAGCACAGCTGCACTTTTTAGGATTTGGGTTGTACTTAAAACATAATCAATATGATCACTATATACCCATCTTCATGATTATACGGTCACCGCCTGAAGTATAGCTTCATATTTTCTCTAGATTGACCGGTTAACTGTCCACACCCACGGGTCCCATCTGTCGGTAAATGAAAGAAAGTAATAAATGAAAAATAAAAAAATTCCACGAGCGGTGATTCGATCCCGCATCCTCAGCTCAGAGTCAGGCTCGCGCGAGCTAGCCACCGAGCGCAACACACTGTCTCATGAATGTAGAGCTCAACGCTTTTAGTATATACACATACACGCGCCGCTGGTGACTCGGTCACAGGCACGCACGCAACGCGTGACGCGCGCACACAATCACATACATACTCGGGAATTCTGGATTATCTTCGCATGAGAGTTTCAAAAAGAATTTTAAAATTCAAAAATATTTAGCGCCAAAATATATTATGTTTAACTCATACTGTATTTTGCTTGAACTACATGATGGTCAAGTGGTCAGCATGGATTAGTTACTTACTATCGATGGTCGAGAATTTGGTTTTAATATGAACTCCCACACCCAGTATTTTTTTATGCTCATATAACGCAAACGAAAAGTTAAAGATTGATGAGGACATCAATACCATTGTTACACCCACAACCCCTACTGCTACATATACTGGACCAATTACTAGAGCTCGCGCACGCCAATTAAATTATCAGGTACTTTCATTTCTTGGTAATGATTCTAATGTTCATGAGAATATGATGATGCTTAATTGGATACATTTGTTTTGCTTACAAATGAAGGGCCTAGCTTGGAAAAGGATGAACATTGGAGCAAGAACAAGCATGGAGACGATGGCATGCGCAAGGGGAATAAGAACGGAGTTACAAACTGATGATTTCAGGACTTTGAAGCCACCATAATGAGTGCATGAAGCCTTGGACAAAATATACAAGATGCCACTTTATAAATTTCGTCCAGAGGCTATTCTAGGTGTTGCGTCACCTTATTATTGCGTCAGGCCCATGTAATTTCGAAATACATAAGTATAGGCTATTTTTAGAGTCCGTATGTGTGGGGAAACAAGAGATAGGGTTAGTTTCGGACCCCTCCACCAAGGGCCACAAAATTCACCCCCTCTTCCTCCATATATACAGCCCTAGGGGCACCGTTTAGACTTTGGGTTTTGTTTAGATTAAAGTTCGTCATAGCTGCAACTTCGCGTACTTCGTTTGTGTTCAACGACCAGACAAAGGTATCACAGAACCCCACCTTGATCAATAAAGCTTTCATCTTATATTCGCAATATCCAGATTGCAATCTTAGCTTTTTGCTTGTTCTTCGTTTGCTCGCAGGAAACAGACCCTCGTGGTCAGGTTGATCGTGCTCCGGCGTGGTCAATAACCTCTCGGAGTTGGTTTAGCGATTGCTAAGGCGCGACGTCCTCGCACGTTCGTAGTCGGATCGTCAAAGTCGACTTCCACCAAAGCGATATCCATCATCTCATCGAAAGACAGGACACCTTTGCCTCTATCAAGTGGTATCAGATTTCCAGGTTGCTCGGTGAGATTTTACAGTTTTTTGTAGTTTAGATCGAGTCGGTCTTCATACCTATAGTCCATGAAAAAGCCACAAAAAAATTAGGGTTAGTTCATCACCACCGCTGCCATATACCACTGATAGAGGTAAAGGTGTCCCGTCTTTCGATGAGATGATGGATATCGCTTTGGTGGAAGTCGACTTTGACGATCCGGCTACGAACATGCGAGGACTTCGCGCCTTAGCAATCGCTAAACCAACTCCGAGAGGTTATTGACCACGCCGGAGCACGATCAACCTGACCACGAGGGTCTGTTTCCTGTGAGCAAACGAAGAATAAGCAAGAAACTGAGATTGCAATCTGGATATTGCGAATATAAGATGGAAGCTTTATTGATCAAGGTGGGGTTCTGTGACGCCTTTGTCTGGTCGTTGAACACAAATGAAGTACGCGAAGTTGCAGCTATGACGAACTTTAATCTAAACAAAACCCAAAGTCTAAACGGTGCCCTAAGGGCTGTATATATGGAGGAAGAGGGGGTGAATTTCGTGGCCCTTGGTAGAGGGGTCCGAAACTAACCCCATCTCTTGTTTCCCCACACATACAGACTCTAAAAATAGCCTATACTTATTTATTTCAAAATTACATGGGCCTGGCCCAATAATAAGGTGACGCAACACCTAGAATAGCCTCTGGACGAAATTTATAAAGTGGCATCTTGTATATTTCGTCCAAGGCTTCATGCACTCATTATGGTGGCTTCAAAGTCCTGAAATCATCACTTGTAACTCCGTTCTTGTTCCCCTTGCGCATGCCATCATCTCCATGCTTGTTCTTGCTCCAATGTTCATCCTTCTCCAAGCCAGGTCCTTCATTTGTAAGCAAAACAAATGTATCCAATTTAAGCAGCATCATATTCTCATGAACATTATAATCATTACCAAGAAACGAAAGTACCTGATAATTTAATTGGCGTGCGTGAGCTCTAGTAATTGGTCCAGTATATGTAGCAGTAGGGGCTGTGGGTGTAACAATGGTATTGATGTCCTCATCAAAGACGGTGCCTTGAACTTAGGCTGCAAGATGACATGTTGCGGCTCCTACCGCTATGCCAACTGCTGAGTTATATCCGAACATATATATGAAGCATATTTGATGTTGCTTGGTCGTTTAAATTCGAATATTCTAGCATCGTTTTTTTACGGGGGTCACCGAAATATCCAGAAACTAGTCGGTTTTCTGGAAATTTTGTTTGAAAAAAAACGGTGACAAATACCCAGCAAACATAGCCGAGCCTGGTGCACGCACACATGCAAAACCAGCGCTAGCAACCACATAATATCGTGTGCATGTGTATCATGCGTTGTGTGCGTGTGCTCTTCTGTTCAGAAAATAATAAAGGTAATCTATCAACAGAATACAGACGGCATTGATGTCCTAGTGGCTAGCGCGAGCGATACTGCGACGCTCATCGGGAGTTTGTCAAGTTTGAATCCTCCGAGCTCCTCAAAGTTTTCTTCTCTCTCTCCTTCTTTTCTCCTTTCACTGACGGGTGGAACCCGCGTGGGAAGAAAGAGAAAACATTGTCACACACTGTGTTTGACCAGTCAACTCAGAAAAATACGAAGCTATACGGCAGGTTAGGGCATGTACAGTGGGGCTATCTTAGGAGTGCCACGTAGGATACATGATGAGATGGCGGAGAGAGAACTCATAAGAAAAGGCTTGTCTTCTCTTATTTAAGAGAAGACAAGAGATGATCTCTTAGCACAATATGTCTCATCACGTTTTTAGGAATTGCTAGTTATTGAAGATAATGCTAAGAGATGACCCATTGTAGACTCTCTTTTTATCATTTCTAGATTACATGCAAGACTTAAGATAAGACTATCTTATCAACCATTGTACATGCCCAGTGACCGTATAATCACCTAGACTTGTACATAGTGACCGTATTGACCAACTTCTTATGTACGATGACCAAAATGAGCTCGCGGCGCAAGTTTGAGTACCGTGGATGAATTTTACTCTTAATTTAACTTCTGTCAATTCTTTTTTACGCAGCCACTCATATGCACGCAACCCATACCCTAGGAGCACCTTGAAAAGACTCAATCGACACCTTATCTTAAAATTGACAAAATCATCACACACGCCTTCGTAGTTGACGGGAACGTCTCCTCCCACTAAACCCACATCGCCGAAAGGACTGAAATAAATCCAGGAAATGCGAGCGCTAATCACTGGCGGAGCATAGTGATCTTGTCCCCTCCAAGTTTTGCACATTTGTGACAAAAAATTTCAAGAGAGAGCACACATTAGTGATAGTTCTGTGTTTTGCGCCCCACAAAATTCAGATTTTGTGTTTTGCCCCCCTCCTCCCCTGGCTAGCTTTGTCAAGCTCTGCCACTATCACCAATGGCAAGTCTAGGACATGAACCCTAGTGGCTAGGAATACCACTGTCCTCCTAATCATCTAACCACAGGTGGTTCGCACTTTTGTAAAATTTTAAAAAACACGTTCCACATTAAATAAGTCTTGAAATTCGCAGGTGCAGGCATATGCGTATTCGCATATAACCGTTCATCTGTGTTGTGATCCAGAAATTTCTTTTGAAAAAATTATGTGAAAAAGAGATAAAAAAATCTGAACCCCGTCAATACAACACAATATACATGTTTTATTTGAAACACAATGTACGTGTTCATTTTGTGCTAATATTTAGTCCAACTGCTTTCTCCATGTCATTGTTTGTGTACATTCTCTTGATCTTTTCATCATATTTCAGATCATTCTTTATTCTTCAACTGGTTATTGTTTTCAAGCGTATCCCCCCCCCCCATTGTTACTATTTACCTTTTTCCTCGGTGCATCTACTTTAGTGTCAACTTTCACTAGTCTTCTTTTTTCACATGATCTGTGTTCTTCCTTTCACTCGTTTGACCGTCTTCTTTCTTAATTTGTTTTATGTCCATATCCTCGTCTTTCTGTTCTGGCCTATTTGAAATTCATGGCATGCTTCTTCGCATTGCAAAATCATCAACTCGTTATTCGATGTCCTCATTGTGTTACAACACATTATGTCATCTTGGACATATTTGTCGTTCTAAAAAATCGTTACAGATACCACTATGATTTCATTCTTCCAACCTTAATGGTCTTTCATTTGATTTTGTTCTTACTCCTAGCCTTATAGATCTTTTTTTAAGTTATGTTATCTTAAGCTTTAAGTTTAATTGTTGTCCTCCAAAACTTGTGTTACAAAACATATGTACATACCAAGTTTCATCTCTTGAGACTTGCCAAACATCATGATCTCCATCGGTTTTGTTGTTTCATACTTAATATGGACCGTATTCATGAATATGAGGACCATAGCGAGGCACTTTGCAAGTTTGATGACCGTTGTAGATGTAACCGGTGAGTTCGGGGAATATAGATGCAATTTACTTGGAAAAAATGTATGATAAGTTGCCAGAAAACGATTTGCCAGCCAGCCCGGATGTCTGGCCTACAGCCCAGAAATTCGGCTAACCAACAGAAGGTTTCTACTCAAGCCTAACGCCTGGCCTGCTCCTTGGATGCCGGTCCCTAGAGCACTCACATGTGGAAGACAACCCCTGGAGCGAACCCGGACATCCGGCCCTTCAACGGTCAGACATCCGGACCCTGCCTACGAATAGATTGGCCCAAGAGGCCTTCTGATAGAGATGAAGGTGTCCCGATGTTTCGATTAGATAGCTATTTTTTTCTATGGGAGTCGACTTTGACGATCCGACTACGAACGTGCGAAGACGTCGCGCCTTAGCAATCGCTAAACCAAATTCCGAGGGGTTATTGACCATGCCGGAGCATGATTAACCTGACCACGTGGGTCTATTCCTGCGAGCAAACGAAGAACAAGCAAGAAACTGAGATTGCAATCTGGATATTGCGAATATAAGAGGAAAGCTTTATTGATGAAAGTGGGGTTCTGTGACGTCTTGATCTGGTCGTTGAACACAAACAAAGTACGTGAAGTTGCAGCTATGGTGAACTTTTAATCTAAACAAAACCCAAAGTCTAAACGACGCCCTAAGGGTTGTATATATGGAGAAAGAGGGGGGATTTCGTGACCCTTGAAGGAGGGGTCCGAAACCAACCCTAACTCTTGTTTCCCCACACGCACACGGACTCTAAAAACAGCCTATACTCAAGTATTTCGAAATTACATGAGCCTAGACCAAAAATAAGGTGGCGCAACACCTATGATAAGCTATGGACGAAATTTATGAAAGGGAATCTTGTATATTTCGTCCATGTACTTGTATGTCATCAAGGAGGCTTCAAAGTACTGAAATCTGCACTAGAAACGTCGATCTGGTTCCCTTCGCGCGCGCCTTCATCTCCATGCTTGTTTCTGCTCCAGTGCTCATCCCTCTTGTCCATGCTAGCCCCTTCATTAGTAATCAACACAAATGTATCCAATTTAGGCAGCATCATATTCTCATGAAATTAGAATTGTTACCAAGAAATGAAAGTACCTGGTAATTCAATCAGCGTGCGCGAGCTCTAGTGATTGGTCCAGTGTGTATAACAGCAGGGGTTGTGGGTGTAACAATGGTATTGATGTCCTCATCATCCTCCCCTTCTTGAAATGAAGTCCTCATCGATGTAAGCTCATCTTCCTCACCCAAATAAGGCTTCAAATCTGCAATGTTAAAAGTGGGATTAACCCCAAAATCTGCAGGCAGCTCAAGTTTATATGCATTATCATTTATTTTCTCTAACACCTTAAAAGGACCATCAGAACGTGGCATTAGCTTTGATTTGCGCAAATCAAAAAATCTACCCTTACGCAAATGTAACCAAACAAGATCTCCAGGTGCAAACACAATATGTTTTCTACCCTTATCTCCAGCAAGTTTATATTTAGCATTCATACGCTCAACGTTCTCCTAGTTAACTCATGCATTTTAAGATCAATTTAGCATGTTGTTTAGCATCAAAGTTAACCTTCTCCGAAGATGGAAGAGGCAACAAATCTATAGGTGCACAAGGTAGAAAACCATACACAATCTCAAAATGGCACATCTTAGTAGTAGAATGTAGCGAACGATTATAAACAAATTCAATGTGAGGCAAGCATTCTTCCCACATTTTCTTGTTATTCTTTAAAACAGCCCTAAGCATAGTAGACAATGTTCTATTGACTACTTCAGTTTGTCCATCAGTTTGGGGATGACATGTAGTACTAAAAAGCAGTTTAGTCCCCAACTTAGCCCATAAACATCTCCAAAAGTGGCTAAGAAACTTAGTATGACAATTTGGCACAATGGTATTTGGCACACCATTCAAGCGAATAATTTCACGAAAGAACAAATCAACATCACTAGGAGCATCATCGCTTTTATGACATGGTATAAACTGTGCCATTTTTGAAAATCTATCCACGACAACAAATATGCTATCCCTCCCCTTCTTTTAGGTAAACCTAAGACAGAGTCCATAGATATATCCTCCCATGGAACAGTAGGTACAGGCAAACGCATATATAAACCATGAGGATTGAGTCGTGACTTAGCTTTTTGACATGTAGTGCAGCGAGCAACAAAATGCTCAACATCCTGTCTCATCTTTGGCCAAAAGAAATGTGTAGCAAGTATGTCCTCCGTCTTCTTGATGCCAAATTGTCCCATTAATGCTCCTCCATTCGCCTCCTGCAACAACAAAAGACGAACGGAGCTAGCTGTAATACATAGCTTATTAGCACGAAATACAAATCCATCGTTAATGACAAGGAACGTGGTAATTTCAAAAAAAATCCTACGATCACGCAAGATCTATCTAGGAGATGCATAGCAACGAGAGGGGAGAGTGTGTCCACGTACCCTCGTAGACCGAAAGTGGAAGCGTTTAGTTAATGCGGTTGATGTAGTCGAACGTCTTCACGATCCAACTGATCCAAGCACCGAACGTACGGCACCTCCGTGTTGAACACACGTTTAGCCCGATGACATCCCTCGAGCTCTTGATCCAGTTGAGGACGAGGGAGAGTTTCGTCAGCACGACATCGTGGCGACGGTGTTCATGATGTTACCGGTGCAGGGCTTCGCCTAAGCACTATGGCGATATGACCGAGTTGTGTAACCGCGGAGGGGGCCACCACACACAGTTAAGAGAACTTGATGTGCTTTGGGGTGCCCCCCTGCCCCCTTATATAAAGGAGGAGAGGGGAGGCCGGCCGGCCCTTGCAGGGAGCACCAGGAGAAGGGAGTCCTACTAAGACTCCAAGTCCTAGTAGGATTCCACTAGAGGAAGAGGGGAAGGAAGGGAGAGGGAGAGGGAGAGGGGGGCTGCGCCCCCTTCCCTTGTCCTATTCGGACTCCCCATGGGGGGGGCGCCTCCCCTATGTGGGCTGTCCTCTCTCTCCCCTATGGCCCATGTTGGCCCATTGCTTCCCCGGGGGGTCCGTTTTTACCCGAAACCACTCAGAACTCTTCCGGTGTCCGAATAACATTGTCCAATATATTAATCTTTATGTCTCGACCATTTTGAGACTCCTCGTCACTTCTGTGATCTCATCCGGGACTCCGAACAAACTTCAGTCATCAAAACATAACTCATAATACAAATCGTCATCGAATGGTAAGCGTGCGGACCCTATGGGTTCGAGAACTATGTAGACATGATCGAGACACATCTTCGGTCAACAACCAATAGCGGAACCTAGATACTCATATTGGCTCCTACATATTCTACGAAGATCTTTATCGGTCAAACCGCATAACAACATACGTTGTTCCCTTTGTCATCGGTATGTTACTTGCCCAAGATTCGATCGTCGGTATCTTCATACCTAGTTCAATCACATTACCGTCAAGTCTCTTTACTCGATCTGTAATGCTTCATCCTGCAACTAACTCATTAGTCACATTGCTTGCAAAGCTTATAGTGATGAGCATTACCGAGAGGGCCCAGAGATACCTCTCCGAAACACGGAGTGACAAATCCTAATCTCGATCTATGCCAACCCAACAAACACCTTCGGAAACACCTGTAGAGCATCTTTATAATCACCCAGTTACGTTGTGACATTTGATAGCACACAAGGTGTTCCTCCGATATTCGGGAGTTGCATAATCTCATAGTCTGAGGAACATGTATAAGTCATGAAGAAAGCAGTAGCAATGAAACTGTAACGATCATAATGCTAAGCTAACGAATGGGTCTTGTCCATCACATCATTCTCCTAATGATGTGATCCCGTTCATCAAATGACAACACATGGCTATGGTTAGGAAACATAACCATCTTTGATTAACAAGCTAGTCAAGTAGAGGCATACTAGGGACACTATGTTTTTCTCTATGTATTCACACATGTACTAAGTTTGCGGTTAATACAATTCTAGCATGAATAATAAACATTTATCATGATATAAGGAAATACAAATAACAACTTTATTATTGCCTCTAGGGCATATTTCCTTCAGTCTCCCACTTGCACTAGAGTCGATAATCTAGTTCACATTGCCATGTGATTTAACACCAATAGCTCACATCTGTATGTGATTAACCTCCATAGTTCACATTGCCATGTGACCAACACCCAAAAGGTTTACTAGAGTCAATAATCTAGTTCACATTGCTATGTGGTTAACACTCGAAGAGTACTAAGGTGTGATTATGTTTTGCTCGTGAGAGAAGTTTAGTCAACGGATCTGTCACATTCAGAGTCGTATGTATTTTGCAAATATTCTATGTCTACAATGCTCTGCATGGAGCTACTCCAGCTAATAGCTCCCACTTTCAATATGTATCCAGATTGAGAATTAGAGTCATCTGGATCATTGTAAAAGCTTGCATTGACGTAACTCTTTATGACGAACTCTTTATCACTTCCATAACCGAGAAATATTTCCTTAGTCCTCTTAGGTAACTAAGGATAACTTTGACCGCTGTACAGTGATCCACTCCTGGATTACTATCGTATTCCCTTGCCAAACTTATAGCAAGGCACATAACTGGTCTGGTACATAGCATGGCATACTTTATAGAACCTATGGCTGAGGCATAGAGAATGACTTTCATTCTCTTTCTATCCCCTGCCATGGTCGGGCATTGAGTCTTACTCAACTTTACACCTTGTAATATAGGCAAGAACTCCTTCTTTGACTGATCCATTTTGAACTCTTTCAAAATCTTGTCACGGTATGTACTCATTGAAAAACCTTATCAAGCGTCTTGATCTATCTCTATAGATCTTGATGCCCAATATGTAAGCAGCTTCACTGAGGTCTTTTCTTTGAAAATCTCCTTTCAAACTCTCCTTTATGCTTTCCAGAAAATTCTACATTATTTCCGATCAACAATATGTCAATCACATATACTTATCAGAAAGGCTGTAGTGCTCTCACTCACTTTCTTGTAAAATACAGGCTTCATCGCAAGTATGTATAAAACTATATGCTTTGATCAACTCATCAAAGCGTATATTCCAACTCCGAGATGCTTGCACCAGTCCATAGATGGATCGTTGGAGCTTGCACACCTTGTTAGTACCTTTAGGATCGACAAAACCTTCTGGTTGCATCATATACAACTCTTCTTTAAGAAATATCCATTTAAGGAATGCAGTTTTGATATCCATTTGCCAGATTTCATAAAATACGGCAACTGCTAACTTGATTCAGACGATTTTAAGCATCGCTACAGTTGAGAAAATCTCATTGTAGTCAACACCTTGAACTTTGTCCAAAACCTTTTTCCGACAAGTCCATCTTTGTAGATAGTAACACTACTATCAATGTTCGTCTTCTTCTTGAAGATCCATTTATTTTCTATGGCTTGCCGATCATCGGGCAAGTCCACAAAAGTCCACACTTTGTTCTCATACATGGATCCCATCTCAGATTTCATGGCCTCAAGCCATTTCGCGGAATCTGGGCTCATCATCGCTTCCTCATAGTTCGTAGGTTCATCATGGTCTAGAACATGACTTCCAGAATAGGATTACGTACCACTCTGGTGCGGGCCGTACTCTGGTTGACCTATGAGGTTCGGTAGTAACTTGATCTGAAGTTTCATGATCATCATCATTAGCTTCTTCACTAACTGTTGTAGGAATCACTGGAGCTGATTTCTGTGATGGACTACTTTCCAATTCGGGAGAAGGTACAATTACCTCATCAAGTTCTTCTTTCCTCCCACTCACTTCTTTTGAGAGAAACTCCTTCTCTAGAAAGGATCCATTCTTAGCAATGGATATCTTGCCTTCAGAACTGTGATAGAAGGTGTACCCAACAGTTTCCTTTGGGTATCCTATGAAGACGCACTTCTCCGATTTGGGTTCAAGCTTATCAGGTTGAAACTCTTTCACATAAGCATCGCAGCCCCAAACTTTAAGAAACGACAACTTTGGTTTCTTGCCAAACCACAATTCATAAGGCGTCGTCTCAACGGATTTTGACGGTGCCCTGTTTAAAGTGAATGCAGCTTTCTCTGATGCATAACCCCAAAACGATAGTGGTAAACTGGTAAGAGACATCATAGATCGCACCATACCCAATAAATTGTTGTTACAACGTTCGGACACACCATTACGCTGTGGTGTTCCAGGTGGCGTGAGCTGTGAAACTATTCCACATTATTTTAAATGAAGGCCAAACTCGTAACTCAAATATTCTCCTCCACGATCAGATCGTAGAAACTTTATTTTCTTGTTACGATGATTCTCCACTTCACTCTGAAAGTCTTTGAACTTTTCAGACTTGTGTATCATTAAGTAGATATATCCATATCTGCTCAAATCATCTGCGAAGGTCAGAAAATAACGATACCCGCCATGAGCCTCAACATTCATTGGACTGCATACATCGGTATGTATTATTTCCAATAAGTCATTAGCTCGTTCCATTGTTCCGGATAACGGAGTTTTAGTCATCTTGCCCATAAGGCATGGTTCGCAAGTATCAAATGATTCATAATCAAGTGATTCCAAAAGTCCATCTTTATGGAGTTTCTTCATGCGCTTTACACCGATATGACCCAAACAGCAGTACCACAAATAAGTTGCACTATCATTATCAACTTTGCATCTTTTGGCATCAATATTATGAATATGTGTATCATTACGATCGAGATTCAATAAACCATCAACATTAGGTGTATGACCATAGAAGGTTTTATTCATGTAAACAGAATAACAATTATCCTCTGTCTTAAATGAATAACTGAATTGCAATAAACATGATCTAATCATATTCATGCTTAACGCAAACACCAAATAACATTTGTTTAGGTTCAACACTAATCCCGAAAATATAAGGAGTATGCGATGATGATCATATCAATCTTGGAACCACCAACACACATCGTCACTTCACCCTCAACTAGTCTTTGTTTATTCTGTAACTCCTGTTTTGAGTTACTAATCTTAGCAATTGAACAAGTATAAAATACCCAGGGGCTACTATGAACACTAGTAAGGTACACATCAATAACCTATATATCAAATATACCTTTGTTCACTTTGCCATCCTTCTTATCCGCCAAATGTTTGGCGCAGTTCCGCTTCTAGTGACCATTTCCTTTGCACTAGAAGCACTCAGTTTTAGGCTTGGGTCTAGATTTGGGCTTCTTCCCCGGAGTGACAACTTGCTTGCCATTCTACTTGAAGTTCCCTTTCTTTCCCTTTGCCCTTTTCTTGAAACTAGTGGTCTTGTCAATCATCAACACTTGATGCTCTTTCTTGATTTCTACCTTCGTCGATTTCAGCATCACGAAGAGCTCAGGAATCATTTTCATCATCCCTTGCATACTATATTTTATCACGAAGTTCTAGTAACTTGGTGATGGTGACTAGAGAACTCTGTCAATCACTTATCTTGTCTGGAAGATTAACTCCCAATTGATTCAAGCGATTGTAGTACCCAGACATTCTGAGCACGTGCTCACTAGCCGAGCAATTCTCCTCCATCTTTTAGGCGAAGTACTTATCAGAGGTCTCATACCTCTTGACACGGGCATGAGTCTGAAATACCAATTTCAGCTCTTTGGAACATCTCATATGCTCCGTGGTCTTCAAAATGTTTTTGAAGTCCCGGTTCTAAGCCATAAAGCATGGTGCGCTAAACTATCAAGTAGTCATCATATTGAGCTAGCCAAACGTTCATAACGTCTGCATCTGCTCCTGCAATAGGTCTGTCATCTAGCGGTGCATCAAGGACATAATTCTTCTGTGCAGCAATGAGGATAAACCTCAGATCATGGACCCAGTCCGCATCATTGCTATTATCATCTTTCAACTTAGTTTTCTCTAGGAACATATAAAAAACATAGGGAAGCTACAACGTGAGCTACCGATCTACAACATAATTTGCAAAATACTATCAAGACTAAGTTCATGATAAATTAAAGTTCAATTAATCATATTACTTAAGAACTCCCACTTAGATAGACATCCCTCTAGTCATCCAAATGGTCACGTGATCCATATCAACTAAACCATGTTCGATCATCATGTGAGATGGAGTAGTTTTCAATGGTGAACATCTCTATGTTGATCATATCTACTATATGATTCACGCTCGACCTTTCGGTCTCCAATGTTCCGAGGCCATATCTGCATATGCTAGGCTCGTCAAGTTTAACCCGAGTATTCTGCATGTGCAAAACTGGCTTGCACCCATTGTATGTGAATGTAGAGCCTATCACACCCGATCATCAGGTGGTGTCTCAACACGAAGAACTGTCGCAACGGTGCATACTCAGGGACAACACTGACACGTCTCCAACGTATCTATAATTTTTGATTGTTCCATGCTATTATATTACCCGTTTTGGATGTTTATGGGCTTTACTCTACACTTTTATATCATTTTTGGGACTAACCTACTAACTGAAGGCCCAGCCCGAATTGCTATTTTTTTGCCTATTTCAGTGTTTTGAAGGAAAGGAATATCAAATGGAGTCCAAACAGAATGAAACCTTCGGGAGCGATCTTTTTGGAACAAACGCAATCCGAGGGACTTGGAGTGGACGTCAAGTAACGAACGAGGCGGCCACGAGGGTGCCCGGTGCCCCCTTGGGGTGGGCATGCCCCCCCTCTTGTGGGCCCCTCGTTGCTCCACCGACCTACTTCTACCTCCTACATGTACCCACGTACCCCAAAAACATCCAGGAGCACCAAGAAAAACTATTTCCACCGCCGCAACTTTCTGTATCTGTGAGATCCCATCTTGGAGCCTTCGCCAGCGCTCCGCCGGTGCTCCGCCGGAGGGGGAATCAACCATGGAGGGCCTCTACATCATCTCCAAGGCCTCTCCAGTGAGTTTTGAGTAGTTTAGCACATACCTTCGGGTCCATAGTTATTAGCTAGATGGCTTCTTCTCTCTCTTTCAATCTCAATACAAAGTTCTCCTCGATCTTCTTGGAGATCTATTCAATGTAACTCTTTTTGCGATGTGTTTGTCGAGATCCTAAGAATTGTCGGTTTATGATCAAGTTTATCTATGTGAAATATTTGAATCTCCTCGGAATTCTTTTATGTGTGATTAAGTTATCTTTGCAAGTCTCTTCGAATTATCAGTTTGGTTTGGCCTACAAGATTGATCTTTCTTGCAATGGGAGAAGTGCTTAGCTTTGGGTTCAATCTTGTGGTGTCCTTTCCCAGTGACAGCAGGGGCAGCAAGGCACGTATTGTATTGTTGCCATCGAGGATAAAAAGATGGGGTTTATATCTATTTCATGAGTTTATCCCTCTACATCATGTCATCTTTCTTAATGTGTTACTCTGTTCTTATGAACTTAATACTCTAGATGCAGGCAGGAGTCGGGCGATGTGTGGAGTAATAGTAGTAGATGCAGAATCGTTTCCATCTACTTGTCATGTATGTGATGCCTATATACATGATCATGCCTAGATAATCTCATAACTATGCGCTTTTCTATCAATTGCTCGACAGTAATTTGTTCACCCACTGTAATACTTATGCTATCTTGAGAGAAGCCACTAGTGAAACCTATGGCCCCCGGGTCTATCTTTTATCATATAAGTTTTCCATCTACTTTTATTTGCATCTGTTATTTTCTAATCTATATCATAAAAATACCAAAAATATTTATCTTATCTTATTATCTCTATCAGATCTCACTTTTGCAAGTTTCCGTGAAGGGATTGACAACCCCTTTATCGCGTTGGTTGCGAGGTTCTTGTTTGTTTGTGTAGGTGCGTGGGACTTTTGAGGAGCCTCCTACTGGATTGATACCTTGGTTCTCAAAAACTGAGGGAAATACTTACGCTACTTTGCTGCATCACCCTTTCCTCTTCAAGGGAAAAACCAATGCAAGCTCAAGACGTAGCAAGAAGGATTTCTAGCGCCGTTGCTGGGGACGTCTTCGCTCAGGTCAAGACATACCAAGTACCCATCATAAACTCATCTCCCTTGCATTACATTATTTACCATTTGCCTCTCGTTTTCCTCTCCCTCACTTCACCCTTGCCGTTTTATTCGCCCTCTCTTTCCCGTTCGCCTCTCTCTTCCGCTTGCCTTTTTGTGTGCTTGTGTGTTGGATAGTTTGTCATGATGGCGCAAGATAATACCAAATTGTGTGAATTTTCCAATACCAATAATAATGATTTCCTTAGCACTCCGATTGCTCCTCTTAATGATGTTGAATCTTGTGAAATCAATGTTGCTTTGTTGAATCTTGTTATGAAAGATCAATTCTCCGGCCTTCCTAGTGAAGATGTCCCTACTCATCTAAATAGCTTTGTTGATTTGTGTGATATGCAAAAGAAGAAAGATACGGATAATTATATTGTCAAATTGAAGTTATTTCCGTTTTCACTTAGAGATCGTGCTAAAACTTGGTTTTCGTGTGCCTAAGAATAGTATTGATTCATGGAATAAGTGCAAAGATGCTTTTATCTCTAAGTATTTTCCTCCCGCTAAGATCATCTCTCTTAGGAATGATTTTATGAATTTTAAACAACTTGATCATGAGCATGTTTCCCAATCTTGGTAAAGAATGAAATTGATGATTCGCAATTGCCCTAGTCATGGTTTGAATTTATGGATGATCATACAAAATTTTTATGCCGGATTGAATTTTGCTTCTAGAAATCTTTTTGATTCGGCCGCGGGAGGCACTTTTATGGAAATCACCTTAGGAGAAGCTACTAAACTCCTTGTTAACATTATGGCTAATTATTCTCAATGGCACATCGAAAGATCTACTAGTAAAAAAGTGCATGCTATAGAAGAAATTAATGTTTTGAGTGGAAAGATGGATGAACTTATGAAATTTTTTGCTACTAACAGTGCTCCTATTGATCCTAATGATATGCCTTTGTCTACCTTGATTGAAAATAATAATGAATCTATGGATGTGAATTTTGTTGGTAGGAATAATTTTGGTAACAATGCTTATAGATGAAACTTTAATCCTAGACCGTTCCCTAGTAATTCCTCTAATAATTATGAAAATTCCTACAATAATTCTTATGGAAATTTTAATAAGATGCCCTCTGATTTTGAGAATAGTGTTAAAGAATTTATGATCTCTCAAAAGAATTTTAATGCTTTGCTTGAAGAAAAATTGCTTAAAGTTGATGATTTGGCTAGGAACATTGATAGGCTTTCGCTTGATGTCGATTATTTGAAACTTAGATCTATTCCTCCTAAGCATGATATCAATGAGTCTCTCAAAGCCATGAGAATTTCCATTGATGAGTGCAAAGAAAGAACCGCTAGGTTGCGTGCTAATAAAGATTGCTTTGTAAAAGCGTGTTCTTCTAGTTTCCTTGAAAATAATGATGAAGATCTAAAAGTTATTGATGTGTCCCCTATTAAATCCTTGTTTTTCAATATGAATCTTGATAATGATGGGACTAGAGATGAGTCAACTTTAGTTAAAAGGCGTCCCGATAATTCGGAGTTTTTAGATCTTGATGCTAAATTTGGTAAAAGTGGGATTGGAGAGGTCAAGACTTTAAATAGCATTGAACCAACTATTATGGATTTCAAGGAATTTAATTATGATAATTGTTATTTATTAGATTGTATTTCCTTGTTGCAATCCGTGTTGAATTCTCCTCATGCTTATAGTCAAAATAAAGCTTTTACCAAACATATCGTTGATGCTTTGATGCAATCTCATGAAGAAAAACTTAATTTGGAAGTTTCTATACCTAGAAAACTTTATGATGAGTGGGAACCTACTATAAAGATTAAAATTAAAGATCATGAGTGCTATGCTTTGTGTGATTTGGGTCTTAGTGTTTCCACGATTCCGAAAACTTTATGTGATGTGCTAGGTTTCCATGAATTTGATGATTGCTCTTTAAACTTGCACCTTGCGGATTCTACCATTAAGAAACATTTGGGAAGGATAAATGATGTTCTTATTGTTGCAAATAGGAATTTTTGTGCCCATAGATTTTATCGTTCTTGATATAGATTGCAATCTTTCATGTCCTATTATTCTTGGTAGACCTTTCCTTAGAACGATTGGTGCAGTTATTGATATGAAGGAAGGGAATATTAGATTCCAATTCCCATTAAGAAAAGGCATGGAACACTTACCTAGAAATAAAGTTAAATTACCTTATGAATCTATCATGCGAGCTACTTATGAATTGAATGCCAAAGATGGCACTACTTAGATCTTTTCTCGCTTTTATGCCTAGCTAGGGGCGTTAAACGATAGCGCTAGTTGGGAGGCAACCCAATTTTATTTTTGTTTCTTGCTTTTTGCTTCTGTTTAGTAATAAATATTTCATCTAGATTATGTTTAGATGTGTTTTTATGTTTTAATTAGTGTTTGTGCCAAGTAGAACCTATAGGATAACCTACGGTGATAGTTAATTTGATTCTGCTGAAAAACAGAAACTTTGCACGCACGAAAATAATTTTAGTAATTCACAGAAACGTGATTTTGCGTTGATTATTTTTGCTGTAGATCAATAGACTAATTTCCCATCACTTCCTATTTTCGTAGGAGTTTTAGAGTTCCATAAGTATTCTAAAGTTACATATTACTACAGACTGTTCTATTTTTGACAGATTCTGTTTTTCTTGTGTTGTTTGCTTATTTTGATGCATCTATGGCTAGTATCGGGGGGTATGAACCATATAGAAGTTGGAATACATTAGGTTTGACACCAATATAAATAAAGAATGGATTCATTACAGTACCTTATGTGGTGGTTTTTCTTTCTTGCACTAACGGAGCTTATGAGATTTCCTGTTGAGTTTTGTGTTATGAAGTTTTCAAGTTTTGGGTAAAGATTTGATGGACTATGGAATAAGGAGTGGCAAGAGCCTAAGCTTGGGGATGCCCATGGCACCCCAAGATATTCAAGGATAACCAAAAGCCTAAGCTTGGGGATGCCCCAGAAGGCATCCCCTCTTTCGTCTTCGTCTATCGGTAACTTTACTTAGAGCTATATTTTTATTCGCCACATGATATGTGTTTTGCTTGGAGCGTCATGTATGATATGAGTCTTTGTTTTTAGATCTCCACAATCATCCTTTCTGTACACACCTTTTGGTAGAAACCCACATGTTTTAGAATTTATTAGAATACTCTATGTGTTTCACTTATATCTTTTGAGCTAGATAGTTTTGCTCTATGTGCTTCACTTATATCTTTTAGAGCACGGCGGTGGCTTCATTTTGGAGAAATTGTTGATCTCGCATGCTTCACTTAAATTATTTTGAGAGTCTTTTAGAACAGCATGGTATTTGCTATGGTTATAAGTTTGGTCCTAGAATGATGAGCATCCAAGTTGGGTACAATAAAAACTATCATAGAAAGTGCATAAAACACTATGATCAATTTGATGCTTGATAATTGTTTTGAGATATAAAGGTGGTAATGTTAGAGTCATGCTAGTTGGCTAATTATGAAATTTAGAAATACTTGTGTTGAAGTTGGCAAGTCCCGTAGCATGCACGTATGGTAAAAGTTATGTGACAAATTTGTTGCCCGGGGTGCTCTTTTAATTGTCTTCCTTATGAGTGGAGGTCGGGATCGCGCCATGGTTAACTCCTACCAACCCTTCCCCTAGGAGCATGCGTAGTAGTACTTTGCTTCGAGGGCAAGTAGACTTTTGCAATAAGTATATGAGTTCTTTCTGACTAATGTGAGTCCATGGATTATACGCACACTCACCCTTCCACTTTGCTAGCCTTTATTATGGCGTGCAACCTTCGCCGGTATCATGCACCCATTATTTACCTTCCTCAAAACAGCCACCATACCTACCTATTATGGCATTTCCATAGCCATTCCGAGATATATTGCCATGCAAGTCTCCACCGTTCCGTTTATTATGACACGCTCCATCATTGTCATATTGATCTTTGCATGATCATGTAGTTGACATCGTATTTGTGGCAAGGCCACCTTCATAATTTTTCACACATGTCACTCTTGATTCATTGCATATCCCGGTACATCGCCGGAGGCATTCACATAGAGTCATATTTTGTTCTAAGTATTGAGTTGTAATTTTTGAGTTGTAAATCAATAAAACTGTGATGATCTTCATTATTAGAGCATTGTCCCAAGTGAGGAAAGGATGATGAAGACTATGATTCCCCCACAAGTCGGGATGAGACTTCGGACTTATAAAAAAAAGAGGCCAAAGAAGCCCATATAAAAAAGAGAGGCCAAAGAAGCCCACCAAATAAAAAAATGAGAGAAAAGAGAGAAGGGACAATGCTACTATCTCTTTACCACACTTGTGCTTCAAAGTAGCACCATGATCTTCATGATAGAGAGTCTCCTATGTTGTCACTTTCATATACTAGTGGGAATTTTTCATTATAGAACTTGGCTTGTATATTCCAATGATGGGCTTCCTCAAATTGCCCTAGGTCTTCATGAGCAAGCAAGTTCGATGCACACCCACTTAGTTTCTTTTGTTAAGCTTTGATATATTTATAGCTCTAGTGCATCTGTTGCATGGCAATCCCTACTCACTCACATTGATATCTATTAATGGGCATCTCCATAGCCCGTTGATACGCCTAGTTGATGTGAGACTATCTTCTCCCTTTTTGTCTTCGCAACCACCACCATATACCACATATAGTGCTATGTCCATGGCTTGCACTCATGTATTGCGTAAGAGTTGAAAAAGCTGAAGCGCGTTAAAAAGTATGAACCAATTGCTTGGCTGAAACCGGGGTTGTGCATGATGGGAGTATTTTGTGTGATGAAAATGAAGCATGGCCTAACTATATGATTTTGTAGGGATGAGCTTTCTTTGGCTATGCTATTTTGATAAGACATGATTATTTGTTAGAATGCTTCAAGTATTACTATTTTTATGTTTGATAAGCTTTTATCTTGAATCATTTGGATCTGAACAATCATGGCACAATAAAGAAAATTACATTGAGAATTATGATAGGTAGCATTCCACATCAAAAATTCTGTTTTTATCATTTACCTACTCGAGGACGAGCAGGAATTATGCTTGGGGATGCTTGATACGTCTCCAACGTATCTATAATTTTTGATTGTTCCATGCTATTATATTACTCGTTTCGGATGTTTGTGGGATTTACTCTACACTTTTATATCATTTTTGGGACTAACCTACTAACCGGAGGCCCAGCCCGAATTGCTTTTTTTTTTGCCTATTTCAGTGTTTTGAAGGAAAGGAATATCAAACGGAGTCCAAACGGAATGAAACTTCGGGAGCGATCTTTTTGGAACAAACGCAATCCAGGGGACTTGGAGTGGACGTCAAGCAATGAACGAGGCGACCACGAGGGTGCCCGGCGAGCCCCGTGGGGGTGGGTGCGCCCCCCACCGGGTGCGCCCCCCACCCTCGTGGGCCCCTCGTTGCTCCACCTATGTACTTCTTCCTCCTACATATACCCACGTACCCCTAAAACCTCCAGGAGCACCACGAAGAACTATTTCCACCGCCGCAACCTTCTGTATCCGCAAGATCCCATCCTGGAGCCTTCGCCGATGCTCCAACGGAGGGGGAATCAACCATGGAGGGCCTCTACATCATCTCCAAGGCCTCTCCGATGAGTTGTGAGTAGTTTACCACAGACCTTCGGGTCCATAGTTATTAGCTAGATGGCTTCTTCTCTCTCTTTGAATCTCAATACAAAGTTCTCCTCGATCTTCTTGGAGATCTATTCGATGTAACTCTTTTTGCGGTGTGTTTGTCGAGAGCCGATGAATTGTGGGTTTATGATCAAGTTTATCTATGAGAAATATTTGAATCTCCTCCGAATTCTTTTATGTGTGATTAAGTTATCTTTGCAAGTCTCTTCGAATTATCAGTTTGGTTTGGCCTACTAGATTGATCTTTCTTGCAATGGGAGAAGTGCTTAGCTTTGGGTTCAATCTTGCAGTGTCCTTTCCCAGTGATAGCAGGGGCAGCAAGGCACGTATTGTATTGTTGCCATCGAGGATAAAAAGATGGGGTTTATATCATATTGCATGAGTTTATCCCTCTACATCATGTCATCTTTCTTAATGCGTTACTCTGTTCTTATGAACTTAATACTCTAGATGCAGGCAGGAGTCGGTCGATGTGTGGAGTAATAGTAGTAGATGCAGATCGTTTTAATCTACTTGTCACGGACGTGATGCCTATATACATGATCATGCCTAGATAATCTCATAACTATGCGCTTTTCTATCAATTGCTCGACAGTAATTTGATCACCCACTGTAATACTTATGCTATCTTGAGAGAAGCCACTAGTGAAACCTATGGCCCCCGGTTCTATCTTTTATCAAATAAGTTTTCCATCTACTTTTATTTGCATATTCTATTTTCTAATCTATATCATAAAAATACCAAAACTATTTATCTTATCTTATTATCTCTATCAGATCTCACTTTTGCAAGTTTCCGTTAAGGGATTGACAACCCCTTTATCGCGTTGGTTGCGAGGTTCTTGTTTGTTTGTGTAGGTGCATGGGACTTTTGAGGAGGCTCCTACTAGATTGATACCTTGGTTCTCAAAAACTGAGGGAAATACTTACGCTACTTTGCTGCATCACCCTTTCCTCTTCAAGGGAAAAACCAACGCAAGCTCAAGACGTAGCAAACACTTATACCTTGAAATTTAGTAAGGGGTCATCTTATAATGCTACCGCCATACTAAGCAAAATAAGATGCATAAAAGATAAACATCACATGCAATCAAAAATATGTGACATGATATGTCCATCATCATCTTGTGCTCATGATCTCCATCACCGAAGCATCGTCATGATCTCCATCGTCACCGGCGCGACACCTTGATCTCCATCTTAGTAGCGTTGTCATCTCGCCAACTATTGCTTATACAACTATCGTTACCGCTTAATGATAAAGTAAAACAATTACATGGCCATTGCATTGCATACAATAAATCGACAACCATATGGCTCTTGCCATTTCCGATAACTCTGTTACAAAACATGATCAACTCATACAACCATTTATATCACATCATGTCTTGACCATATCACATCACAGCAAGCCCTGCAAAAATAAGTTAGACGTTTCGGGGGGTATGAACCATAGAGAAGTTGGAATACAGTAGGTTTAACAAATATATAAATAAAGAATGAGTTCGCTACAGTACCTTATGTGGTGGTTTTTCTTTCTTGCACTAATGGAGCTTATGAGATTTCCTGTTGAGTTTTGTGTTGTGAAGTTTTCAAGTTTTGGGTAAAGATTTGATGGACTATGGAATAAGGAGTGGCAAGAGCCTAAGCTTGGGGATGCCCATGGCACCCCAAGATATTCAAGGATAACAAAAAGCCTAAGCTTGGGGATGCCCCGGAAGGCATCCCCTCTTTCGTCTTCGTCTATCGGTAACTTTACATGGAGCTATATTTTTATTCGCCACATGATATGTGTTTTGCTTGGAGCGTCATGTATGATATGAGTCTTTTCTTTTTAGATCTCCACAATCATCCTTGCTGTACACACCTTTTGGGAGAAACCCACATGATTTAGAATTTATTATAATACTCTATGTGCTTCACTTATATCTTTTGAGCTAGATAGTTTTGCTCTATGTGCTTCACCTATCTCTTTTAGAGCACGACGGTGGCTTTATTTTGGAGAAATTGTTGATCTCTCATCCTTCACTTATATTATTTTGAGAGTATTTAAGAACAACATGGTATTTTCTATGGTTATAAGTTTGGTCCTAGAATGATGAGCATCCAAGTTGGGTATAATAAAAACTATCATAGAAAGTGCATAAAACACTATGATCAATTTGATGCTTGATAATTGTTTTGAGATATAAAGGTGGTAATGTTAGAGTCATGCTAGTTGGGTAATTGTGAAATTGAGAATTACTTGTGTTGAAGTTGGCAAGTCCCGTAGCATGCACGTATGGTAAAAGTTATGTGACAATTTTTTTGCATGGGGTGCTCTTTTAATTGTCTTCCTTATGAGTGGAGGTCGGGATCGCGCGATGGTTAACTCCTACCAACCCTTCCCCTAGGAGCATGCATAGTAGTACTTTGCTTTGAGGGCAAGTAGACTTTTTCAATAAGTATATGAGTTCTTTATGACTAATGTGAGTCCATGGATTATACGCACACTCACCCTTCCACTTTGCTAGCCTTTATTATGCCGCGCAACCTTCGCCGGTATCATGCACCCATTATTTACCTTCCTCAAAACAGCCACCATACCTACCTATTATGGCATTTGCATAGCCATTCCGAGATATATTGCCATGCAACTCTCCACCATTCCGTTTATTATGACACGCTCCATCATTGTCATATTGCTCTTTGCATGATCATGTAGTTGACATCGTATTTGTGGCAAGTCCACCTTCATAATTTTTCATACATGTCACATTTGATTCATTGCATATCCCGCTACACCGCCGGAGGCATTCACATAGAGTCATATTTTGTTCTAAGTATTGAGTTGTAATTCTTGAGTTGTAAATCAATAAAACTGTGATGGTCTTCATTATTAGAGCATTGTCCCAAGTGAGGAAAGGATGATGAAGACTATGATTCCCCCACAAGTCGGGATGAGACTTCGGACTTTATAAAAAAAGAGGCCAAATAAGCCCATATAGAAAAAAGAGGCCAAGAAGCCCACCAAGTAAAAAAATGAGAGAAAAGAGAGAAGGGACAATGCTACTATCTCTTCACCACACTTGTGCTTCAAAGTAGCACCATGATCTTCATGATAGAGAGTCTCCTATGTTGTCACTTTCATATACTAGTGGGAATTTTTCATTATAGAACTTGGCTTGTATATTCCAATGATGGGCTTCCTCAAATTGCCCTAGGTCTTCGTGAGCAAGCAGCACACCCACTTAGTTTCTTTTGTTGAGCTTTCATATATTTATAGCTCTAGTGCATCCGTTGCATGGCAATCCCTACTCTCTCACATTGATATCTATTAATGGGCATCTCCATAGCCCGTTGATACGCCTAGTTGATGTGAGACTATATTCTCCATTTTTGTCTTCACAACCACCACCATATACCACATATAGTGCTATGTCCATGGCTTGCGCTCATGTATTGTGTAAGAGTTGAAAAAGCTGAAGCGCGTTAAAAAGTATGAACCAATTTCTTGGCTGAAACCGGGGTTGTGCATGATGGGAGTATTTTGTGTGATGAAAATGAAGCATGGCCTAACTATATGAGTTTGTAGGGACGAGCTTTCTTTGGCTATGCTATTTTGATAAGACATGATTATTTGTTAGTATGCTTCAAGTATTACTATTTTTATGTTTTATAAGCTTTTATCTTGAATCATTTGGATCTGAACAATCATGGCACAGTAAAGAAAATTACATTGAGAATTATGCTAGGTAGCATTCCACATCAAAAATTCTGTTTTTATCATTTACCTACTCGAGGACGAGAAGGAATTAAGCTTGGGGATGCTTGATACGTCTCCAACGTATCTATAACTTTTGATTGTTCAATGCTATTATATTACCCGGTTTGGATGTTTATGGGATTTACTCTACACGTTTATATCATTTTTGGGACTAACCTACTAACCGGAGGCCCAGCCCGAATTGCTGTTTTTTTTGCCTATTTCAGTGTTTCGAAGGAAAGGAATATCAAACGGAGTCCAAATGGAATGAAACTTCGGGAGTGATATTTTTGGAACAAACACAATCCGGGGGCCTTGGAGTGGACGTCAAGCAACGAACGAGGCGGCCACAAGGGTGCCCGGCGGGCCCCCTGGGGGTGGGCGTGCCCTCCACCCTCGTGGGCCCCTTGTTGCTCCACCTTCCTACTTCTTCCTCCTACATATACCCACGTACCAAGAAAACCTCCAGGAGCACCACGAAAAACTATTTCCACCGCCGCAACCTTCTGTATCCGCGAGATCCCATCTTGGAGCCTTCGCCGGCGCTCCGCCGAAGGGGGAATCGACCATGGAGGGCCTCTACATCATCTCCAAGGCCTCTCCGATGTGTTGTGAGTAGTTTACCACAGACCTTCGGGTCCATAGTTATTAGCTAGATGGCTTCTTCTCTCTCTTTGAATCTCAATACAAAGTTCTCCTCGATCTTCTTGGAGATCTATTTGATGTAACTCTTTTTGCGGTGTGTTTGTCGAGAGCCGATGAATTGTGGGTTTATGATCAAGTTTATCTATGAGAAATATTTGAATCTTCTCTGAATTCTTTTATGTGTGATTAAGTTATCTTTGCAAGTCTCTTCGAATTATTAGTTTGGTTTGGCCTACTAGATTGATCTTTCTTGCAATGGGAGAAGTGCTTAGCTTTGGGTTCAATCTTGCGTGTCCTTTCCGAGTGACAGCAGGAGCAGCAAGGCACGTATTGTATTGTTGCCATCAAGGATAAAATGATGGGGTTTATATCATATTGCATGAGTTATCCCTCTACATCATGTCATCTTTCTTAATGTGTTACTCTGTTCTTATGAACTTAATACTCTAGATGCAGGCAGGAGTCAGTCGATGTGTGGAGTAATAGTAGTAGATGCAGAATCGTTTCGATCTACTTGTCACGGACGTGATGCCTATATACATGATCATTCCTAGATAATCTCATAACTATGCGCTTTTCTATCAATTGCTCAACAGTAATTTGTTCACCCACCGTAATACTTATGCTATCTTGAGAGAAGCCACTAGTGAAACCTATGGCCCCCGGGTCTATCTTTTATCATATAAGTTTTCCATTTACTTTTATTTGCATCTTTTATTTTCTAATCTATATCATTAAAATACCAAAAATATTCATCTTATCTTATTATCTCTATTAGATCCCACTTTCGCAAGTTTCCGTGAAGGGATTGACAACCCCTTTATCGCGTTGGTTGCGAGGTTCTTGTTTGTTCGTGTATGTGCGTGGGACTTTTGAGGAGCTTCCTACCGGATTGATACCTTGGTTCTCAGAAACTAAGGGAAATACTTACGCTACTTTGCTGCATCACCCTTTCCTCTTCGAGGGAAAAACCAACGCAAGCTCAAGACGTAGCAAGAAAGATTTCTGGCGCTGTTGCCAGGGAGGTCTTCGCTCAAGTCAAGACATACCAAGTACCCATCACAAATTCATCTCCCTCGCATTACATTATTTGCCATTTGCCTCTCGTTTTCCTCTACCCCACTTCACCCTTGCCGTTTTATTCGCCCTCTCTTTCCCGTTTTATATCACATCAATTTACTTTGTTGTTCCAAATTTTACGTGGCTGCTACGGGCTTCTAGTAAGAACCATTCTTACCTATGCGTCAAAACCACAACAATTTTTTCGTCAAGTTGCTGTTTTAACCTTCAACAAGGACCGGCCATAGTCAAACTCGATTCAACTAAAGTTGGAGACACAGACACCCGCCAGCCACCTATGTGCAAAAGCACGTCGGTAGAACCAGTCTCATGAACACGGTCATGTAATGTCTATCCAGGCCGCTTCAGCCAACAATACCGCCGAATCATAGTAAGACGTTGGTGGTAAGCAGTATGACTATTTTCGCCCACAACTCTTTGTGTTCTACTCGTGCATATATCATCTAAGCATAGACCTGGCTCGGATGCCACTATTGGGGAACATGGTAATTTCAAAAAAATTCCTACAATCACGCAAGATCTATCTAGGAGATGCATAGCAACGAGAGGGGAGAGTGTGTCCACGTACCCTCGTAGACTGAAAGCGGAAGCATTTAGTTAATGCGGTTGATGTAGTCGAACGTCTTCACGATCCAACCAATCCAAGCACCAAACATACGACACCTCCACGTTCAGCACACGTTCAGCCCGATGACGTCCCTCGAGCTCTTGATCCAGTTGAGTACAAGGGAGAGTTCCTTAGCACGATGGCGCGGCGACGGTGTTCATGATATTACCGATGCAGGGCTTCGCCTAAGCACTACGACGATATGACTGAGGCGTGTAACTATGGAGGAGGGCACCACACACAGTTAAGAGAACTTGATGTGCTTTGGAGTGCCCTCCTGCCCCCGTATATAAAGGAGGAGAGGGGGAGGTCAGCCGGCCCTTGCAAGGCGCGCCAGGAGAAGGGAGTCCTACTAGGACTCCAAGTCCTAGTAGGATTCCACCTAGAGGAAGAAGGGAAGGAAGGGAGAGGGAGAGGGAGAGGGAAAGGGGGGCCGCGCCCCCTTCCCTTGTCCTATTCAGACTCCCCATGGGGGGGCACGTGCCTCCCCTATGTGGGTTGTCCTCTCTCTCCCCTATGGCCCATGTTGGCCCATTGCTTCCCCGGGGGGGTTCCAGTAACCCCTCCGGCACTTTGTTTTTACCCAAAACCACTCAGAACTCTTCCGGTGTCCGAATAACATAGTCCAATATATTAATATTTATGTCTCAACCATTTCGAGACTCCTCGTCACGTCCGTGATCTTATTCGGGACTTCGAACAAACTTCGGTCATCAAAAACACATAACTCATAATACAAATCATCATCGAACGTTAAGCGTGCGGACCCTACGGGTTCGAGAACTATGTAGACATGATCGAGACAAATCTTTGATCAATAACCAATAGCGGAACCTAGATGCTCATATTGGCTCCTACATATTCTACGAAGATCTTTATCGGTCAAACCACATAACAACATACATTGTTCCCTTTGTCATCGGTATGTTACTTGCCCGAGATTCGATCGTCGGTATCTTCATACCTAGTTCAATCTCATTACCGGCAAGTCTCTTTACTCGTTCCATAATGCTTCATCCTGCAACTAACTCATTAGTCACATTGCTTGCAAGGCTTATAGTGATAAGCATTACCGAGAGGGCCCAGAGATACCTCTTCGAAACACGGAGTGACAAATCCTAATCTCGATCTATGCCAACCCAACAAACACCTTCGGAAACACCTGTAGAGCATCTTTATTATCACCGAGTTATGTTGTGACGTTTGATAGTACACAAGGTGTTCCTCCGATATTCTGGAGTTGCATAATCTCATAGTCTGAGGAACATGTATAAGTCATGAAGAAAGCAATAGCAATGAAACTGTAACGGTCATAATACTAAGCTAACAGACGGGTCTTGTCCATCACATCATTCTCCTAATGATGTGATCCCGTTCATCAAATGACAACAGAAGTCTATGGTTAGGAAACATAACCATCTTTGATTAAGGAGCTAGTCAAGTAGAGGCATACTAGGGACACTATGTTTTTCTCTATGTATTCACACATGTACTAAGTTTCCGGTTAATACAATTCTAGCATGAATAATAAAAATTTATCATGATATAAGGAAATATAAATAAAAACTTTATTATTGCCTCTAGGGCATGTTTCCTTCAGTCTCCCACTTGCACTAGAGTCAATATTTCCGGCGACAAACAGCGTCAACGAGAGCGGGAGAAGGCGACGCAGCTCACGCGGCCACCATGGGAGGGCGGAGATGAGCACAGGAGTGCGGGTGGCGAAAAGCACAGTGGCACGGGTGAACTTTATGCTTGGGCGCGTCGTGCCCGTGCCCGCTGTGGCAAGCTCTGACGTCGGCGAGCGGCAGAGGCGAGTTAATGGCATCGGGACGGCGATTGTGGCAAAGTTTGGCAAGGTGCGGCGGTCGGGGAAGTGAGCACGAGCTCAACAAAGGCTCGGGCGCGACGCAGAGCGCGTCGTCGGCATGCCAGCATGCATGGACGAACGCGGACACCACGTGAACTATGACATCATGCTGCGCTTAGCATAAACTTCATGTCTGGCGTGTAGTCCTTGGTGGTTTGAGTTGTTCCAACGCTTTGAGTTGAACCCAAAAGCTTTGTGTGCGTGGTTTACTTCCTGGTAAGTTTCTGGACAGTAACTGGTGAGGTTAACTATGAGTGATCTAGTAAGAGTTTAGGGCTGAGCTTTGGGGCTTTGCAGTCTCTTAGGAAGGTAATGAAGCTCAAGACAAATCAGACTTATTGGATTAAGGAAAAGTATACTTGCTGTGTAAAGTGCCTATTCTGTCCAGAACAGAAATGATTTTTTGTAGCAAAAATATTCCAAAAAGTTATGCAATATTTTTGCTCAGGGAGGTGCCCTAGGGTTCAAAGAATATTTGGGAATTTTCTCAGAATTTTTGGAGCAATAAAAATGACGGTTGTTTTGGAGCACAAGTTTCTGAAGTGGGTTTCAGAGAAGAAAATGAATATTTTTTTATGAAAAATATTCGCTGGGTCATATTGGGATTTTTGAGAGAAAGAATGATGAGTTAGAGGTGGATGGGTCACTTGGGTGAAAATCAAGGACATGCCCAAGTGTATAAGTCCATTTGAATTTATTCAAAAACTCCAAATTCAAAGCAGAAGCAAATGAAATCCAGAAAAAGAGACAAGGCAAAAACCAGGATGTCACAAACCTCCCCCACTTAGGATGAATCTCGTCCTCGAGATTCGGTTGCTCGGGAAAACAATTCTGGGTAGGCTGTCCTTAAAAATTCCTCTCTTTCCCAGGTTGCTTCTTCCTCGGTGTGATGCTCCCACTGAGCCTTATAAAACTTGATCACTTTACTGCGAGTGACTCTTTTTGTCTCATCCAACATTCTGAACGGTCTCCTCATAGGTTAAATCCTTGGCAAGCTCTATTTCTGACATATCAGTCCTTTTCTTGGGCGGTGAAATACATCTTCTCATCTGTGAGACATGGAACACATTGTGTACTTCTGACTATTCCGGTGGCAATTCCAACTGATAAGAAACTGTGCCAACTCTTGTCATATCTGGGAACGGACCAATATATCTTGGTGTAAATTTTCCTTGGGTCTGAAATCTCTTGATTCCCTTCATGGGTGTGACTTGGAGATACACATGCTCTCTGGGTTCAAAACTGACTGGTCGGTGTTTGGCATCATAATAACTCTTCTGTCGTGACTTAGCCAACTATAGTCTATCTCAGATCTCCTTGACTTGCTTTTCAGCCTCCAATATTAAATCAGTTCCGAAAATGCGGCTATCTCCGGTTTGGGACCAGTTTAACGGAGCGCGGCACTTGCGGCCGTACAAAGCTCCATATGGGGACATCTTCAGACTGGTCTAAAAATTGTTGTTGTATGAGAACTCCAAATATTGTAGACAATATTCCCACTTGGATCCGTGGGCTAAAGCAGATGCTCGAAGCATATCTTCAAGTATTTGATTTACTCGCATAGTCCAGCCGTCTGTCTGCGGGTGATACGTTGTGCTGTATTTTAGGGCGATCCCCAAGGCTTGATGAAGGCGTGGCCAGAATGCAGAGGTAAAGAGTGAACCTCGGTCTGAAGTGATTGATCTTGGCACTCCATGCAAACTAACTATCCGGGACACATATAATTGTGCGAGTTGATCGGCTCGATATGTGGTGCGGATGGGAATAAAATGAGCCACCTTAGTCAGCATGTCCACCACGACCCATATTGCATCGTTGCCTCGGTGAGTTCTGGGTAGACCGGTGACAAAATCCATGCAGACGTCATCCCACTTCCATTGTAAGACGGGTAGGGGTTGGAGAAGTCTGGCGGCTTTCTGGTGTTCCGCCTTCACTTTGTTGTATACATCACAACAAGAGACAAAGTATGCGATGTCCTTTTTCATTCCATCCCACCAAAATATCTGCTAAAGGTCGTTGTAGATTTTGGTACCTCTGGGGCGAATTGAATACGAGGATTCGTGTGCTTCTGCCAAAATCTTCTTTCTCAAGTCTACTTGCTCCGGTACACAAATCCGTCCTCGAAACCTTAGTGTACCTTGCGGATCCTTAGAGAAATCCTGGGTCTTGCCTTCTTGCAGACGTTTGATATGGCCTTGTAGAGTTGAGTCGTCTGCCTGGGCCATGCAAATATCATCCTCGAGGGTAGGAGCTATTTCCAATATATTTGCAAGGCCGGCGTCCACAATCACCAAGTTAAGCTGAGCAATCTCTTGTTGGAGTTCAGGAGGCAAGGACTCCATCATGGCATTTAAACTGTCAGGCTTGCGACTGAGGGCATCAGCAACCACGTTGGCCTTACCCGGATGGTAATTTATTCCCAGATCATAGTCCTTGACCAACTCGAGCCATCTTCGTTGTCGAAGGTTTAAGTCTGGCTGAGTAAATATATATTTGAGACACTTGTGGTCGGTAAATATCTGACAGCTTTTTCCAATGAGGTAATGTCTCCAAATTTTTAGAGCGTGCACAACTGTGACCAACTCCAAATCTTGTGTAGGATAATTCCCTTCATGGGGTCATAGCTGGCAAGATGCTTAGGCTACAACCTTGCCATCTTGCATGAGTACACATCGAATACCTTTCCTAGATGCGTCATAGTACACATCAAAGCTGCGGTAGATGTCTGGGAGAGTCAGTATTGGTGCTGATGTTAATCTGGCCTTTAGCCCGTTAAAGCTCTTCTCACAGTCCTCAGTCCATTCAAACTTCTTATCTTTCTTGAGGAGCTCTGTCATTGGCTTGGCAATCTTGGAAAAACTTTCGATGAAACGTTGGTAGTATCCGGCTAATCCAAGAAAACTTCGGATTTCGGATACGGTCGTGGGTGCTGCCCAATCAAGCTGTCTTTCACTTTGCTAGGATCCACAGCGATGCCTTCCACTGACAGAACATGTCCCAAAAATCTGACTTGCTTGAGCCAAAACTCACACTTGCTGAATTTTGCATATGGCTGATGGTCACGGAGTCTCTGCAAGACTGCTCTGAGATGAACCTTGTGCTCTTATTCACTTTTTGAGTACATGAGAATGTCATCGATGAAGACCACCACAAACTTATCGAAGAAATCCGTGAATACCTTATTCATCATGTGCATGAAAAAGGCAGGGGCATTTGTGAGACCGAAAAACATCACTGTATGTTCGTAAAGACCGTATCGGGTAGTGAACGCGGTCTTAGGAATATCTTCCTTTTTGATCTTGAGCTAATGGTATCCGGTCCTTAAATCAATCTTGGAAAACACTTTTGGCCCACTGAGTTGATCGAACAAATCATCAATCCTTGGTAGCGGGTATTTGTTCTTGATGGTGACATTATTCAACCGACGGTAGTCCACACACATACTAAGACTGCCGTCTTTCTTGTCCACAAATATTGCGGGTGATCCCCATGGTGAAGAGCTCGGGCAGATATATCCTTTTTGAAGCATCTCATCAAGCTGTTTCTTTAATTCCATGAGTTTGGACGAAGGCATTCGATAATACTTCTTGTATAATGGTGCGGTCCCGGGCACAAGGTCAATTGCAAACTCAAGCTCTCGGTCTCGCGGCATGCCCGGTAATTCCTTAGGGAATACATCAGGGAACTCACTGACCACAGGAATTAATTCCAATTCTTCAACTACAGCGGTGAAGACCAATTCTCTCTTGGGGATGCTTCTACGAGCATAGAATTTTGTGGATCGCCCTTCCTGACTTGTTAAGGTGACTTCTCGGGTCAATGCATACTTGATATTGGGTCAACCAATTCATTCCCAAAATAACATCCAGCTTGGCAGACTCGATGACTATCAAAGAAGTTGGAAAATGGACTCCCTTGATATCAATTTCCAAATTACGACAGACTAGATTGCTTCTGAGCACGGATCCCAGGGATTAAACCATCATATTTTCCCCCAAAATCGAGCAAGGAAATTTGTTTTGGGCAACGAAACTCCGAGAAACAAAAGAGTGGGAAGCCCCAGAGTCAAATAAAATTATTGTAGGTATGTTATTAACAGGAAACATACCAATGACGACTTCTGGGTCTTCTTGGGCTTTGTTTGCGGAGAGGTGATGAACTTGCCCTTGGATGATCCTTTGGACAGGGTGTGGCCCCATGTGGTTGACTTGCAGCCAGAATGGGGAATTTGATTTGCCGTTCTTGGGGCACCATCTAGCATAATGTCTGGTTTGTCCACAACTAAAGCAAGAGTTGTTGCGCTGACACTCTTCGCGCACTGGACTGGTCACGACATTCTTGACTTTAGTGGTCTCGTTCACATTCTGCTGCCAATTTGGTTTGTATTCAACTTGAGTCTGCTGCCAGGTATGAGCCTTCTGCACCGGTTGTCTGTCCTTCTTAGGCTCGAATTTACACTTGTGGTCATTATCTGCGGGTCAGTTGTCGTGCACAGGCTTGTGTTCCCTCTCTCCAATGAGGGCTTTGTTTACCAAAGTCTGGAAGTCTAGAAAGTCGAGCATACTGAGAGTGCACCTGAGGTGTTGGTTTAATCCTCCAAGAAACCTGTCGATCTTCCTTTCTTCCGTGGCCACATCATAGAGAGAATAACGGGCCAAATAGTTGAATTGTGCAAATATTCACTCACTGACAGACTTCCTTGAGTGAGAGCGAGGAATTCACGTTGCTTGACCTTCATAATACCGGTGGGAATATGGTACTTGCGAAAATGGTCCTTGAAATTAGTCCAAGTGATTTCTTCGCCCGCAGGCCACATAGCTTTAGCATTATCCCACCATATAGCAGCAGCCCCTTCAAGATAGTGTGTAGCAAACGGAACCTTGTCAGCTTCTTCAGTGCGAGCAATCTCAAGCTTCTTCTCAATAGTTCACAACCAATCATCAGCTTCCAAAGGATCAACCACTTGACTGAAACTGGGAGGCTTAGTCCTTTGAAAATCTGACAGCGTTGAGTGATGACCATTCTGATTTCCGTTCTGCCCAACCATAGCTTGCACACTTTTTAACAGCTCAATCAGATCGTTGTTTCTTCTTTCTTCAAACATGCGCATAATTTGTTCAGTGGAGGGCAGATGTGGCGATGGATACGGCTCGGAGGAATGTCCTACCTATCCTGCTGAGCGACGAACAGGGACATCCTCACAAGTATGTGTGCTGCTGCCTCCCCGCGTCATCCTACTGTTTGTTTTCCCAATAGAAGCAACCGCGATGAGCAACATCCAAAAATGGGAAGAAAAGCCAGTGACAAACCCGAAAGAAGCGAAAACAAAATGTCGAGAAACAGAGCGAATAATAAAGTTCCAACATAATTATACATAGACTCGTACATGAAAGGTAGACATCATGACGGGTACGACTACTCTCATACATGAAACGATGCATCATGGCTCATACAACTACATCCGTACATCACATGACAACTGCGGATACTCAGATGCTCTAGCGCTCTGATGACGCTGCTGGGTCCTCTCCTAGGTCGGGCTCAAAACCTGAACTGACGATGTTAACTGAGACCTCCGGGTTAAAGTTAACACGACGACGCTGCCTCGAGGGCTCTCCCTCAGGGGTAGGTGTGGGATGAGAACAGAGCATGGGGGCTGCGGGGGTAGCGAGAAGAGACGCCCACTCAGCAGGGGCACTGTGAGGGGTCACTCTCGAGGTGTCCGTGCTACTCGGAAGAGTAACCGGGGAAACAGGCGAGCTAGAACCGGGCACAATATAAGGAGTAAATCCCATAGAAGGGGGAGTGGGATAGGACCTAGCGGCTACTAAAGCAGTGCGATCACGAGTCAACTCTCGAGCTAGCTCGTGAATCAAAATATAACTAGCAGTGGTGTATCGAAAAAGGTGGCTAATGTCACTATCGGACGCCGGATCAATGATAGGAAAACGGACACGACCATCGTCGTGCAAAGATGGATAGTAGTGAAAACCTGGGTGAGTCTGCATTTGGACCTCGGTATAGCGTAGCTCAACGAGGACCTTGAACACAGCAAACTGAATGGCCTGAGCGGCGATGGAAGCAAAACCGCTCTGAGAGGTATGAGTGTAAGAGCCTAATGAAGAACTGGTGCGCAGAGTAACCACGGGGTGATACTCGTACACTGAGTCAGCTAGACGCTTCTGGTACACCCGATATGCTGGGTCGTCACCGTGAGGGTAAAGTCGATGCCATACATTCTGAAGAAGATGCGGCAAAGTGTATGGCAACAACTCCAACTGGCACGGATATGGCGCTGGAGCCATCTACACTCACAACCATTAGTCGGTTAGAAATGACAACAAACCAAATGCATGCAATGCAACAACCAGATGCAAACACTACCGACACTCAATTAGCAAGCTAGCTAATGTTCAACTAACATGTCGGGGATCTAGCGTGTCCTACAGTCAGCGCGGCTCTGATACCAAGCGTTGTGGCACCCCGGCTCAGAGCAACCGGTTTACCTTGCATTGCCAGCCCAGAGATCAAGTTTTCTGGCAACACACAACATCTTGGTACAGAAAACAACCGCTTTATTGATGCTAGCGGAAACATAGTGTGATATTACATCAAGTAGCGAGGCCAAGCGGCACACACGGTGCGGCTGAACAACATGTACATTATTTAGTGAACATAAAGGGGCCTCGATCACGACAACTACGCGGTAGCGGAATGACAATGAAGCGGGACTCCATAGCACAGGGACACTGATGTGGACACGGTCTAGACATGGTAGCACTCCGATCCGGTTAGACTTTCCTAAAAGCTGGCATAACACGCCAGGTCAGTATATTGAATATACTTGCAAGCTCAGAACAAGCATAAACATAATGGCAAACAATATCATGACATTTAATCAAGTTAAATGCAGGTAAACATACTACTGATGCCGTGCAAACCAACTTGTGCACCGAGTCCCTTGGACTCTCTTACCAATGGATTACCTCGTAACCAAACGGTGATCACTCCCGGATCTCAAACAAACAAACACTTTGGTTTCCACAACAAACACTCTCAATGATCTCATCACTTAACTAGTGACAAACATGTAACTTAGTGTGCAAGATTTTCTTATTAATGTTGATCCATGGCGTGACTTACTCATGAGTTGTGTCCGTAACCGAGGACGCGACTATCGATAGATTAATACACTCTGCAGAGGTAGTACACTGGACCTACATCACGGAACCGATGGCCTTGCACTCCCATTCGGGTGGACCAACGACATTCCGACAGGACTCCCCCATTGCCATGACACTCCCTCGGCACTCCGACTAACTCCCCACTGGGCTAAGTCATGGGTGGCCCCGTGCCTACCAAAGGCATCAACGGACACCATCGTGGCATAACTTAAACGGTCCCAAATAGGGACAAGGTACCATACAACAACAACAACAGGCACACAAGGTTATGTCTGCTTACCAGGCCAGGGTACCGCACACCCATAACCTTCCCTCGTTGGAGGCACCGACCAAAGGCATGACAACGGACCGAATAAAGGCCTTCCCATAAAGGCAAATGTGGTTGCACTGGGAAAAACTCGATTCAGTGGCACCATGAGCCGATCAACTTTATATTCAAGTTCAATTAACATCAGGTTTAACTTGAAATGAAAATACTCGAGTCACCATATGCCATGATCATGCAACCATTCGACATGCATCACATACCACTTAGAATAAACAGATCAACATCATCAAAAAATTTACTTGCACAAGTCAACACTAAACTTTACTGATTCTATTTCACTGGTTATTAGCACTCATCAGTTTTAATTATCAGATTATCATATGAAACCAAATCATCACATGAGAAAATAATACCGATACTAGTCATATCACAACCATAGCAAAATCACATAGTCAACTACTCATGCTAGATCACACTAGTCTAGGTACTCACTTATATAGACTAAGCATTTTAATCATGCCAAATAACTAACATAAGCATTGTTCATTAAATGAGTATATGCAAGAAATAACTTATTTTCAAGTTGGAAAATCATGAATATTGCAATGACACCATGAAAATGTTGGTGTGGCTTGCCTTAGTTCAAAGGAGCTTCACACTCCTCCTAGGTCTCTTCAAGACAAGCTTCTCCTTCTGAAAACAATTAAAATCACAAAAAGAAAATATCAAAAACACTTCTAAAAATTACCAGAAAATCTAGACAACAGAAAAATTCTCTTTTTTGGTGTGCTGCTAGATCTTTTCAATAAGAACACAATGCAAAAAGAATCAAATCATTTGGACTTACGATTTAAAAGTTATAGCAGGCCAAACTTTCTGGTCAAAATTTGATTTTTAATTTGAATAAAAAGAAAACCAGGAGGTGACGTCAATGGCGTATTCCTAGGAATACGCCACCACTCATACCGCTTTGGGTGTGATCAGTGAGGCTGATCGTGGGCCCCACGCGTCAGGTTGGGGGAGAGAGAGAAAGAAACAGAGGTGGGCGACGCTTCTCCGTCGCGTTCTCCGGTGAGGAGCGCCCGATGACCAGAACTAGAGGGATAGGAAGAGAGATGGGGTCGAGGCACAACTGCTCGTACCTATGGTTTGGTCAGGGCTGATCGGACGGGGTCAGAACTAGCCTCTCCAGCGAATGCAGAGAGCAGAGCTCGCCGGAGTTGAAGATGACAGCGACATGGGGCGGCACCAAGGGCTCCAACAGGGTCAGACGGCACCAGTCCACCACCGGCGAGTCGCGTAAGGAGTGGGTGGAGCTTGAGAGGCACCAGAGTGAGGAGGAGGAGCTACGGGGGATCTGAAAGTGCGTTATATCGACTAGAGGGGGGTGAATAGGCGATTTTTATGAATTCTTCACTGAGGAATTTGCCGGTGAGGAAATTCCTTACTGAAGAACTACTAGCAGCGGAATAAGTACTCAGAAGTAAGCATAACAGGATACAAGCATGGTCATCATGATGAGATGAAGACTAGCACAGAGTACAGAAAGCGTAAACACAGGATAACAAGATGAAGACAAACAAACTGAAGAAATTGAACTGAGGAATTTGAGAAAGTCTTCAGTCAAAGTCTTCAAGCACATATATGAACAACATACAACACAGTAATGAGGAAATGAAAGAGTTGAGGAAATAGAACCAGTTAGTTGGTGAAGACAATGATTTGGTAAACCAGTTCCAACTGTTGTCTCAGTTGTACGTCTGGTTGGAGCGGCTGAGTATTTAAACTCGAGGACACGCAGTCCCGGACACCCAGTCACTGAGCCGCAACTCAGGACACCCAGTCCTCACCGTATTCTCCTTGAACTAAGACCACGCAGGCCTCGTCCAATCACTCGTGGTAAGTCTTCAGGTGACTTCCAAACCTTCACAGACTTGGTCACTCGGCAATCCACAATTCCTCTTGGATGCTCTAGACTTTGACGCCTGACCGTCTGGAAGAAGCACAATCTTCAAAGGTAACAAGTGTCGGATCCATGCAGGATCAATTTCTTCAGTGATGCTCAATCACTTTGGGTTTGTGGGGGTTTGGTTTTGGATTTTCCTCACTTGATGATTTTCACTCAAAGTCCTCGGAGGATGGGTTGCTCTCAAATGACAAGTGTCAAGTTCTCTCGGAGTAGCCAACCAGCTAGTGGTTGTAGGGGGAGGCTATTTATAGCCTAGGGAGCAGCCCGACATGATAAGACATAAATGCCCTTCAATAATATGACCGTTAGGTGGATAAGATATTTTGGGACAGCCGGCGCGCAGCACAGCAATGGTCGAAAATTTGACTCTCAAATTCCTCAGGGCTATCATGTTCCTCACTGTGTAGGCAATTCGCACTGGCGAATTCCTAACTCCTCAGTCAGAGCAAAGTCCTCAGTGACCAGAAGAACTGCGTCTCTGTCACTGAAGAAATTGACTGAACCGTATGAGATTTCCAATGGCTTCACTCGAAGGGATTGGTAGGTGTAGGATTTTGAGTTGAGCATCACATGGAAATTTTTCCTTAGTATTCCCTCGACCCCCTTTAACAGTACAATGTTTCCTATGACTCAAGAAAGAGAAAATGAAACTATGAAAACAAAAGTCTTCACGCTTCATGTTCCTCAAATGAATACCAAGTCTTCAAGGTCACACCAATTTCTTCACTTTCAAAGTCTTCAGAAAGTCTTCAGAATATCAAAGTCTTCAGTCGAAGAACTTCATTTTTAGGGGTCGACTTTCTCTGTAAATATCAAACTCCTCATAGACTTATAGACCTGTGTACACTCACAAACGCATCAGTCCCTTAACCTATAAGTCTTCAATACACCAAAATCACTAAGGGGCACTAGATGCACTTACAATCTCCCCCTTTTTGGTGATTGATGACAACATAGGTTAAGTTTTCAACGGGGATAAACATATAAAGTGTAAATACTGATATTGAGGAATTTGATTGCAAGATATAGAAGAACTCCCCCTGAGTATGTGCATAGTGAGGAATTTGCTTTTGAGGCAATGCACATTTGAAGAATTGAATCATGGAGATCTCCCCCTATATCTTGTAATTCATACACGCATTTGATATATAACATGAAGAATTTGAAATGCATGATGAAATATGGTGCCTGATGAGATTCAACATGCGTGCAATAATATTAACGAGGAATAAGCATGCAGAATAACACATCAAAAGTATCAGAGCTCAGTGCATTAAAAGCATCAGAGCACCGTTCAAAAGTATCAAGGCACCATCGGGTTTAAGATTACAACTCGATCCAATAAAAGTTTCGGAAGAACAAGAGTTGTAACTTAAAAAAAATGCCCTTAGTATAGACCCGCTTGAATACTAACTCAGATTTCTCCCCCTTTGTCATCAAATGACCAAAAGGATCGAAACTGAGGACTAACGCCCCTGAAGAATTTCAAGTCGATGGAGGAGCGCCAGCGTTGTCGGGGTTGCTTGTGGTAGTAGGGCCTGCTGCAGTGTCGTCCAAATCTTCATACTCATCAGTGTCGCGCGATGAAGAATAAGAGCTGGCCACCAGTGGAGGAACTTTGACCCTCTTGAATTCTTCGGAGGAGGTGCAGACCAGTCAAATTCTTCCTTAAGACCCATGGTCTTCAGTTCTTCGGCGCTATAAACATGAGTGAGAACAACCCAGGTGCGGTTGAGGGTTTCATGAAGGTAGTAGTGGTTCTTCTTCACTGCATTATGTGTTGAGGTCATGTTGTGAAGAATTGCACCAAACTGACGCTTTACCCATTTGTGATTGCGATCAACCTTCTGATGAAGACTGAGGAGTAACTCACGATCAGTCATCACCCTGGGTGCTGTGGCTTGAGGATTTTGCTTGGCTGAGGTATTTGCGGCAGTGTCATGTGTGGCAGAGTCGTCATTGGTAGAATAAGATGTAGCCGAACGAAATTGACCATCCAATGGACGAGTGCCTTCATCGATCACAGCAGTTGCCTTGCCTTTATCATCAGATGATGAAACTGGTCGCTTGAGGACTTCAATGGGAGGCAAGTAGCTACCATGGTTCAGAGTGTCAGCCTTGTAATTCAGTGAAGACCTTGCCCTTATGAATCTCATAATCCAAGGCGCATAGGGCTTCAGCTCGAATGGTGACATTGCAACATTTGCAAGAGTCCTCATGAAGAAATCATGGAAGTTGACGGGAACACCATGAATGATGTTGAAAAGCATGTTCTTCATGATGCCAACGACTTCTTCATCATTTGAATTGTGGCCTTTGATAGGACTCATTGTCTTCGTCAGAATGCGATAGACAGTCTGAGGCACATAGAGCAATTCCTTGACGAGGAATTTGGTTCGTGGGGCCTGCCCTGGCTTCAAAGGCTTCATGAGCACTTGCATATAATGATTTGTCAGTTCAGGGTCATTGTAGATGCAACGTGCACTATCATGGGGAGGATCAAGAGGAAGAACACGAAGCAATTCAGTTGCTGGTGCCTTATAATGAGTGTTTTCAGTCATCCAATCCAACACCCATGAATTGACATCTTCAGCATCTCCGGTGATATGCAGTGTGGCGTAGAATTGAAGAATGAGTTCTTCATTCCAATCACAGATATTAGTGCAGAAGTTCAGTAGTCCTGCATCGTGAATAACACTGAGGACTGGCTCGAAGCACGACAGAGATTCCATATCCACATCAGGAATATGTTCACGATCGAAGATTTTGTCCTTGTCAAATAGCAGTGAGGAATAGAAGTTGGCTTGACTAGCAGTCCAGAAACGCCTCTTCCTTATGCGAGCAGAGTCATATGGATTATAGTCAGTGAAGAACACATGCTCCGAAAAGAAGTCTTCAGCCTTGAATTTTTGCTTGCTTGAGAACGGATTCTTCGGCTTGGGCAGAGGAGTGTCAGTGATTTGCAGCACAACCTCAGGAATTGCGAGCTCAGGTTCTTCAGGCCGAGGAATTTCTGATTCCTCTTCTTGTGCAACTTGAGGATCAACAGCAGCAGGTTCTTCAGCACTAGCGGCTGGAATTTCTTCATGAACAGAAGGAGTGGGATGAGTTTCTTCAGAGCCCATCTGAACTATGGTTGCCGGGGACTAAGGAATTTGTTGGATAGGTGTGAATGGAGGAGTATTGGGATGCTGACTTTCCCAAAATTCATCATTCATCACTGGTGTAGTGCATCCAATATCCACATCTTCATCTTCAATTTCCTCAACACCAGCCTCTTCAGCTGTGAACTGAGGCGGAGGTGAGGAAATGACTGGCGTTGAAGGGATTGCGTCCACTTCAATTTCATCATCAAGCTGCTCTAACATAGCAGCAGAATGATTTTCTTCATCAGATCCACTTGGGATCTTGTAGTCTTCTCCATAAGGAACAATTTCCTTTGAGGACATGGAGGAAATTGGAACAACATCAATAGGATTTTCAAGAGAGCTGGTCATTGGCTTCATTTTCTTCATAGCCGAAGAATTTGATGCAGCTGATGCCTTCCTTTTCTTCACTGCAGCTCGCTCTGCAGCCTTGGTCTTCTTCACTTCAGAGGCAGAAGGAAGAATTGGAGTTGGTGTAGGCGCGGGAGGAGCTGAGGAATCTGGTTGATTTTCTTCAGGCGCAACTGATGCAGTTGCCCTGATCTCTTCAGTTTCTTCAGGCGCACCACTAGTGGATGCTCTGGCAATTTCTTCAGCGGCTGGGATGGAGTCATCAGCCCTGGAACTTCTATTTTCATCAGCAGGCTGAAAGTCATCAGTGGTGCTGGCATGTTCTTCAGCAGGCTGAGCAGAGTCTGCAGCCTGAGGATTTTCTTGTTGTGATGGGGCTGCAACAGTTGTCATTGTCTTCGTCAGGTTGACGAATCTCACTTTGGCTCCTTGCCAATCAGTATTGTATGCATCGAAATCTTTGCTGAGGGCTTGGATTTCAGATTGAGCTTGGAGAAGTTCCTCAGGTGTCATGCTGACAACATTCTTCTTCAGGAGATTCTCCTTCCTGTATTGAGCCTTCTTGATCTCACGAGCCTTCTCAAATTTCCATTTCTCTTGAGTGATGAAATGGGTCAGCATGTGACTTTGACCGGGAGTCAGAGGCAGATCAGGCATTGGAGTGTTTGGATCCTTGTGCCAGAGATCAATGTAATCGAGGATCTTCTTCGGATCCAAAAGCAGTGGCACAGATGTGCCTTTGGCTCTAGCGGCCTTCGCTTGTCTGTCTCTGATGATTTCTGCAAGTTCATCATCAGAGGCTTCATCATCAGATGGCACTTGGAATGCAACCTGATTCTTCCTTGGACTTGGCCGAGGACCGCGTCCAGCTGTTGCTTTAGTCTTCAACAGTGTGGGGCCTGATGAGGACATTGGTGCAGCTGAGGAACTTGCTAAGACACCAGAAGCAATTGAAAAACCACTAGTCCTTTGGCATGTAGCCAGATGCACAGGAGTTGAGGACTTTGGTGGAGCAGTAACAGTCTGAGGAATTTGCCGTGAGGGCATAGCTGAGGAACTTGGCCGTGAGGGCGCTGTTGGTGAAGCACTTGGCTTGCGAGCAGGCTTCTTTGGCATTGATTTCCTCGGTCTGACCGAGATCTCAGCAGCAGCAGTAGCAGAATCCTCATTGAATTTCCTCACTGTCTCCTTGGCTTGTCTTGCCAATTTAGCTTGGCGCTTAGCCCATTCTTCAGGAAAGTCTTCACCACTTTTGATGCTAGTGGGATCAGCTACTTGGCCAGGTGCCAACGGAGCTCTTGGGCATGGAGGATTTAAAGCGAATTTCTTCATGTACTTTGGAGTAACATATTGATATTCCCTCCATTCTCTTGCCCATCTCCGTTCAATTCTCTGAATGCGCACTTTACGCTGATTTTTGTTCTCTTTGCCAAACTTGGCTTCATCAGGTGTGCAATAGTCCTTATAGAGTTCATCAGGGATTTCGAAAGCAGTCATGATCTCAGGCCTCTTTCCTCCTTTCTGCGGTCTCTTTCCTTCAACCATATTCTTCAGATGAGGAATTTGAACAATTGAACACTCTGAAGAAGTATGCAGTTTTTCTTCAAGGAACGCTGCAAATGAGTTAAGTTGATGAGAACCTAGTGATTCAGCAGCGAACATGAGTACCTGTGAACAGAGTGTAGGTGCGAGGAATTTGGAGAGGTCATATGCGTTCTCAGAAGGTTTTTCGAAAAGACAAGTTTTGAGGAATTTGACCAGTTGAGCCTTGAGGAATTTCACTAAGCGCTCTTGTCTTAGGTTCCAGAGTTGTACAGATCGAAGATCCACACAATTGAGGAATCTTGAAGAAAATGAGTGCTTCGAGAAATGGATCAAGAGCATACAGTGTGTGAGGTGTTCATATGTGTGAAGATTTGAAGAATAAAACACCTTTGAAGATTTTCAGGAAAGTTTGAGAATCAAAGTGAGTAATAAAAGTAACTTTTAATTACCCGAAATGAAGAACACGGCGAACTGAGATGAACAGATGTGAAGTTCGTCTGGTTCGATCTCCCACACCCTAACTTGGCAGAGGGAAACAGCTACGGCAGCGGCGGAGTGAAGATTTCCGCAACCGGCGTGAGTACGACGGCGACGAGGTCGAGGCAGTGAAGCTCTTCCTCACCGGCGATGATGGAGTAGCGGCGGCGCTAGGGTTTGAGGAGCTCGAGCGAGAGACAGCGGCCAAGCGGAGTAAATGAAGTGAGGAAGGGGAGAGGGGTATTTATAGCCACGGTAAAAAAACTGTTCGCCCGAAGATTTTGGGACGAACATGCCCCTGCCCTTTCTCCTTCATGCGACATGTGTACCCACGTAATGTGCATATGAGATCGTGTAAGATCATGGGTGAATAAAATAATGCATCATGGGATGCGGAACGGTTTGAGCGGTAAACCCGAAAATCTGGATAAGATTTGTTTTAAAGTTTCGTTCGCAATTTCTTCAGCTGTCAAGGACACAGTGAAGACTTTGAACGAGTTTCAAATAGAACGCACATGAAGAATTTGTGAATAGATTGGGTTGAGTATAGCATAGAGGGGGAAGGGTCCGATCACATTCACTTAGCAGAAATCACAACTTGAAGAAATAGCAATAAGTGAATGCTGTAGAGGACATAAACTCATATATATGTATATAGCAATGAAGAAAAACGACGGAACCAGTGAAGATTTTGCAAAGTTGAAAATTTTGAAAAACTGAAGAATTTCAAAAACTAAGGAAAAACTCAAATTGAAGATTTTCAACTTTTGTGGTGGCGTGACCCATCGTATAAGAATGATGATTTCAGACACCGCGTACAATTGTCGTAGGGTTCTGAGAATCAAATTCTTCATTAATTTCTTCACACTTAGAGTGTTATTCTTCATTGATTGAAGAAAAACGTTTCTTCATGTGTTGCACATCTAAGTCATCAATTCTGCATAAGGGTTAGGATGTGTGTCCTTTTCAAAGAACATTCGAAGATTCTAAGATATTTAGCTCACACCGCAACTTGCTAAATCTCTTCTCATCCAAGGGCTTGGTGAAGATACCAGCTAGCTGTTCTTCAGTCTTCACATGCTTGATGGAGATGTCGCCCTTCAACACAAGATCACGAAGAAAATGATGACGGATTTGAATGTGCTTTGTCTTCGAGTGCTGAACTGGGTTGTGAGCAATCTTGATGGCACTCTCATTGTCGCAGAGGAGAGGCACATTCTTCACGTTGACGCCATAGTCCTTGAGGGTTTTCTTCATCCAAAGCAGTTGAGCACAGCATGAGCCAGCAGCAATGTATTCAGCTTCACCAGTAGACAGTGATACGCAGTTCTGTTTCTTCGAGGACCAACACACCAAAGATCGTCCGAGGAAATGACAAGTGCCAGATGTTGACTTGCGGTCCACACGATCACCAGCATAGTCAGAGTCAGAATATCCAATGAGATCAAAAGCATAGCCCTTGGGGTACCATAATCCTAGTGTTGATGTGTGAGCTAGATATCGAAGAATATGCTTCACAGCCTTATGGTGTGATTCCTTCGGTGCAGCTTGAAATCGGGCACACATGCAAACACTAAGCATTATATCTGGCCTAGATGCACATAAGTACAATAAAGAACCAATCATGGAGCGGTATACCTTGTGATCGAAGTCAATACCATTTTCATCAGTGCATAGATGGCCATTTGTGGGCATAGGAATTTTGACGCCTTTGCAATCTTGCATGCCGAATTTCCTCAGTACATCTTTGAGGTATTTCTCCTGAGATATGAATATGCCATTGCGCTGCTGACGAATTTGAAGACCTAAGAAGAATTTCAACTCTCCCATCATAGACATTTGATATTATTCACTCATCATATAGGCAAATTCATCACTATAACGTTGGTCAGTACAGCCAAAGATAATATCATCAACATATATTTGGCACACAAACAGTTCACCATCATAAGATTTAGTAAAGAGAGTAGGGTCGAGTGAACCAGGTGTGAAGCCATTCTTCACGAAGAATTCCTTCAATGTATCATACCACGCGTGAGGGGCTTGCTTGAGGCCATAGAGGGCCTTATTGAGTTTGAAGACTTTGTCAGGATTCTTTGGATCTTCAAAACCTGGGGGTTGAGCAACATATACTTCTTCCTCAAGCTTACCATTGAGGAATGCACTTTTCACATCCATTTGATATAATATGATATCATGATGGTTAGCACAAGCAAGTAATATGCAAATAGCCTCAAGTCTAGCAACATGTGCAAAAGTTTCATCAAAATCAATTCCTTCAACCTGTGTGTAGCCTTGAGCTACTAATCGTGCCTTATTCCTCACCACAAGGCCATTTTCATCTTGCTTGTTGCGGTAGATCCACTTTGTGCCAATGATATTATGCTTGCGAGGATCTGGGCAATTGACCAAATCCCAGACATTGTTAAGCTCGAACTGATGTAATTCTTCTTGCATATCCTGAATCCACTCCGGCTCTAGAAATGCTTCATCTACCTTAGTGGGCTCTGTGATAGAGACAAAAGCATAGTGCCCACAAAAGTTAGATAAATGTGAAGCTTTTGAGCGTGTGAGAGGACCTGGTGCGTGAATGTCATCGATGATCTTCTCCACTTGCACTTCTTTTGCAACGCAAGGATGAGCTAGTTGTCGCTGAGGAATTTGATCAGCATTTTCTTCAGCACCATTTTCCTCATCATGTTCTTCAGGTGCATCAGCTCGACGTTCTTCATGAACAGGAATGAATTCTTCAGCAGATTCTTCAGTAGGAATGACATCCTCAGTTGCCTTGAGCTTGATAGCATCCTCAGGTGCTGGTTCATCTAACACAAAAGGTAGGTGCTCTCTTTGCGAGCCATTAGTTTCATCGAACCGCACATCTACAGTGTCAACAATCTTGTGAAGAATAATGTTGAAGACTCTGTAGGTGTGCGAGTCCTTTCCGTAACCAAGCATAAAACCTTCATGTGCTTTCGGTGCAAATTTAGAGTTGTGGTGAGGATCTCTAATCCAACATTTAGCACCGAAGACTTTCAAATAACTCACATTGGGTTTCTTGTCAGTGAGGAGTTCATAGGCCGTCTTCTTGAAGAATTTGTGAAGATATACTCTGTTGATGATGTGGCACGCAGTATCAATTGCATCAATCCAAAAACGCTGAGGCGTTTTGTATTCATCAAGCATAGTGCGAGCCATCCCAACAAGAGTTCTGTTCTTGCGCTCCACGATGCCATTCTGCTGAGGAGTATAGGGAGCAGATAACTCATGAGTAATACCAAGTTCATCAAGATAGGCATCAAGACCGGAATTTTTGAACTCAGTTCCATTGTCACTTCTGATATGCTTGATCTTCACACCAAAGTTGGTTGAAGCCCTCGAGGAAAATCGTTTGAAGACTTCCTGCACTTCATGTTTGTAAGTAACAATGTGTACCCATGTATATCGAGAGTAATCATCAACAATGACAAAACCATATAGAGATGCATCATTAGTGACTGCTGAGTAATGATTAGGTCCGAAGAGGTCCATGTGAAGCAATTCGAATGGACGAGTAGTGGTCATGATAGTCTTCGCTGGATGCTTGGCCTTGGTCATTTTTCCAGCTTCACAGGCTCCGCATAAGTGATCCTTGAGGAATTTGACATTCTCAATGCCAATGACATGCTTCTTCTTCGCAAGCGTGTTCAAATTCCTCATGCCTGCGTGACCAAGTCGTCGATGCCATAGCCAGCCTTCTGAAGCTTTTGCAAGTAGGCACACGGCTGGTTGTGGTCCTGTAGAGAAATCAACAATATACAAATCTCCTCTCCTAAAGCCTTCGAAGACTTTGGAATTGTCAGCTTCCATAATCACAACACAGTGATACTTGCCAAAGACAACAACCATATCAAGATCACAAAGCATTGAGACTGACATGAGATTGTATCCTAAGGACTCAACAAGCACGACTTTGTCCATGTGTTTATCCTTAGAGATTGCAACCTTACCAAGACCCAATACCTGACTTTTGCCTTTGTCAGCAAAGATGATATGCTTCAGAGGTGACGGTCATAAGGGAGCATCCATCAATAGATTCTTGTCACCAGTCATGTGATTCGTACATCCACTATCGAGGACCCATTCAGTGGTTTTGGGTTGATCATCCTGCAGATGAATTAGTGTAGCTTACAATCTCATATGCTTCATCAGTGAAGAATATGATATCAAGTTCATCAGATGAATTTCATCAAGCAGTAAACAGATATAGCAGTATGAGGACGCGTTGAAATGAAAGTTCATTTCATCATGATTCGCCTGCGTCCTTTCAGGCATTTTGTCAGGTCCCCAGCAAATTCTTCAGACGTTAAAGCACGTCTGGAGACCTGACCCTACAGAAGAAACTAGTTCTTTTTCTTCACCACCCACATCTGAAGGGGTGGCAAAGAGTTCATCACTCTGCGAGCACCATATGAGAAAGGTGGCAAAGATGCCAAACCATTTCGTTTCACATAAGAGGGGTTAGGGTAAGCATATGAATAAGCAGAGAAATTCTTCGAGGACTTATGAACATAATGATTTGAAGAATAATGCACATATTCATAGCCCTTAGCTCTACCCTGCGACACAGAGTTGTTAGCACAATGATAATCATATGAGGACCTTGATCCTTTTGAGGAATTTGATTCATGTGAGGATTTGGATCCATATGAAGAATTTGGTCCATATGAAGAATTTGATCTGGGGTTCCTATTCTTCACAGGTGGTGTCATGAGGACATTCTCCTGAAGACTTTCAACATAACTTTTGAGAACCCAGATTTTCTTCATAGGGGAACCGTTCCTGCAGTTAGTGCCAACATATCTAGCAAATACTTCACCATTCTGATTTTTGAACAGTTTATAGTTGGAGTCAAATGACTCATCAGAAGAATGAGGAGATTCACATGTAAAGCCAGATAAGTTAGATGGATCAACTGGAGGTCCCTTTGCAGCAACCCATGAGGTTTTGGGGTACTGCTCAGGCTTCCAATATGTTCCATCAGCATTAAGTTTCCTCTCAAAGGCAATACCCTCTTTCCTAGGGTTTCTGTTGAGGATCTGCTTTTTAAGCACATCACAAAGTGTTTGATGCCCTTTGAGGCTTTTGTACATGCCTGTCATGTAGAATTCCTTCAGCCCTGCATTGTCAGTGATACTAGCAATGTCCTCAGATGAGGAACTAGTGATAGCAGAGGCAGATGAGGAATTTGTAACAGTTGAAGCATTTGAACATTCAGGTGAAGAATTAGCAGATTCACGTTCAATGCACTTTAAGCATGGAGGAACAAATTCTTCCTGAGAAGCGCTGATTTGTTGAGCTAGTAATGAATCGCGCTCCTTCTGAAGATCTTCATAACACACTCTTAGCTTTTCAAGATCTTCCTTTCTTTGAAGAGATTCAGAGGAAAGCTTCTCGTGATCTTGCTTTTCTTGAAGAAATTCATAAGAAAGTTTCTCATGATCAGACAAGAGAGTGTTATGATGACTTTGAAGGTTATCAAACCTAGACTGAAGTCTTTGAAGATTTTCAGTCAAGGATTTAGTGCGATCCATTTCTTCACCCAACATATCATCACTTTTGTCTAGCATGTTTTGAACCTTTTCAAAAGCCCGTTGTTGTTTTACAACAATCTTAGCAAGTTTAGAGTAGCTGGGCTTGAGATCCTCATCAGATTCGTTTTCACTAGATTCAGAGGAGTTGTATTTGAGTACCTTAGCACCTTTCGCCATGAAGCAATAGGTGGGAGCGTAGCCATCATTATCTTCATCAGGCTTGTCGGTGCGGTCAGTTTCTTCAGTGTTGAAGATGGACTTGCTGACGAAAGCAGTAGCGACGGCCAGACTCGCCACACCAGATTCAGATTCTTCAGACGCCTCCTCTTCATCATTTTCCTCAGATTCAGCTTCAAAGTCCATTTCCTTGCCAATGAATGCCCGAGCCTTCTTGGAGCTGCTCTTCTTGTGAGATGAAGACTTCGAGGATTTTGATGACGAAGATTTTGACGATTTCTTCTTCTTCTTTGCATCATCAGAACTGTAATCCTTGTATTTCTTCTTCTTCATTTCCTTTTCCCACTGAGGACAATCTTGGATATAGTGACCAGGTTTCTTGCATTTGTGGCACAACCTTCTCTTATAGTCACTGGATGAGGAATCACTACTTCTTGAGGATTTTCCAAAGCGACCACGTCTTGAGAACTTCTGGAATTTCTTCACGAGCAGTGCAAGCTCCTGGCTCAATTCTTCAGGATCACCAAGGCTACTACCAGAATCCTCACATTTAGAGTCAGACACAGCCTTGGCCTTCAGGGCATGTGGTTTGCCATAGCTTGAGCCATAGAGATCTCTCTTTTCAGCAAGCTAGAACTCGTGAGTATTTAGCCTTTCGAGGATATTAGCAGGATCAAGAGACTTGTAGTCAGCACGTTCTTGTATCATCAGTCCCAGAGTATCAAATGAGGAATCAAGTGATCTCAACAGTTTCTTCACCACCTCATGATCAGTGATGTCAGTGGCACCGAGGGCTTGAAGCTCATTTGAGATGTCAGTGAGGTGATCAAAGGTTTGTTGGACATTTTCATTGTCGAGTCTTCTGAAGCGGTTGAAGAGAGTCCGAAGAACATCAACTCGAGAGTCACGCTGAGTTGAGACTCCTTCATTCACTTTGGACAGCCTATCCCAGATAAGCTGAGCAGTTTCCAAAGCACTCACTCTTCCATACTGTCCTTTACTCAGATGGCCACATATGATATTCTTCGCTTGAGAATCGAGTTGCTTGAATCTCTTCACATCGGTAGCGTTCAGTGAGGGTGTGACAGAGGGGACACCATTTTCCACAACATACCAGAGATCGTTGTCAATTGCCTCAAGATGCATTCGCATCTTGTTCTTCCAGTAGGGATAGTCCGTCCCATCAAAGGTAGGACACCCAGCCGAGACCTTGATCATACCTGCGGTCGACATAATTAAAACTCCAGGCGGTTAAACCAAAATCACACAGAACAAGGGAGTACCTTGCTCTGATACCAATTGAAAGTGCGTTATATCGACTAGAGGGGGGGGGGGTGAATAGGCGATTTTTATGAATTCTTCACTGAGGAATTTGCCGGTGAGGAAATTCCTTACTGAAGAACTACTAGCAGCGGAATAAGTACTCAGAAGTAAGCATAACAGGATACAAGCATGGTCATCATGATGAGATGAAGACTAGCACAGAGTACAGAAAGCGTAAACACAGAATAACAAGATGAAGACAAACAGACTGAAGAAATTGAACTGAGGAATTTGAGAAAGTCTTCAGTCAAAGTCTTCAAGCACAGATATGAACAACATACAACACAGTAATGAGGAAATGAAAGAGTTGAGGAAATAGAACCAGTTAGTTGGTGAAGACAATGATTTGGTAAACCAGTTCCAGCTACTGTCTCAGTTGTACGTCTGGTTGGAGCGGCTGAGTATTTAAACTCGAGGACACGCAGTCCCGGACACCCAGTCACTGAGCCGCAACTCAGGACACCCAGTCCTCACCGTATTTCCTTGAACTAAGACCACGTAGGCCTCGTCCAATCACTCGTGGTAAGTCTTCAGGTGACTTCCAAACCTTCATAGACTTGGTCACTCGGCAATCCACAATTCCTCTTGGATGCTCTAGACCTTGACGCCTAACCGTCTGGAAGAAGCACAGTCTTCAAAGGTAACAAGCGTCGGATCCACGCAGGATCAATTTCTTCAGTGATGCTCAATCACTTTGGGTTTGTGGGGGTTTGGTTTTGGATTTTCCTCACTTGATGATTTTCACTCAAAGTCCTCGGAGGATGGGTTGCTCTCAAATGACAAGTGTCAAGTTCTCTCGGAGCAGCCAACCAGCTAGTGGTTGTAGGGGGCGGCTATTTATAGCCTAGGGAGCAGCCTGACATGATAAGACATAAATGCCCTTCAATGATATGACCGTTAGGTGGATAAGATATTTTGGGACAGCCGGCGCGCAGCACAACAACGGTCGGAAATTTGACTCTCAAATTCCTCAGGGCTATCATGTTCCTCACTGTGTAGGCAATTCGCACTGGCGAATTCCTAACTCCTCAGTCAGAGCAAAGTCCTTAGTGACCAGAAGAACTGCGTCTCTGTCACTGAAGAAATTGACTGAACCGTATGAGATTTCCAATGGCTTCACTCGAAGGGATTGGTAGGTGTAGGATTTTGAGTTGAGCATCACATGGAAATTTTTCCTTAGTATTTCCTCGACCCCCTTTAACAGTACGGTGTTTCCTATGACTCAAGAAAGAGAAAGAGAAACTACGAAAACAAAAGTCTTCACGCTTCATGTTCCTCAAATGAATACCAAGTCTTCAAGGTCACACCAATTTCTTCACTTTCAAAGTCTTCAGAAAGTCTTCAGAATATCAAAGTCTTCAGTCGAAGAACTTCATTTTTAGGGGTCGACTTTCTCTGTAAATATCAAACTCCTCATAGACTTATAGACCTGTGTACACTCACAAACGCATCAGTCCCTTAACCTATAAGTCTTCAATACACCAAAATCACTAAGGGGCACTAGATGCACTTACAGGATCGCCAGCGAGCTCTGGTCAGGATGGCGGCCAGAGGCCTGCCCGACCGGGCCGCGGCTTCTCTACGGACTTGTGGAGGTTGGGTGAGTGTGCGGTGATGCTCGAGGAGGCTGGGGAGGGGTGTATTCATAAGAGAGCAAGGAGGGGGGATGGGCTCCGCCGGAGAGCTTCTGGACACGGCGCCCGGCGACGAACGACATCAGCGAGACGGGGAGAAGGCGATGCACCTCACGCGGCCACTGTGGGAGACCGGAGACAAGCACAGGAGCGTGGGTGGCGACGAGCAAAGTGGCATGGGCACATTGTACACTTGGCTGCGTCGTGCCCGTGCCCGCTGCGACAAGCTCCGGCGTCGGCGAGCGGCAGAGGCGAGTTAATGGCGTCGGGACGACGATTGTGGCAAAGTTTGGCAGGGTGGGGCGTTCGGGGAAGCGAGCACGAGCTCAACAGATAATGCATAATGTTAAGAACGACACATCTCTTTGATCTGAAGAAATACCCTAAGAGATCAACAACAAGGTGTTGGGGAACGTAGTAATTTCAAAATTTTCCTACGCACACGCAAGATCATGGTGATGGCATAGCAACAAGAGGAGAGAGTGTTCGTCCATGTACCCTCGTAGACCGTAAGCAGAAGCGTTAGCACAACGCGGTTGATGTAGTCGTACGCCCTCACCATCCGACCGATCCAAGCACCGAACGTACGGGGCCTCCGAGTTCAGCACACGTTCAGCTCGATGACGATCTCCGGCCTCCCACCCAGCGAAGCTCCGGAGATGAGTTCCGTCAGCACGACGACGTGGTGACGATCATGATGTTCTACCGGCGCAGGGCTTCGCCTAAACTCCGCGACGATATGACTGAGGTGGAATATGGTGGAGGGGGGCACCGCACACGGCTAAGGAACGATCCGTAGATCAACTTGTGTCTATGGGGTGCCCCCCCGCCCCCGTATATAAAGGAGCCAGGGGGGAGGAGGCGGCCGGCCAAGGAGGGCGCGCCAAGGGGGGAGTCCTACTCCCACCCTTCGTTCCAAGTAGGAGTAGGAGAAGGGGGGAAAGAGGAGGAAGAGAGGAAGGAAAGGGGGGGGGCGCCGCCCCCCTTCCCTTGTCCTATTCAGACTAGGAAGGGGAGGGGCGCCCGGCCCCCCTGGCTCCTTCCCTCTTCTCCCTCGAGGCCCTTGTAGACCCAATAACCCCCCGGGGGGTTCCGGTAACCTCCCGGTACTCCGGTAAAATGCCGATTTCACCCGGAACGATTCCGATGTCCAAACATAGGCTTCCAATATATCAATCTTTATGTCTCGACCATTTCGAGACTCCTCGTCATGTCCGTGATCACATCCGAGACTCCGAACAAACTTCGGTACATCAAAACTTATAAACTCATAATAAAACTGTCATCGTAACGTTAAGCGTGTGGACCCTACGGGTTCGAGAACTATGTAGACATGACCTAGAACTATTCTCGGTCAATAACCAATAGCGGAACCTGGATGTTCATATTGGTTCCCACATATTCTACGAAGATCTTTATCGGTCAAACCGCATAACAACATACGTTGTTCCCTTTGTCATCGGTATGTTACTTGCCCGAGATTCGATCGTCGGTATCCAATACCTAGTTCAATCTCGTTACCGGCAAGTCTCTTTACTCGTTCCGTAATACATCAACTCATAACTAACTCATTAGTTACAATGCTTGCAAGGCTTAGGTGATGAGTATTACCGAGAGGGCCCAGAGATACCTCTCCGACAATCGGAGTAACAAAACCTAATCTCGAATTATGCCAACTCAACATGTACCTTTGGAGACACCTGTAGAGCACCTTTATAATCACCCAGTTACGTTGTGACGTTTGGTAGCACACAAAGTGTTCCTCTGGTAAATGGGAGTTGCACAATCTCATAGTTGTAGGAACTTTGTATAAGTCATGAAGAAAGCAATAGCAGTATACTAGACGATCAAGTGCTAGGCTAACGGAATGGGTCATGTCAATCACATCATTCTCCTAATGATGTGATCCCATTAATCAAATGACAACACATGTCTATGGTTAGGAAACATAACCATCTTTGATTAATGAGCTAGTCAAGTAGAGGCATACTAGTGACTATATGTTTGTCTATGTATTCACACATGTATCATGTTTCCGGTTAATACAATTCTAGCATGAATAATAAAAATTTATCATGATATGAGGAAATAAATAATAACTTTATTATTGCCTCTAGGGCATATTTCCTTCAGTCTCCCACTTGCACTAGAGTCAATAATCTAGATTACATAGTAATGATTCTAACACCCATGGAATCTTGGTGCTGATCATGTTTTGCTCATGAGAGAGGCTTAGTCAACGGGTCTACAACATTCAGATCCGTATGTATCTTGTAAATCTCTATGTCTCCCACTTGGACTTGGTCCCGAATGGAATTGAAGCGTCTCTTGATGTGCTTGGTCCTCTTGTGAAATCTGGATTCCTTTGCCAAGGCAATTGCACCAGTATTGTCACAGAAGATCTTCATTGGTCCCGATGCACTAGGTATGACACCTAGATCGGAAATGAACTCCTTCATCCAGACTCCTTCATTTTCTGCTTCCGAAGCAGCTATGTACTCCGCTTCACATGTAGATCCCGCCACGACGCTTTGTTTAGAACTGCACCAACTTACAGCTCCACCGTTTAATAAAAACATGTATCCGGTTTGCGATTTAGAATCGTCCGGATCAGTGTCAAAGCTTGCATCGACGTAACCATTTACGACTAGCTCTTTGTCACCTCCATATACGAGAAACATATCCTTAGTCCTTTTCAGGTATTTCAGGATGTTCTTGACCGTTGTCCAGTGATCCACTCCTGGATTACTTTGGTACCTTCCTGCCAAGCTTATTGCTAAGCATACGTCAGATCTGGTATAGAGCATTGCATACATGATAGAGCCTATGGCTGAAGCATAGGGAACATTTTTCATTTTCTCTCTATCTTCTGCTGTGGTCGGGCATTGAGTTTGACTCAACTTCACACCTTGTAGCACGGGCAAGAACCCTTTCTTTGCGTGATCCATTTTGAACTTTTTCAAAATTTTGTCAAGGTATGTGCTTTGTGAAAGTCTTATTAAGCGTCTTGATCTATCTCTATAGATCTTGATGCCCAATATGTAAGCAGCTTCACCGAGGTCTTTCATTGAAAAACTTTTATTCAAGTACCCTTTTATGCTATCCAGAAATTCTATATCATTTCCAATTAATAATATGTCATCTACATATAAAATTAGAAATGCTACAGAGCTCCCACTCACTTTCTTGTAAATACAGGCTTCTCCAAAAGTCTGTATAAAACCATATGCTTTGATCACACTATCAAAGCGTTTATTCCAACTCCGAGATGCTTGCACCAGTCCATAAATGGAATGCTGGAGCTTGCACACTTTGTTAGCACCTTTTGGATCAACAAAACCTTCCGGCTGCATCATATACAACTCTTCTTCTAGAAATCCATTCAAGAATGCAGTCTTGACATCCATTTGCCAAATTTCATAATCATGAAATGCAGCAATAGCTAACATGATTCGGACAGACTTAAGCATCGCTACGGGTGAGAAAGTCTCATCGTAGTCAACCCCTTGAACTTGTAGAAAACTTTTTGCATCAAGTCGAGCTTTATAGACAGTTACATTACCATCAGCGTCAGTCTTCTTCTTAAAGATCCATTTATTCTCAATGGCTTGCCGATCATCGGGCAAGTCAACCAAAGTCCACACTTTGTTTTCATACATGGTTCCCATCTCAGATTTCATGGCCTCTAGCCATTTTGCGGAATCTGGGCTCATCATCGCTTCCTCATAGTTCGTAGGTTCATCATGGTCAAGTAACATGACTTCCAGAATAGGATTACCGTACCACTCTGGTGCGGATCTTACTCTGGTAGACCTACGAGGTTCAGTAGAAACTTGATCTGAAGTTTCATGATCGTTATCATTAGCTTCCTCACTGATTGGTGTAGTTGTCATAGGAACCGGTTCTTGTGATGAACTACTCTCCAATAAGGGAGTAGATACAGTTATCTCATCAAGTTCTACTTTCCTCCCACTCACTTCTTTCGAGAGAAACTCCTTCTCTAGAAAGGATCCATTCTTAGCAACGAATGTCTTGCCTTCGGATCTGTGATAGAAGGTGTACCCAACAGTCTCTTTTGGGTATCCTATGAAGACACATTTCTCCGATTTGGGTTCGAGCTTATCTGGTTGAAGTTTCTTCACATAAGCATCACAGCCCCAAACTTTAAGAAACGACAACTTTGGTTTCTTGCCAAACCACAGTTCATAAGGCGTCGTCTCAACGGATTTTGATGGTGCCCTATTTAACGTGAATGCGGCCATCTCTAAAGCATAACCCCAAAACGATAGCGGTAAATCAGTAAGAGACATCATAGATCACACCATATCAAGTAAAGTACGATTACGACGTTCGGACACACCATTTCATTGTGGTGTTCCAGGTGGTGTGAGTTGTGAAGCTATTCCACATTGTTTCAAGTGTAGGGGAACGTAGTAATTTCAAAATTTTCCTACGCACACGCAAGATCATGGTGATGGCATAGCAACGAGAGGGGAGAGTGTTCGTCCACGTACCCTCGTAGATCGTAAGCGGAAGCGTTAGCACAACACGGTTGATGTAGTCGTACGTCTTCACGATCCGACTGATCCAAGCACCGAACGTACGGGGCCTCCGAGTTCAGCACACCTTCAGCTCGATGACGATCTCCGGCCTCCGAGCCAGCGAAGCTCCGGAGATGAGTTCCGTCAGCACAACGGCATGGTGACGATGATGATGTTCTACCGGCGCAGGGCTTCGCCTAAACTCCGCGACGATATGACTGAGGTGGAATATGGTGGAGGGGGGCACCGCACACGGCTAAGGAACGATCCGTAGATCAACTTATGTCTATGGGGTGCCCCCCGCCCCCGTATATAAAGGAGCCAGGGGGGAGGAGGCAGCCGGCCAAGGAGGGCGCGCCAAGGGGGCAGTCCTACTCCCACCGGGAGTAGGACTCCCTTCTTTCCAAGTAGGAGTAGGAGAAGGGGGGAAAGAGGAGGAAGAGAGGAAGGAAAGGGGGGGCGCCGCCCCCCTTCCCTTGTCCTATTTGGACTAGGAAGGGGAGGGGCGCGCGGCCCCCTCCTGGCTCCTTCCCTCTTCTCCCTCGAGGCCCATGTAGACCCAATAACCCCCCGGGGGGTTCCAGTAACCTCCTGGTACTCCGGTAAAATGCCGATTTCATCCGAAATGATTCCGATGTCCAAACATAGGCTTCCAATATATCAATCTTTATGTCTCGACCATTTCGAGACTCCTCGTCATGTCCGTGATCACATCCGGGACTCCGAACAAACTTCGGTACATCAAAACTTATAAACTCATAATAAAACTGTCATCGTAACGTTAAGCGTGCGGACCCTACGGGTTCGAGAACTATGTAGACATGACCTAGAACTATTCTCGGTCAATAACCAATAGCGGAACCTGGATGTTCATATTGGTTCCCACATATTCTACGAAGATCTTTATCGGTCAAACCGCATAACAACATACGTTGTTCCCTTTGTCATCGGTATGTTACTTGCCCGAGATTCGATCGTCGGTATCCAATACCTAGTTCAATCTCGTTACCGGCAAGTCTCTTTACTCGTTCCATAATACATCATCTCATAACTAACTCATTAGTTACAATGCTTGCAAGGCTTAGGTGATGAGTATTACCGAGAGGGCCCAGAGATACCTCTCCGACAATCGGAGTGACAAAACCTAATCTTGAATTATGCCAACTCAACATGTACCTTTGGAGACACCTGTAGAGCACCTTTATAATCACCCAGTTACGTTGTGACGTTTGGTAGCACACAAAGTGTTCCTCCGGTAAATGGGAGTTGCACAATCTCATAGTTGTAGGAACTTTGTATAAGTCATGAAGAAAGCAATAGCAGTATACTAAACGATCAAGTGCTAGGCTAACGGAATGGGTCATGTCAATCACATCATTCTCCTAATGATGTGATCCCATTAATCAAATGACAACACATGTCTATGGTTAGGAAACATAACCATCTTTGATTAATGAGCTAGTCAAGTAGAGGCATACTAGTGACTATATGTTTGTCTATGTATTCACACATGTATCATGTTTCTGGTTAATACAATTCTAGCATGAATAATAAACATTTATCATGATATGAGGAAATAAATAATAACTTTATTATTGCCTCTAGGGCATATTTCCTTCACAAGGTATGAGTGGTCACACATTTGTTGACTGAAGACTAAATTGGGGTCACACGATTTTATTTTATTTTGGTACTGCCGATCTACGCTGGATGGCTTGATGGCCGTCTTGTGCCTCCCGGCTGACACTGTTCGGAATCTTCCCCGAAGAGCCAACGACCAACGGCAAAGCAGCTTGCCTCCGCCGTCCGTGGCCCCGACCAAAACCCCGCTCCCCGCCCCATCGCACTGCTGTGGTTGCGCCGCCCCCGGGCCAATCCGCAAAGACTCGCCATCATCCAGATCCGGCGGTGACAGTAACTTCAACCAACGCAACTCTAAGATAGCCATCTAAGTGCTGCTTCCACGGCGAACTTGTGGCCCTGCACCCTTACGTTAGACACCAGCCAACCGGCAGCCTAGGTGCTCCGCCGCCTCAAGGGGTGCTGCTTCCCATTGGGATCGATTGGCCCAGAATAAAATTTCAGACAACTGACACGTAAACAAAGTGATCTGAGATGAGGATGAGACCTATTTGGCGGCATGGTGAAGTAGGCAGCTCCAGCTGCCGAGTCGGTGAGGCCGGCGCGGTTGCGGTGGCGACCGGCGGCAGGGAAGCAGAGATGTCGCGACGGTCGACGACTACGGGGAAGCAGCGCCGGGACTCTGGACGGATCCAAAGTTGGAGCCGCTCCAGCGCCGTGAACAACGGCAGGGGTGAATTGACTCTGGTACGGTTCACTCGACCGTTGTCGAGGCAGCTCCAGCAGCACGGCCCAGTGCATGACGGCAAACGGACAACGTCTCTGGCATTAGGAAGGAGGGCGGCTGTGAAATTGGTGCGGTGGGGGCGCCATGGAGGAGGGGCTGAGGTTTCGCGGCTCGGGAGAAGGGAGCTTCCGGGGAGTTACAGTTCTACCCCTGCCTTTAGGCTTCTCGGCTTGGGTCTGTGTACTAAGGTTCGGGGATAGTAGAGTAACTTTGCTTCTCCCCAAATAGTGGGCGGGAGCGATTTCGGGCGAGGAGGGCGTGTTTTGAAATATAGTGGGCGCGAGCGATTTCGGGCGAGGAGAGCGTGTTTTGAAATAGTGGGCGCGAGCTATTTCGGGCCAGGAGAGCGTGTTTTGCCGACCATGGTTTATGAATTATTCGGCACATGTCATTTCGGCTAAGGAGAAGGCGCGCTTGGATGAAGTTACAAACCTGCCCTCGATGTACAACGGGCCAATTGATGTGTGTCCCACATAGGCCGGTAATTTCGTGTCTCCCATTTATTTGCTCGGGCGAATTCCACCGAGCAGAGGATGTTTAACAGTTTGTTCAAATTTTGGGAGAACGAGCATCCACGCCTACCTTACCAAGTCGATTCGAATCAAATTTTGAAATATTAGCTTGCCACTTCTTTTTTAGATGGAGAGATGATGCTCGGAAGTAATGTGGTTTTACATGCTCGTTGCTAGCAATTTACTATATGACAAATAGTTGACCCACTAAAAAACGGGAATCAAACCCAAAATGAAATATCTCGATTCAATGAAATAGCTCGTTCACCAGGTCAAAATAGTGAACTAAATACCAAATTGAACACCTTAATCGAGTAGCATGTTGTACAGTATTATAGTACTCCATGAACATGTTGAAAGTCAAATTAATGAACTTGTTTGGTATAGCATATATCCATTCATGTGTGGATTGCAAACAACATGTTCTCCAATTTAAATATTTGAATGCAAGTTTATATCGAAACATGGTTTATATCAGTCTTTGATGCATAAAACGCGACCTCCCCCTCTCTCCTCCTCCTCCTCCTCCTCCTCCTCCTCTCTCTCTCTCCCTCTCTCTCCCTCCCTCTCTCTCTCCCTCCCTCCCTC
>NC_041389.1:181383620-181391536 GCF_002162155.2 Triticum dicoccoides
GCAAACCTAGTTGGTCCCTCTCCATCTCTCTCTCTCTCTGTGTGTGTGTGTGGGGGGGTCTTTCTAGTTTGCATGCATATATACTCCATCTATAGGTCTCTTTCTCTCACACTATGTATGATTTTCTAGTCCAAGCTAGATATCTTGGGTGCACTCACCGTACGCATACAAATTCCTTGGCTCATTGCCCGTAACTCTCTCACGCACCACTCTGTCGTCTTGGAGCTCTTCCCTCTCTCTCTCAAACTCTCCATCTACCTGGGTCACACATACACATGCATATCTCACTCGCACTCGATAGGCCCATCTAAAACTCTATCTCTCTCCCTCGTTCTCTCTCCATCTCAAACGCACACACACACACACAATCTCATGCCTAGCTAGCCAAGTATGATGGTCTCTCACTCAATTGTAGGCACACGCATGCCCCCTATATGTATATGGCTAGCTAATCTTAGTCTCCATCACAAACATGTGCATGGTCTATCTCGATTTCTCTCGGGGCATCTTTCTATCACGCACGCACCTCCCTCGATCTCCCACCCATATAGTCTCCTCACGATCTCGAGGGGATCTCTCTATCACAAACACACCCTCTCTCCCTCCCCATGCGTCCATGTTCTCCATGTGTCCCTCTCGACCTTTGTTCCTTGTTGGCCAGACCTCTATTGGACATGTGCTATAGGGGTGTCTCTCTTCATTGCAAACAATCATGCACTAGCTATCTTCGTGTATCTCCTCGCCTCGCTTTTCTATCTCGGAGATGCATGCGTGATATGTTTGCATAAGAAACGAAAAAACACACACTCTCTCTAATTTATCGTTTGTTGTCACTTTCTCTTTCACACACATACTCTTTTTGCACACTTACTCATTCTCCTTCACATGCACTTGATCTCTCTCGACTTAGGCACTCTCTTCGGTCCATAGCATATAGATTTATTGAAAAGTCAAACATCACAAAGTTTGACCATGTACGTGGAGAAAAACAATTAAATCTCGAACGACAAACATATACCATTAGATTTACGATGAGATGTAGTTTCGTATGATGTATCTTTGGTATTGTAGATATAAATAACATTTGCATAAACCTGATCAAAGTTTCCAAAGTTTGACTTCTAAAAAATTTACATGCACTGCATTATCGAGCGGATGGAATATCTCTTTCCCCCTCTCAGATATCTGACGCACCACTCAGCCTTATCGGGGTTCCTCTATCTCTCTCAAACTTTATATCTCCCTGGTTCACACATACACATGTCTCGCTCGCGCTATACATATAGACCATCCAACACTCTCCGCCCTTGTTCTCTCTCCATGTGACACGCACCCCCCTAAGTACCATAATCCCTCACTCCATCATAGGCGCAAGCACTCCCCCCCTAAGTATGATTATCTCTCACTAGCCATCAGGAACACACGTATTGTCTCCTTCCATCCATACGTCTATCTCGATATCTCTCAGGGTATCTGCTATCATGCACACACCTTGTCACTCGATCTCCCACCCATGTAGTCCCATCGCAATCTCTAGGGGATCTCTGTATGACAAACATACACACTCTCCTCCCCATGTCTGCATTTTCTCCGTACGTCTCTCTCGACCTCTCTCCCTTGTTTGTCAGACCCCTCTTGGCCACGTGCTAGGGGTCTTTCTCTCTCGGTTGCAAACAACCACACACTATCTCCTCACCTTGCTTCCGTTGTCGAAGATGCATGTGTGACATGTTTGCATAAGACACACACACTTTTTCTCTACTTTTATCGTGTGTTGTCCATGTCTCTTTCACACACGCACACACACTTTTTTCACTCACTCTTTCTATTTCACTCTCCCTCTCTCTCTCTAGTTAGGGACTCTCTCATGTCCATAAGAATATGGATGTTTTGAAAAGTCAAACCTTAGAAAAGTTTTACCAGGTATATGTGGAGAAAAACATTTACATCCGGAACGATCATTAGATTCATCACAACATGTACTTACTTCATACTATCATTTATCTTTGGTATTGTAGATATAAGTAATTTCTTTATAAACTTGGTCAAAGTTTCAAAAGTTTGACTTTAAAAAAAATGTTGGAACTACATTATCGAACGGAGGGAGTAGCTCTCTCTCTCTCTCTCTCTCTCTCTCTCTCTCTGCTATCTCGCACGGGCCTCCCCTCTCACTCGAACTCTCTATACCGACGGATTATACGCTCACTGTGTCAGTGTATAGCTCAGAAAATTGTTTAGTTGACCGGTCAACCAGTCCACATGCTGCTTTGTCAGCTCGTGTTCTGTATCTTCGTGTGCTGGCCCATGTGGCAGTGGGTGAAAATAAGTAAACTAGAGGCCCATCTGACACGCGGTGAACTAAACAAAGTTGAAACCACTCGGGGTAGCATCCTGCATGCTAGTAAATTGAGGGCACATTGAGGACACACTTCTTCCGCGTGAAGGACGCACTTGCGCACAATTCACCACTGCGAGGCGGCATGAACAGAAGGACGCACTCGCGCACACCCAGCACACAACACACACCAGCACACGTGTACACTGGCGTTGCTGCCGGTTGAGATGGACGGCGAGGCAGCCATCAAGCGGAGACGGCTCAAGGCAAAACCGCATCCGGCGAGCCTGGACTTCATCAGCAGCCTCCCCGACGACATGCTGCTCATCATCAGCGGCCTCCTGCCCACCAAATCTGCCGTGCGGACCGCCCTGCTCTCCCGGTGGTGGCGCCCCCTCTGGCACCGTGTCCCGCTCAACCTCACCGTCGACAGCTGCCTCTGCGACAGGGATTGCAAACGCATGGCCGCAGTCTCCAAGATCCTTTCATCGCACCCTGGGCCAGCCAGACGCCTTGACATCCGGATGTTCAGTACCAACCGCAAGGTCCAACCCAAGTTCGACGAGTGGTTCTTATCCCCCGCCCTAGATCAGCTCGAGGAGCTCAGCTTTGAAGCTGGACGATGTCGCTCTCTGCCGCCGTCCGTGCTCCGCCTGACGCCAATGCTGCGCCGCGCCAGCTTCAGCTCCTGCTATCTTCCCCAGATTACTGCCGCACCCGCCCTTCTTCTCCCTCAACTCAAGCAGCTTGACCTCTTCAACGTTGTCATCTCAAAGAAGCCTATGGAACACCTGCTCCACAGCTGTACCGCGCTCGAGTACCTTCATCTTGAGCAGATCCACGGGTTCATTAGCCTCCACATCGCCTCGACGAAATCCCGATGGATTTATGTGTCTTGCTGGCCCCGCAACAAGACATCAATTGGGAAGAGACCACTCCAGCTGTTCCACGTTATGGTCATTGAGAATGCACCTTTCCTTGAGAGATTGCTTATATCGGATCTAAAAGGTCCAACAAAAATCAGGTCATTGACACACCAAAATTGACAGCATTGGTGTACTCGTCTGCCAAATTCTCCGAACTCTTTATTGGATCCGTAATCGTTCAGGTAATTCACATTTTTTAATTTATTCTTGATGCATTTACGACCGGCTTCCAGAAAATGATTCCCACAAGCTTGACCCAGTCTATGCGCACAGTGAAGATCTTGGCAATAAAATCTATCGGCCACAATCTGGATCAAGTTGTTGGATCCCTTGCATGCTTTCTATGCACGGAGAAGCTACTCATCAAGGTGAAACTTTTTTCCTATTAGTAAATGGTAATCACAACGTTGCTCAATTTTTTCGTAATTTTCCCAAATTACGATGACAAGTGTAGTGTCCAAAACTGCATCTACGCACTACACCGAAAGAAATGTTTTTAGTATTTTTTCTCATGTGATCACCTGCATTGTTTTTTTGTTGTACTACTATAGTAGCCTAGGCTAGTCATAGTGGAAAGTAACTTAGACTAGTAACTCTATGGTTACCCTAAGAGCAAGTACTACCTCTGTCCTGGTTTACTCTTCATAATTTGTAGTATCAAAATATGACCATAGATTTAACTGACAAAATGTTAATGCATGTCACTAAGAACTATATCGTTGGATTCGTATTTGAACATAAATTTCAAATGGTATAATTTTTAGTGACATGCATTAGCATTTTCTTAGGTAAATCCATGGTCAAAATTTTATACTAAATACGAGGTAGTACAAAAGTGGGCTATAACGGCCCTCCACTATGTAGGCCAAAACACGTGCCAAATTCACTTGTGATGCATTTGGCATCGATGCCCCTCCATTGCTCACCTGGTGCCCCAATCTGCATCACCTACTTCGCTCTGGTGCCAAATTAACTCACGCAATGAAAAAACACTTGCATGGGAGAGAGAGAGAGGACTGAGGCAATAAAAAACACTTGTTTGGGAGAGTGAGAGGCTGGTGTAGTTGGTTTGATTGATTTGTTTATACATGTGGGTCTGTGTGCACAACGGTGCCAACTCTCTCACATCGTGAGAGCGGTGCCAAAATCTTTTGATTTGACATCGATGCGTATTATGTGGCATACTTTTGAGAAATATGGCATCGGCCACATAGTGGAAGGCAACAAATGCCCAAGCTCTTCACGTGCTCCTAGGTAAATGAGAGGAAAGAGAAAGAGAAAGAAAGAGAGAGAGAGAGAGTGAAAAAATATCACTAGCCAGCCAACTCCTTATCTCTCACAATCAACCTTATCTCCTCCCCACCACATCTAGAAGGCCATGGAAAAATCTGGCGCGATGGCCGCTGCCGACACGGTCCACCCCCCAATCTTGGTGTTCCGTGCAATGCACGGGCATCTATGCACGGGAAATTATGTCGAACACGGCTAGTTGTAAGTAGGCTAGCTCTACAGCCATGATGATAGTGACTGCAGACGGTGAGGCTGACTATGGTTGTGACGCCCCCGATTCAATCATACACTAATCATACACGCAAATGTGTACGATCAAGATCAAGGACTCACGAGAAGATATCACAACACAACTCTAAACACAAAAGAAAGACATACAAGCTTCATATTACAAGCCAGGGGCCTCGAGGGCTCGAATACAATAGCTCGATACACAACCAAGTCAGCGGAAGCTACAATATCTGAGTACAGACATAAGTTAGACAAGTTTTGCCTTAAGAAGGCTAGCACAAACATCAACGATCGAAGAGGCAAGGCCTCCTACCTGGGACCTCCTAACTACTCTTGGTCATCGGCGGGCTCCACGTAGTAGTACGCACCCTCTGGGTAGTAGCAGTAGTCGGCGGGGGTGGCATCATCTGGCTCCTGGGATCCACCATCTGGTTGTAACAACCAGAAAGAAGAAAGAAGGGGAAAGGGGGAGCAAAGCAACCGTGAGTACTCATCCAAAGTACTCGCAAGCATGAGATCTATACTAAGTATGCATTGGTATCAAATGGAAGGGTTGTATGTGTGGACTGAACTGCAGAATGCCAAAATAGAGGGGGAAGGCCTAGCCTATCAAAGACTAGCATCTTCAAGAATCTCCAAGCATCTTGCAGCATGTAGACGAGTAAAGAATAGTAGTTTATAATTAACAAGCATGTTGTAGCATTAATGCCCAGAGATCCTTCCTCGACTCCCTGCTGCAAAAGCAATCCCGGAGCCCTCATATCCATCACATATCTCAAGTATCCATTTCTAGTTATATAAGATTAGGATACAAGTCTGAACGTCCATTACCGTGGACACTGTATTCGAATATATAACTTCCCTGTAGGGGGTGCACCACGTTACCCAACACGCTCAATCACTCTGGCCGGACACACTTTTCTGGGTCAATGCCCGGCCTCGGAAGATCAACACGTCGCAGCCCTACCTAGGCTCAACAGAGAGGTCCCCGCCGGTCTACATCCTAAGCACTCCGGGGTCTTGGGCCCATCGCTCGCAGCACTCTGGGTCGTTGCACGTAGGGTGAATACCAGCACTGCCTCTGATGGCCTGCACGATCCGATCGTGCCGCACTGCTTAACTGGGCGTCTGACAAAGCTTTGGCTGATACTGCGACGTTGAGGCCCATAGCTATTCTCGCGTGGTGATTAGTGCGTAAAGGACAGAGGCCAACTCAGAACAAATACCAAACCTGTTAGTGCCTTATTAAAAGAAGTGACGGCTGTCGGGACAAGTCCGGAGATATCACCCTCTCCCGGGTGATACCGCTAAACAGCCAGCCGCCACCGTGACATCGCATGGGTGTTCTCCGGGCCCGCCCGGCTTTCACAATGGTCTCAAGTGAAGTCAAGGTAACTGTGTGTCCAGACATCAAGGGGAAAACTTGAGGAATCACCCCCGGTGGATTCCACTCGATGTAATCATCAAGGTGAACGTAAGAGGAACCACCCTCGAGGTTCACACTTGAGGTGTTGCATGACAGAGCCGTATCAGGATGACCACGACCGAATAGCTACACTACAGAGATCTCATCAGGAGTGATGTATGAGGTTCCACCCTCGGCACTCGATGGAAACTCTGCAGAGTCGAGCAAAAAAAAGGGGCGTGATGTGATGTGAAGTGTTGGGCTCCGGTCGTCGATCAAGTTGCTCGAGTAGTTGATGATGAAGTAGGGGCAACAAGGACAAGGTGGGGGTCACTGATGGATCACTAGCCAACCTATACTAAGCAGTTTAGGATAAGCAGGTAAGGTACAACAACAAATACAAAAGCAGGCTATGCATCAGAATAGGAGCAATCAATTACAGTAGCAAAATCTATGCAAGCATGAGAGAATAGAATGGGCGATATCACGATGACCAAAGGGGGGCTTGCTTGGAAGCTCCGCTGAAAGGGAAGAAGGGGCGTCGTCGACATAGTCGATCACAGTGGCATCAACAGCGGTCTCGGGGTCTACCGAAGAGAAGAGGGGGAAGAAACAGTGAACATAATGCAATAGATGCAACACAGATGTATGACGAGTAACACGCAGGGCTAGGGGTGTTCTAACGCAATGCTACACGATACTGGTGAAGTGGGATAACATCCGGGAAGGTTTTCCCGGAGTTTGGCATTTTTGGACAGACGAAACGGAGGGGGACGGTTGCATGTTTGCTATGCTAGGGACATGTGGCAGACGAACGAACCACGTATTCAGATCTCGTCGTCCTAAGTAACTTTCATGTAGAAGACTTTTTCATCCGAGCTACAAATTATTTTCTGTCATTTTTCAAAGATTTAAACATTATTTTGGAATTTAATTTAATTCGAAAATAAATAATAAATTGCTACGTGTACCCAGCTCTATGTACACAGAGGATGACATGTGGGCCAGGGGGACCCAGTTGACCAGTCAACGTTTGACTGGTCAACAGGGGTGGGACCCCCCTGTCATGCACTCATTCGGCTAATTATGGATTAGTTAGACTAACTAAGTAATTAGTTTAATTAAACCATTTTAATTAAGTTAATTACCTTTTAGTTAATTAATTAACTAAATAATTTATTAATTAATATATTTTTACCCTTAAAAACATTTTTCTTACAGGGGCGGGCCCCACTGGTCGGTAGCCCAGGCCGACCGGGGCGGCTAACGGGGCGAACGGGCACGGGCGCCCGCGTGTGTGCCCGAGGCCACCGGGAGGGCGACGACCACGCGCACGGGTCGGAGCCGCGCGACGCGGTGACTGGGGAAGGCGGACGCCGGCGGATGGCATCGAAGGAGAGGTGGGGCAGAAGCGGGGCGCGGGGAGCAGGAGGGCACGCAGGGCGGCGGTGGAGCAGCAGCAAACCACAACGGCAAGCGCACGTGCGGGAAGCACGACATCGGGTGGGCGTGACCACGGCGAGGTCAGCGTAGGTGGTGAGCACGGCCAACGGGCGCGTGCGGGACGACGACCACGGGCAGGACGGCGCGTGGGTGCGGCCGAAGCATGCCGGGGACAGAGAGGACGGGGTCGGGCGTGGGCGCGCATGTAGGCGCAACCGTGGGCGCGACGAGCGTGATAGGGGGCGCGTGCGGGCGCGGTACAGTGCGTGACGACGGGAGGAAAAGG
>NC_041389.1:181391933-181424125 GCF_002162155.2 Triticum dicoccoides
GGGGGTGGGCCGGCTCGGCCGCGCGGTTGACCAGCTCGGCCTGTTGGCCAGATGACCCACAAGTGTAGGGGATCTATCATAGTCCTTTCGATAAGTAAGAGTGTCGAACCCAACGAGGAGCAGAAGGAAATGATAAGCGGTTTTCAGTAAGGTTTTATCTGCAAGCACTGAAATTGTGGGTAACAGATAGTTTTGTGATAAGATAAATTGTAACGAGTAACAAGTAAATTAAGTAAATAAAGTGCAGCAAGGTGGCCCAATCCTTTTTGTAGCAAAGGATAAGCCTGGACAATTTCTTATAATGAGAAAAGAGCTCCCGAGGACACATGGGAATTATCGTCAAGCTAGTTTTCATCACGCTCATATGATTCACGTTAGATACTTTGATAATTTGATATGTGGGTGGACCGGTGCTTGGGTACTGCCCTTACTAGGACAAGCATCCCACTTATGATTAACCCCTATTGCAAGCATCCGGAACTACAAAAGAAGTATTAAGGTAAACCTAACCACAACATTAAACATATGGATCCAAATTAGCCCCTAACGAAGCAACGCATAAACTAGGGTTTAAGCTTCTGTCACTCTAGCAACCCATCATCTACTTATTACTTCCCAATGCCTTCCTCTAGGCCCAAATAATGGTGAAGTGTCTTGTAGTCGACATTCACATAACACCACTAGAGGAAAAGACAACATACATCTTATCAAAATATCGAACGAATACCAAATTCACATGACTACTAATAGCAAGACTTCACCCATGTCCTCAGGAACAAATGTAACTACTCACAAAGCATATTCATGTTCATAATCAAAGAAGTAATAATATGCATTAAGGATCTGAACATATGATCTTCCACCAAGTAAACCAATTAGCATCAACTACAAGCCAGAATTCCAGCCCGAGATGGTGGAGGGGTGGGATCCCTTGGCCGCTTGGCGGGGACTGCGGCGCCAGCCCGAGATGGCGCCGCCCCAGTTGCCACTGCAGCGGGAGGCGCACCCGCGGCAACCGTACTTGCCGCGGCGGAGCGCGTCGCGCGGTGCTGCGGCTGTTGACCAGCTTGCCGCCCTGCTGCATCCCCGATCCTGCGGAGGTGCCTTCTTGGCTGCACTGGGGGCTGCGCTCCGGGCCCTGCTCCCGGCAAGCTCCCCGGAGATGGCGGGCCGCTCGCACCCTCGGCGGGCTCGCTTAACTCGGCGTCGGGCGCGGCAAGCTCTTCTTCGTCTTCGGGCCACTCCCGCTCGGCAAGACTCGTCGCCGATGCCGTGTCCGCTTCCTCCATCGTGAACCCAAATTCACCCGCGGCTGCGGCTGCCGCCGCCTCTTCCGCCCTGGTGGCGATGCGTTCCATCTCTTGATCGGTGGTGTCGCGGGTGAGTAGCTTCTTGTCATCAGCATTGACCGCTACTTCCACTAGGCTATCGAAGAACTGCTGCACAACGTCTCCGGCAGGCTCTTGCCAAGTTGGAGCGATCCCGTGCGAATCACACAACGGCATCATGGCGCAGATGCGGTCGCGCGAGGAGTTGTTGCACAGAGGAACGACGCCTGCCGGCAACCTGAACCACTCGGGATGCTGTGGGTCGTGCTTGAATATCTCCTTGAGTATCTCGTCCAACTCTATGATGGTGAAATTGAAGTTGAGGCCTGGGCGCAACCTCATGATATCTGCCGGGCCTCCAAATTCCCAGGCGGGTCTCCCCCTCGCCTGCAGAGGGGCGATGCGCCGGCGAAGGAAATCTGCGCCGATAGCTCCTACAGTCAGCCCGGCAAGCCTGAGACGCAAGATCCGGGTGGTGGCGATCTTCAGCTTGTCGTCATCCATGGACAGAGCGCTCTAGTCATTGCCACACACTACTGGGGTTTGGCGCAGGGCGGTGAACGGCTGCGGGCTCTCTTCTACAACCCAGCACCAATCTGCTCTCCACACGTCCCACTTGCTGCGGAGCTCCCCCTCCAGATAAGTCTCCTTCTTGCCGGCCCGCGAGATCCAGGCGATCCCGCCGGCAAGGGGTTCCCCTCTCTCGACACGAGGCATAAAGAAGTGGCGGAAGAGAGCTACGTTGGGGTGGACTCCGACAAAGTTTTCGCATAGATGCGCGAAAACTGCCATGGTCAGAACGACGTTGGGGGTGAAGTCAAGGAGGTGGAGTCCATAGGTGTTCATGACGTCGCAAAAGAAATCAGAGAATGGCGGGCAGAGCCCGCAGTAGAAGAACACGGCGAAGAAAGGGTACCCGCCAACTGGAGCTGCTTGCGAGGCGACGGCGGAGAGTACCTCCGTGCGCGGATGCGCCCGCGTCTCCGTCGACCAGAAGAGATAGTACCACTCCCTCAGCTCCTTCGCGGAGAGCTCGGGGGGGAAAGTGGCCCGCTCCTTCCGCAGCGCCTCAAGCCGCTGCGCTTCGGTCGACTTCACAGCTTTCGCGACCGCAGCCTTCACGGCCTTCCCCTTCCCGGGCTTCGGAGGCATGGCGGAGGCGGTGGGGGAGATCGACAGCGCTGGTGGTGGTGGCAGCGACGGGGGCGGAGCGCTGCTCTCTTTCAACTCTGCAAGCGGAGGAGGGCGGCGGAGATTTCTGAGATTGCAGCAGCGAAGGGCGAAGGTGGGGGAAATGCCCCTGTTTCCCCTGCTTATAAGGAGGAGTGGGCGAACGTTACGCTCTTTCCGAATAAAGAACCACCCACGATCTCTCCCACGACGCCGCGATTGACGCGTGCCGTTACGGGGGGCGCGGTGGATACGAAGACAGATTCGGCATAACCCAGGCCCGCACGTGCCCGTGCCCTGTTTTGGGCCTGGCCCAACAGCGCTCGGCACCGTGTGTGGCCCAGGCCCGGGGGCTCCTGTCGGTGTACAAGAGTAGGGGTACCCTAGTATCCCGAACTTGTGCACGGGCAGTTGCAGCGCCCCGCGGCAAGGCTTGCCGGACGACCGCCAGGGTCCTCCGTAGGTCCCTTTGGAGCCATTCAAAAACAAAGTATTTAAGATGAGGAGACAAGGCCCCGGCAAGAGGAGCTTGCCGGGAAGAGACAAGGCCCCGGCAAGAGGAGCTTGCCGGGAAGGCCAACCACGGCACCTCAAGAAACTTGCTGCGACGCACCGCGCGTCCCGGCAAGGTCCAGCGAGCGACAAGCTTTCGGATGCGACAAGACGACGGCCCCGGCAAGGTACTTGCCGGGAGCCAGCTGCCACTCCATACCCGCGCTCCAGCACACCCGCCCGCGTGTCGCCGTGAGGCTTTCTCAGGGGCGCGTGGCGGGAGCCTGTGCAGCCAGGGGTACACGGTGGCAAGCGGAGATGAAGAGAAGGCCATCGTGGCAAACGGTGGCGCTCCTAGCGGTCACTTTTTGCACTGTTTAGGCAACCCAGACGGGCATTCAATGACCTTGTCCCCTGCCGTCAGAGTTAGGTAGGGTACACTGTATCCACAGTAGCGGTAGCTGCACCTACCGCATTCTTTTCCATTTTTACCCTTCTAGTCTACGTTGCCACCTGTCGGTGACCCCTTGAGAGTATAAAAGGAGGCCCATGCACAACGTAGAAGGGGTTCGGTCCAGGGTGAGCTCATCAGAAACACCAAGAACATTCTCACACTCGGTCTGGCAGCGTTCATCGCTCCTGAACAAGAACTCAATACACAAACAAGCAGCAGTAGGGTCTTACGCATCCGTGCGGCCCGAAGCTGGGTAAAACTGCTCGCGTGTACTGCCTCGATCCGCTCTTCATGCGATCTCCACCCCCCTTCCGAACCAAAAGGGGCCCTGTCCCCATAGGTGTTCGAGGATCAGCTTCCCCGACACATAATCAACTACGTTAAACTCACGCTTTTGTATCCTTTTGTCATGCCAGCGTTTGACTTTTTCTTTGAATAGCTTGGCATTCTCATAGGCTTGGGTTCTCCATTCATCAAGTGAGCTAATATCAAGCAAGCTCTTCTCACTGGCAAGTTTGAAGTCATAGTTGACCTCTTTAATAGCTCAATATGCTTTATGTTCACGTTCAAGAGGTAAATGACATGCTTTTCCATAAACCATCTTATACAGAGACATACCCATAGGATTTTTGTATGCAGTTCTATAGGCCAATGCATCATCAAGTTTCTTGGACCAATTCTTTCTAGATCTATTGATAGTCTTTTGCAAAATTAATTTGAGCTCTCTATTGCTCAACTCTACTTGACCACTAGACTACGGATGATAAGGAGATGCGATTCTATGATTAACATCATACTTAGCAAGCATCTTACGAAAAGCACCATGAATAAAATGTGAACCACCATCAGTCATAAGATATCTAGGGACTCCAAACCTCGGAAAAATAACTTCTTTAAGCATTTTAATAGAAGTGTTATGATCAACACTACTAGTTGGAATAGCTTGTACCCACTTAGTAACGTAATCAACAGCAACTAAAATATGTGTGTAACCATTAGAGGCAGGAAAAGGTCCCATATAATCAAAGCCCCAAACATCAAACGGTTCAATAACAAGAGAATAATTCATAGGCATTTCTTGACGTCTACTAATATTACCAATTCTTTGACATTCATCACAAGATAAGACAAACTTACGAGCTTCTTTGAAGAGAGTAGGCCAATAAAAACCAGATTGCAATACCTTATGTGCAGTTCTATCTCCAGCATGGTGTCCTCCATAGGATTCAGAGTGACACTTGCGTAGGATCTGTTCCTGTTCATGCTCAGGTACAAAACGTTCAATAACACCATCTACTCCTTCTTTATAAAGGTGTGGGTCATCCTAGAAGTAATGTCTTAAATCATAAAAGAACTTTTTCTTTTTCTGGTATGTGAAACTTGGAGGTATAATTTTAGCAACAATGTAATTAGCATAATCAGCATACCAGGGAGCAGTACGAGAAGCATTAACGACCGCTAATTGTTCATCAGGAAAGCTATCATCAATAGGCAGTGGGTCATCAAGAACATTCTCTAACCTAGACAAGTTGTCTGCAATGGGGTTCTCGGCTCCCTTTCTATCAATAATATGCAAATCAAATTCTTGGAGCAGGAGAACCCATCTAATGAGTCTAGGCTTAGCATCTTTCTTTTCCATAAGATATTTAATAGCAGCATGATCAGTGTGAATAGTAACTTTAGAATCAACAATATAAGGTCTAAACTTATCACATGCAAACACAACTGCTAAGAACTCTTTTTCAGTAGTAGCATAATTTCTCTGGGCAATATCAAGAGTCTTACTAGCATACTGGCTAACATTCAATTTCTTATGAACTCTTTTCCCTAGAACAACACCTACATCATAATCACTAGCATCACACATAATTTCAAAGGGTAAATTCCAATCAGGTGGCTGAACAATAGGTGCAGTGATCAAATCTTTCTTAAGTATTTCAAATGCTTCTACACAATCATCATCAAAAACAAAAGGAATATCTTTTTGCAATAATGAGTCAGAGGCCTAGAGATTTTAGAAAAGTCCTTAATGAACCTCCTATAAAAACCGGCATGACCAAGGAAACTTATTATACCTTTTATGTCCTTGGGACATGGCATCTTTCCAATAGCATCAACTTTGGCTTTATCAACTTCAATACCTCTCTCGGAAATCTTATGCCCCAAGATAATGCCTTCATTAACCATAAAGTGGCACTTTTCCCAATTCAAGACGAGACTAGTGTCTTCGCATCTCTACAAAACTCGATCAAGGTTGCTCAAGCAATCATCAAAAGAGGATCCATAAACGGAGAAATCATCCATGAATACCTCACAAATCTTTTCACAAAAGTCAGAGAATATAGCCATCATGCATCTTTGAAAGGTAGCAGGTGCATTACATAAACCAAAAGGCATACATCTATAAGCAAAAGTACCAAAAGGGCAAGTAAAAGTAGTTTTTGATTGATCCCCCGCTGACACAGGTATTTGAGAGAAACCAGAATAACCATCTAGAAAGAAGAAATGTGTGTGTTTGGATAGTCTTTCTAGAATTTGATCAATAAAAGGTAAAGGGTAATGATCTTTCTTAGTAGCTTTATTTAATTTACGGAAATCAATTACTATCCTATAACCTGTAATAATTCTTTGCGGGATCAATTCATCTTTATCATTAGGAACGACAGTAATACCTCCTGAGGGAGTCCTGGACCAGGGGGTGTCCAGATAGCCGAACTATCACCATTGACCGGACTCCAAGACTATGAAGATACAAGATTGAAGACTTCGTCCCGTGTCCGGATGGGACTTTCCTTGGCGTGGAAGGCAAGCTTGGCAATTCGGATATGTAGATCTCCTACCATGGTAACCGACTCTGTGTAACCCTAGCCCTCTCCGGTGTCTATATAAACCGCAGGGTTTTAGTCCATAGGATGAAGAACAATCATACCATAGGCTAGCTTCTAGGGTTTAGCCTCCTTGATCTCGTGGTAGATCCACTCTTGTACTACCCTTATCATCAATATCAATCAAGAAGGAGTAGGGTTTTACCTCCATCGAGAGGGCCCGAACCTGGGTAAAAACATCGTGTCCCTTGTCTCCTGTTACCATCCGCCTAGACGCACAGTTCGGGACCCCCTACCCGAGATCCGCCGGTTTTGACACCGACATTGGTGCTTTCGTTGAGAGTTCCTCTGTGTCGTCACCTATAGGCCCGATGGCTCCTTCGATCATCAACAACGACGCGGTCCAGGGTGAGACTTTTCTCCCCGGACAGATCTTCGTATTCGGCGGCTTTGCACTGCGGGCCAATTCGCTTGGCCATCTGGAGCAGATTGAAAGCTACGCCCCTGGCCATCAGGTCATATTTGGAAGTTTGAACTTCATGGCCAACATCCACGGAGACTTGATCTTCGACGGATTCGAGCCACAGCCGTGCGCGCCGCACTGTCACGATGGGCATGATCTAGCTCTGCTGCCGGACAGTGCCTTGGAGGCCGCTCGAGAGTCCGCTCCGACCCTTAACTCGGAGCCGACTACACCGATCGAGGATGGGTGGCTTGACACCGCCTCGGGGGCTGCTACCTCTACGGTGATGGAGCCGAATACCGACCCCGTCCCTTGTGAAGCTCGTGACTCCGAGGTGCCAGATTCCTTGCCGGACTCCGAACCTCCCGCGCCCCTACCAATCGAATCCGATTGGGCGCCGATCATGGAGTTCACCGCTGCGGACACCTTTCAGCACTCGCCTTTTGGCGACATCCTGTATTCGCTAAAGTATCTCTCGATATCAGGAGATCCCTGGCCGGACTGCAGTCAGGACGGGTGGGATGTGGACGACGAAGAAATTCAAAGCCCACCCACCACCCACTTTTTAGCCACTGTCGACGACCTAACTGACATGCTAGACTTCGACTCCGAAGACATCGACGGTATGGACGACGATGCCGGAGACGACCAAGAACCAGCACATATGGGGCACTGGAAAGCCACCTCGTCATACGACATATACATGGTGGACATCCCAAAGGATGGGAATGACGAGGGAACAGCAGAGGAAGACCCCTCCAAGAAAAAGCCTAAGCGCCGGCGTCAGCGGCGCTGCTCTAAATCCCGCCACAACAAGAATGGAGATTCTGGCACCGGAGACAATAACACTCTGGACAGTGCCGAAGACAACCCCCTCCAGCAAGATTCAGCACAGGAGGATGAAGAAGCCAGCCCTCATGAGAGAGCGGCAGACAAAGAGGTAGAGGACGATAATTACATGCCTCCCTCCGGTGACGAGGCAAGCCTCGACGACGACGAATTCGTCATGCCTGAGGATCCCGTCGAACAAGAGCGTTTCAAGCGCAGGCTTATGGCCACGGCAAGCAGCCTCAAGAAAAAGCAGCAACAACTTAGAGCTGATCAAGATCTGCTAGCCGACAGATGGACCGAAGTCCTCGCGGCAGAAGAGTACGAACTCGAACGCCCCTCCAAAAGCTACCCCAAATGCAAGCTGCTGCCCCGATTGGAGGAGGAAGCATATAAACCTACATCACTAGCACACAATACGGCCGACCGGCCACCTCGTGCCCGCGACAGAGAGGCCTCTAGGCCCTCCACTAAAGCCGTACCCCGGCATTGCTCGAAAAGTACAAAGCCACGGGGGAATGCGCCGGACTTGCGAGACATATTGGAGGATAAGGCAAGACAATCAAGATCGATCTACGGATCACGTGGGCGCCCCACGATACGCGACGACAACCGTCGCGCCGGATACAGTAATTCCGGCCGGGCCGAACACAGTAGACAAAGCACGCTTGACCTACGTCGTGATATAGCCCAATATAGAGGCGCCGCACACCCACTATGCTTCACAGATGAAGTAATGGATCATCAAATCGTCGAAGGGTTTAAACCCATGAACATTGAATCCTATGATTGCACAACAGACCCCGCGGTTTGGATCAAAGACTATCTCCTTCATATCCACATGGCCCGCGGTGATGATCTTCACGCCATCAAATACCTCCCACTCAAGCTTAAAGGACCAGCTCGGCATTGGCTTAACAACTTGCCAGCAGAATCAATTGGGTGTTGGGAGGACCTGGAAGCCGCATTCCTTGATAACTTCCAGGGCACATATGTGCGACCACCAGACGCTGATGACCTAAGCCACATAATTCAATAGCCAGACGAATCGGCTAGACAATTCTGGACACAGTTCTTAACCAAGAAAAATCAAATCGTCGACTGTCCGAATGCGGAGGCCCTCGCAGCCTTCAAGCATAACATCCGCGACGAGTGGCTTGCCCGACACCTAGGACAGGAAAAGCCGAAATCCATGGCAGCCCTCACATCACTCATGACCCGCTTCTGCACGGGAGAGGACAGCTGGCTAGCTCGCAGTAACAACCTCAACAAAAATCCTGGCAGTCCGGATACCAAGGACCGCAATGGCAGGTCACGTCGCAACAAGCACAAACACCGCATTAACGGCGATAATACTGAGGATACGACAGTCAACGCCGGATTCAGAGGCTCCAAACTCGGTCAGCGGAAAAAGCCATTCAAAAGAACTACTCCGGGTCCGCCCAATTTGGACCGAATACTCGACCGCTCGTGCCAGATACACGGCACCCCCGAAAAGCCAGCTAATCACACCAACAGGGATTGTTGTTTATTCAAGCAGGCAGGCAAGTTAATTGCCGAAAACAATGACAAGGGGCTGCATAGCAATGACGAGGAAGAGACCCGGCCGCCGAACAATAGAGGACAGAAGGGTTTCCCCCCACAAGTGCGGACGGTGAACATGATATACGCAACCCACATACCCAAAAGGGAGCGGAAGCGTGCACTCAGGGACGTATACGCGATGGAGCCAATCGCCCCAAAGTTCAACCCATGGTCCTCCTGCCCGATCACTTTTGATCGAAGGGACCACCCCACCAACATCCGCCATGGCGGGTTCGCCGCATTGGTCCTAGACCCAATCATCGATGGGTTTCACCTCACTAGAGTCCTGATGGACGACGGCAGCAGCCTGAACCTGCTTTACCAGGATACAGTGCGCAAGATGGGCATAGACCCCTCAAGGATTAAACCCACAAAGACGACCTTCAAAGGCGTCATACCAGGTGTAGAGGCCAATTGTACAGGCTTAGTTACACTGGAAGTGGTCTTCGGATCCTCGGATAACTTTCGAAGCGAGGAGTTAATCTTCGACATAGTTCCGTTCCGCAGCGGCTATCATGCATTGCTCGGACGAACCGCGTTTGCAAAGTTCAACACGGTGCCGTACTACGCATACCTCAAGCTCAAGATGCCAGGCCCTCGAGGAGTCATCACGGTCAACGGAAACACTGAACGCTCCCTCCGAACGGAGGAGCATACAGCGGCTCTCGCGACAGAAGTGCAGAGCAGCCTCTTAAGGCAATTCTCGAGTTCGGCCGTTAAGCGACCGGACACTGCTAAGCGCGCCCGGAGTAACATACAATAAGACCACCTGGCACGTTCCGAGCACGCGTAGCAATGCGGCCCCAACCCCAGCCCTCGCAAAATTGCAAGACCAGTACTTCGCGTACATCATTACACTCTGGACATACCATGGGCATAGGGGGAGGGGCACGACCACGGCAGGCCCATAGTGCGGCTCAACCACACCAGGGGCTCCCAAGTGTGACATCTTTTTTCTTTACTTTTTTTCTTATCCTCAGGACTCCATTTACCAGAGGCCTTGTCCGGCAGTAGACCTGCCGAACTCACGATGCAACAGCCAGGGAAGGAGAAGAGCTACGACGAGTATCCAGGTGGTCTCCATTACGAGCATTATACCTGTTTTATACACCATTCCGCAGCCTACCCCTGGAAGGGGACATGCTAAATAGTTCCACCCCTTGCTTATCGCACTATTTGTATCGTTCTGCATTCATGGCAGTATTTTTTGAATAAACAATGCATCACTTTTTGCCTATAATTGCATTCCTTTCTTATACATATGTTCATTTATGACATGTTGCATCCGTACACTTTGGTACGGCTAAATACACCAGGGGCTTAAGTTCCCCATATTATGGTGTGATAAGTCCGAACACTTTCACAAGTGTAGCACCCCGAACATATAGCATTATATGCATCGGCTCCGAATCATGTCTTGGGTCAATAGTTGGGTTTGCCCGGCTCCCATGTTTTGGTACCTTACGTTCCGTTATATTGGCTAAGGTAGCGCTGGGAGAACCACTGCGATTGTGCCCCAGTTGAGCTGGGCGAGCACCTCAGTGGAGAAAGCTAAAACTGACCGTCATGATGGGGCGAGAGCCGGTCGCTGTTCGAGAGGTTTTTTCGAGTCCCTAAAGACTTATGCCGCTTAGAGCGAGGAACCGGCTTTGCCCAGCCCATGCATGGATAGTGCCCCGAATTCGGCCTTCCGAACACTAGGGGCTTCGCCGAAATTTAAAATTATAGAATTATATGGCTAAGTGACAGTGTTCAAGCATTATAAGTCTGGTTGCCTCGTTCGTTGTGTTGAGCACCTCCCTAGATGGACCCAAAAATGGGAACAAGAGTGCTCAAGTTTATCCCGAACACCCCAGCACTCGTGGCATGGGGGCTGAAGCCGACGGATTTGATAAATGGCCGCACAGAAGGTAATATTTTAAATTAACAAGCGTTGCTTAGCGCATATGAACAAAGTTTTCAGTGCACAGGATAGAAAAATGCGAGTCTACTCAAATATTACATCTTTGGAGCACTCACCCGCAATAAGGCGGACACCCTTCAGGACACCCTTATAATACATCTCGGGCGTGCGATACTCCTTACCCGGCGGTGGCGTGTCCGTCACAAGCTTCTCGGCATCCATCCTGCCCCAGTGCACCTTAGCATGGGCAAGGGCCCGACGGGCACCTTCAATACAGGCGGAGTGCTTGATGACTTCAACCCAGGGACACGCATCCACCAGCCGCCGCACCAGGCCGAAGTAGCTCCCAGGCATGGCCTCTTTGGGCCATAGCCGAACTATAAGGCCCTTCATGGTCTGTTCGGCCACCTTGTGGAGCTCGATCGGCTGCTTCAGCTGGTCGCTAAGGGGCACCGGATGTCCGGCCCCAGCATACTGAGACCAGAACACCTTCTCCATCGAGCTCCCCTCCTCGGCTCTGTAGCAAGCGGCAGCATCGGACACGCTACAGGGCAGATCCGCGAACGCTCCTGGAGAGCTCCGAATTCGGGTAAGTAACAGGCAATTCACTTATACATGGTTTCTTTGCATGAAGAATGCCTTACCCGCCGCTATTTTCTTCAATGCCTCATTTTCCTGGAGGGCCTTGCGGGCTTCGGCCTTAGCGGCTTTGGCACTCTCAAGAGCCGACACAAGCTCGGACTCTCGAGTCTTTGAGTCACGCTCCAAACTCCCGTGTTTTTCCACGAGAGCCTGGAGCTCTTGCCGTACCTCCACCACCCACGCCTCCTGCTTCTCTCGCTCGGCGCGTTCCGCGGCCGCATTGCGTTCGGCCGCAGACACCGCCTCCTTTAGGGTCGCCACCTCGTTCGTAGCCCCTGGAGTACCCACGTTATCCTTGTTATTTCTCTTGCAACCAAATCCTTTTCTGTAAGGTACATCTTTAATAAGGTGTTACTCACCTTCCTTATCCTCGAGCTGCTTCTTGGCACGACCGAGCTTGCTCTCGGACCGCTCGAGGCTTTGCTTCAAGGCATTGACCTCCGAAGTCAGTGCGGCAGAGGTCAGCAGCGCAGCCTGCATTCCCATATTGACATATTTTTGATTAAGACTCCTGCGTATATCTTTTTAGATCCTCAGTCCGGCTTTTCTTTCTGAACACCGAACCGAGCATCAGGGGCTACTGTCTATGCAATACTATTTTACATATCTTAAAATTCTTACCTCAAAGCCTGTTAGAAGGCTGCTACAGGCTTCGGTCAGCCCGCTTTTGGCGAGCTGAACCTTCTGAATCACCGCACTCATGATAGTGCAGTGTTCCTCTTTGATGGAAGCGCTGTTGAGCGCCTCCAGCAAGTTATCCGGCGCCTCCGGTTGGACGGAGGCTGCTGGCGTCACAGTCTTGCCCTTCTTACGAAGGGGCCGCCCGCCGGACTCCGGAACCACTGCAGGTTCCGGTGCGGAGTCCGGTCCAAAGTCCGGGAGGTTGCCCTGCGGCACCTCCGGGGCCTCCTCCTCCTGGTGAGTCCCTTTCCGGGATCCCACCTCGGCGTCGTCGGCGTCACAGGGGGAGGAGGCGGTCGGAAGTGAAGTGCTATTCACATCCGACGTACCCAAGGACCCGCTCGACGATGCGGGAAGATCATCCTTGGGCGGACTACAGGGTTGTATGCGGTGTTAAAAGATGCTATGCGACAAAAAGAAAAATTATGAGTTATTCAGGAGTCCGGATACTTACGATCTCGCCAGGGGCTTGGCCCTTGAGGGCCACTCCTCGTCACCGTCGCCGGCGTTGGCAGAGCAGTCCGGGGGAAGGGTCCTTCCCTTCTTGGACCCTTCGGCCTCCCCCGTTGGGGAGGCCTTCCTCTTCTTCTCTCCCCCCTCCGGGGGAGAGGCCTCTTTCTTCTCCTCCTTGTCCTCGTGGGAGGAGTCCGCCTCGGAGTCATCGGACAATGAATCCGATAACACCTGACGCCGGGAACTCCTCCGGGTTCCCGTGGCCTTCTTCTTGGCCTTCTTCTCCGGCACCACATAAGGTGTCGGGACCAGCAGCCCTGTCAGATGGGCATCCGCTGGGTCTTCTGGAAGGGGAGCCGGACAGTTAACCTGTCCGGACGTCTCCTGCCAGGCCTGCTAAAGGTATTGGGTGTTTAGATCCCACATAGAGTCAAACTATGAAAAGCAAGTGTCCCATAAAGGATAACATGGCTTACCTCGCCAGCCGACGCTGCGAGCTGAATCCGCGATCTTCGATAGAGGATGCGGGAGCCTCGGCGCCCTTGAACAGCACCCTCCAGGCGTCTTCGTACGTAGTGTCGAAGAGCCCGCTCAAGGTCTGGTGCTGTGCTAGATCGAACTCCCACAAGTTGAAGTCCCGCTGTTGGCAGGGGAGAATCCGGCGGATGAGCATGACTTGGATTACGTTGGCAAGCTTGAGCTTCTTGTTCACCAGGGTTTGGAGACAGGATTGGAGTCCGGTCAACTCTTCCGAATTACCCCACAGCAGGCCCTTCTCTTTCCAAGATGTGAGCCGCATGGGGATGCCAGATCTGACTTCGGGGGCTGCTGCCCATTTAGGGTCACGCGGCTCAATGATGTAGAACCACCCCGATTGCCACCCTTTGATGGTTTCCACGAAGGCTCCCTCGAGCCAAGTGACATTGGGCATCTTGCCCACCATGGCGCCTCCGCACTCCGCTTGGCTGCCCTTCTTAGCGCTAAATCCACGAAAAGCATCGGCATCCATAAAAGATTTAACACAATCGAACTTAGGTGTCATACCTGACTCCTTACCATCGTCGGAACCCCAATCTTCAGAGTTGCGTTTAATTCTTTCCAATAAGTCCCATTTGAAATCAATAGTCTTTAGCATATAAGAACCAGCACATGAAGTATCGAGCAGGTTGCGATCATTGAGAGAAAGCCGAGCATAAAATTTTTGAATAATCATTTCCCGGGAGAGCTCATGATTGGGGCATGAATATAACATTGACTTAATACTTCCCCAAGCTTGAGCGATGCTTTCTCCTTCGCGAGGCCAGAAATTATATATGTAATTACGATCACAATGAACAAGATGCATAGGATAGAACTTCTGGTTAAATTCCAACTTCAATCGTTTATAATTCCAAGATCTCGTATCATCACATAGCCTATACCATGTCAATGCATCTCCCTTCAAAGATAAAGGGAAGACCTTCCTTTTGACAACATCATGGGGAATACCTGCAAGCTTAAATAATCCACAAACTTCATCCACAAAGATAAGGTGTAAATCGGGATGCAATGTTCCATCTCCTGCAAATGGATTAGCTAGCAGTTTCTCTATCATACCCGAAGGAATCTCAAAGTTAATATTTTCAAAAAGTTCAATAGGTTGAGGAGCAACTTTTTGCTCTTCTGGTCGGGGTGAAGATACCCTGAACAAGCCCCTCAAAGGATTAGTTTCCATAATGACAAGTAACAGAAAATTCCAGCACACTATATAAATGTTTCCTTACCAAGTTCCACTCACCAAAAGCGCTACACTCCCAGGCAACGGCGTCAGAAAAGAGTCTTGATGACCCACAAGTGTAGGGTATCTATCCTAGTCCTTTCGATAAGTAAGAGTGTCGAACCCAACGAGGAGCAGAAGGAAATGATAAGCGGTTTTCAGTAAGGTTTTCTCTGCAAGCACTGAAATTGTAGGTAATAGATAGTTTTGTGATAAGATAAATTGTAACGAGTAACATGTAAATAAAGTAAATAAAGTGCAGCAAGGTGGCCCAATCCTTTTGTAGCAAAGGATAAGCCTGGACAATTTCTTATAATGAGAAAAGAGCTCCCGAGGACACATGTGAATTATCGTCAAGCTAGTTTTCATCATGCTCATATTTCACGTTCGGTACTTTGATAATTTGATATGTGGGTGGACCGGTGCTTGGGTACTGCCCTTACTTGGACAAGCATCCCACTTATGATTAACCCCTATTGCAAGCATATGCAACTACAAAAGAAGTATTAAGGTAAACCTAACCACAACATTAAACATATGGATCCAAATCAGCCCCTAACAAAGCAACACATAAACTAGGGTTTAAGCTTCTGTCACTCTAGCAACCCATCATCTACTTATTACTTCCCAATGCCTTCCTCTAGGCCCAAATAATGGTGAAGTGTCATGTAGTCGACGTTCACATAACACCACTAGAGGAAAAGACAACATACATCTTATCAAAATATCGAACGAATACCAAATTCACATGACTACTTTGCAAGACTTCACCTATGTCCTCAGGAACAAAAGTAACTACTCACAAAGCATATTCATGTTCATAATCAAAGAAGTAATAATATGCATTAAGGATCTGAACATATGATCTTCCACCAAGTAAACCAATTAGCATCAACTATAGGAGTAATCAACACTACTAGCAACCCACAGGTACCAATTTGTGGTTTTGATACAAGATTGGATACAAGAGATGAACTAGGGTTTTGAGAGGAGATGGTGCTGGTGAAGATGTTGATGGAGATTGACCCCCTCCCGATGAGAGGATCATTGGTGATGACAATGGTGATGATTTCCCCCTCCCGGAGGGAAGTGTCCCCGGCAGAACAGCTCCGCCGGAGCCCTAGATTGGTTCCGCCAAGGTTCCACCTCGTGGCGGCGGAGTTTCGTCCAATAAGCTTGCCTACGATTTTTTCCAGGGTAAAAGCCTTCATATAGCAGAAGCTGGACACCGGAGGGCCATTGGGGGGCCCAAGAGACAGGGGGCGTGCGTAGTAGGGGTGGGCGCGCCGCCACCCTCCGGGCCAGGGTGTGGGGCCCCTGAGGTGTTTCTTCCGCTCAATAATTCTTATTAATTCCAAAAATAAGTTTCGTGGAGTTTCAGGATTTTTGGAGCAGTGCAGAATAGGTTTCCAATGTTTGCTCCTTTTCCAGCCAAAATTCCAGCTGCTGGCATTCCCCCTCTTCATGGTAAACCTAGTAAAATAAGAGAGAATAGCCATAAGTATTGAGATATAATGTGTAATTACAACCCATAATGCAATAAATATTGATATAAAAGCATGATGCAAAATGGACGTATCATGGCCCAGTTAGCCGGGGGGGGGGTGTTTAGTTTAGTTTTTTTGCTTGTTTGATTTCTCCTTTTCTTTGGTTACTTTTTCTGTTTGACTTCATATTAAATGTTGAAATCGAACGTGATTGAAACATCGTGAGGTTAACAACATTAAAAATCATTGACATGACACCAATATCATGATTACCGTTGCATAATTATCCCGGCGTTACAATTCTCCTCCACTACGAGAAATCTCGTCCCGAGATTTAGGAGGTAGAAGGAAACAAAGCGGGGTATTCTTCACGCAGGCGATCCTCGCGTTCCCAAGTAGTTTCGTCTTTGGAGTGATGTGACCACTGGACCTTGAGGAATTTGATTGCCTTCTGACGTGTGCGGTGTTCATCTTGGTCGAGAATTCGGACCGGATGCTCTTTGTAGGAGAGGTCTTGTTGCAACTCGAGCACTTCATGATCCACTGCTCGGATTGGGTCCTTGAAGCAGCAGCGGAGTTGTCACACATGGAACACATCGTGAACCTGAGAAAGGTTCGACGGAAGCTCCAACTGGTGTGCCACTTTTCCACGTCTCTCAAGAACAGTGAAAGGACCAATATAGCAAGGAGCTATCTTGCCCTTGATCCCGAAGCTGTGTGCACCCTTCATTGGGGTGACTCAAAGGTAAGCCTTTTCACCAGGTTGATAGACCATGTCTTTGTGATGACGGTCATACTAACTCTTTTGACATGACTGAGCAGTCATGAGATTCTCGCAGATGACGTAGACTTGTTCTTCGGCGTGTTGGATAATATCCGGACCGAAGAGTGGACATTCCCCAATTTCTAACCGGTTCAGAGGGGTTCGACACTTTCGTCCATATAACACTTTGAAGGGGGCCATCTTCAGACTAGCTTGATAGCTATTGTTGTAGGAGAACTCGGCATATGGGAGAGATTCCTCCCATTTCTTGCCGAAGTAAATAACACAAGCTCGAAGCATGTCTCTGAGAACTTGGTTGATGCATTCAACTTGTCCCTTATGAAAGTGCGTTATATCGACTAGAGGGGGGGGGGGTGAATAGGCGATTTTTATGAATTCTTCATTGAGGAATTTGCTGGTGAGGAAATTCCTAAATGAAGAACTACTTGCAGCGGAATAAGTACTCAGAAGTAAACATAACAGAACACAAGCATAGTCATCATGATGAAATGAAGACAAGCATAGAGTACAGAAAGCGTAAACACATGATAACACAAGAAAGAAGACGGACAGACTGAAGAAATTGAACTAAGGAAATTGAGAAAGTCTTCAGTCAAAGTCTTCAAACATATATGAATAGGCACACAACAACAGACATGAGGAAATGAAAGAGTTGAGGAAATAGAACCAGTTAGCTTGGTGAAGACAATGATTTGGTAGACCAGTTCCAACTGCTATCTCAGTTGTACATCTGGTTGGAGCGACTGAGTATTTAAACTCGAGGTCACCCAGTCCCAAACACACAGTCCTCACCGTATTCTCCTTGAGCTAAGGTCACACAGACCTCGCCCAATCACTTGTGGTAAGTCTTCAGGTGACTTCCGAACCTTCACAAACTCGGTCACTCGGCGATCCACAATTCCTCTAGGATGCTCTAGACCTCGATGCCTAACCGTCTGGAAGAAGCACAGTCTTCAAAGGAAACAAGCGTCGGATCCATGTAGGATCAATCTCTTAAGTGATGCTCAATCACTTTGGGTTTGTACGTGTTGGGTTTGGGGTTTTCCTCACTTGCTGATTTTCGCTCAAAGTCCTCGGAGGATGGGATGCTCTCAAATGACAAGTGTCAGTTTCTCTCGGAGTAGCCAACTAGCTAGTGGTTGTAGGGGGCAGCTATTTATAGCCTGGGGAGCAGCTCGACATGATAAGACATAAATGCCCTTGTCTGATATGACCGTTAGGTGGGTAGATATTTTGGTACCACTGGCGCATAGCACAACAACGGTCGGAATTTTGACTATCAAAATCCTCAGGGCTATCATGTTCCTCACTGTGTAGGCAATTCACATTGGCGAATTCCGAACTCCTCAGTCAGAACAAATTCCTCAGAGACCAGAAGAACTTCGTCTCTGTCACTGAAGAATATGACTGAACTGTATGAGATTTCCAATGGCTTCACTCGAAGGGATTGGTAGGTGTAGGATTTTGAGTTGAGCATCACATGGAAATTTTTCCTTAGTATTTCCTCGACCCCCTTTAACAGTACGGTGTTTCCTATGACTCAAGAAAGAGAAAATGAAACTACGAAAACAAAAGTCTTCACGCATCATATTCCTCGAATGATTGCCAAGTCTTCAAGGTCACACCAATTTCTTCACTTTCAAAGTCTTCAGAAAGTCTTCAGAAATTCAAAGTCTTTAGTTGAAGAACTTCATTTTTAGGGGTCAACTTTCTCTGTAAATATCAAACTCCTCATAGACTTATAGACCTGTGTACACTCACAAATGCATCAGTCCCTTAACCTATAAGTCTTCAATACACCAAAATCACTAAGGGGCACTAGATGCACTTACAATCTCCCCCTTTTTGTGATTGATGACAATATAGGTTAAGTTTTCAACGGGGATAAATATATGAAGTGTAGATACGGATGTTGAGGAATTTGATTGCAAGATATAGAAGAACTCCCCCTGAAAATGTGCATAGTGAGGAATTTGCTTTTGAAGCAATGCACACTTGAAGAGTATAATCATGGAGATCTCCCCCTATATCTTGTAATTCATACATGCATGTGTGCGGCGTTCACCTTGGTCGAGAATTCGGACCGGATGCTCTTTATAGGAGAGGTCTTGTTGCAACTCGAGCACTTCATGATCCACTGCTTGGATTGGGTTCTTGAGCGGCGGAGTTGTGACACATGGAACACATCGTGAACCTGAGAAAGGTTTGACGAAAGCTCCAACTTGTATGCCACTTTTCCACGTCTCTCGAGAATAGTGAAAGGACCAATATAGCGAGCGGCGTGCACCCTTCATTGGGGTGACTCGAAGGTAAGCCTTTTCACGAGGTTGATAGACCATGTCTTTGTGATGATGGTCATACTGACTCTTTTGACGTGACTGAGAAGTCTTGACATTCTCGCGGATGACGCGGACTTGTTCTTCGGCATGTTGGAAATATCCGGACCGAATAGTAGATGTTCCCCAGTTTCTGACCAGTTCAGAGGGCTCGGCACTTTCGTCCATATGACACTTCGAAGGGGGCATCTTCAGACTAGCTTGATACTTATTGTTGTAGGAGAACTCGGCAGATGGAAGAGATTCCTCCCATTTCTTGCCGAAGGAAATAACACAAGCTTGAAGCATGTCTTCAAGAACTTGGTTGACGTGTTCAACTTGTCCCTGCGACTGGGGGTGAAAAGCGGTGTTGAATGACTGATGAGTTCCGATAGCTTCTTGGAAACTTGCCCAAAATCTTGAAGTGAATAAGCTTCCACGGTCTGAGCTGATTACCAGCAGAATACCAATGGAGTGAGACAATTCTGGAAATGTAGAGAGTTGCCAGCTGACTAGCAGTGATCGTTTCTTTGATGGCCAGAAAGTGTGCAACTTTAGAAAGCCGGTCAATGACGACAAGAATAGCATCATTACCTTTCTGCAATTTGGGAAATCCAGTGACGAAGTCCATTTCAACATGGTCCCATTTCCATTCAGGAATAGAGATAGGATGCAGAGTTCCAGCAGGCCTTTGATGTTCTGCTTTGATACGACGACAAATGTCACATTCAGTAACATAACGAGCAATGTCTTCCTTCATGTTTGACCACCAGAATGTTTGACAATGGAGTGTCATGAGCTTCTTCCATAACCTCCTCAGTCATATCCAAGTTATTCTCCTTACACGGCACCACTAGGCGGCCTTTGAAGTGCAAATTCCATCATCAGCAACAGTGAAGAATGAGGACTTTCCTTCTGTGAGGTAGCTCTTAATCTTGTGGGCTTGAGGTCATATTGTTGGAGCTCAATGATGCTGTCCACGAGATCTGGTTTAGCAACCAGGGTATTGAGAGAACCCTGGGGAACAACATGGAGGTTCATTTTGTGGCACTCTGAAGGAGGGGGGGGCGAGTGCACCAAGAGGAACAATATGGAGGTTCAGCTTTCTGAATTCTTCAACAAGCGAGGGCTGAACTTGGTGAACCTGGAGGTGGTTGCAATATGACTTGTGGCTCAAAGCATCATCCATTACATTAGCCTTGCCTGGGGTATAGGAAATACCAAAATCAAAGTCTGCTACGGTCTCCATCCATCTCTGCTGACGGAGGTTCAAATCTGGCTGAGTAAATAGGTACTTCAGACTTTGGTGGTCGGTGAAGATCTTGCAACGATTACCAAGAAGGTAATGTCGTCTGTTTTAGTGCATGTATGACAGTAGCAAGCTCGAGGTCATGAACTGGGTAGTTCTCTTCGTGAGGATGCAATTGAAGAGAGGCATAAGCAATCACACTGCGCTCTTGCATTAGAACACCGTGATACGTCTCCAACGTATCCACTTTTCCAAACACTTTTGCCCTTGTTTTGGACTCTAACTTGCATGATTTGAATGAAACTAACCCGAACTGACGCTGTTTTCAGCAGAACTACCATGATGTTGTTTTATGTGTAGAAAAGAGAAGTTCTCAGAATGTCCTGGAAATCCACGGAGGCACTTTTTGGAATTAATAAGAATTTTGTGAAAGAATCAATGCTAGGGGGCCCACAGGCTGTCCACGATACTGGGGGGCGCGCCCCCCCTAGGGCGCGGCCTCCTATCTCGTGGGCCCCTGGACCTCCACCGACGTCAACTCCAACTCCATATATTCACGTTCGGGGAGAAAAAAATCAGGGAGAAAGTTTCATCGCATTTTACGACACGGAGCCGCCGCCAAGCCCTAATCTCTCTCGGGAGGGCTGATCTGGAGTCTGTTCGGGGCTCCGGAGAGGGGGATTCGTCGCTGTCGTCATCATCAACCATCCTCCATCACCAATTTCATGATGCTCACCGCCGTGCGTGAGTAATTCCATCGTAGGCTTGCTAGACGGTGATGGGTTGGATGAGATTTACCATGTAATCAAGTTAGTTTTGTTAGGGTTTGATCCCTAGTATCCACTATGTTCTGAGGTTGATGTTGCTATGACTTTGCTATGCTTAATGCTTGTCACTAGGGCCCGAGTGCCACGATTTCAGATCTAAACCTATTATGTTTTCATGAATATATGTGTGTTCTTGATCCTATCTTGCAAGTCTATAGTCACCTATTATGTGTTATGATCCGACAACCCCGAAGTGACAATAATCGGGATACTTCTCGGTGATGACCGTAGTTTGAGGAGTTCATGTATTCACTATATGCTAATGCTTTGTTCCGGTTCTCTATTAAAAGGAGGCCTTAATATCCCTTAGTTTCCATAAGGACCCCGCTGCAACGGGAGGGTAGGACAAAAGATGCCATGCAAGTTCTTTTCCATAAGCACGTATGACTATTTACGGAATACATGCCTACATTACATTGATGAACTGGAGCTAGTCCTATATCACCCTATGTTATAGCTATTACATGAGGAATCACATCTGGCATAATTATCCATCACTAATCCGTTGCCTATGAGCTTTTCACATATTGTTCTTCGCTTATTTACTTTTCCGTTGCTACTGTTACAACTACTACAAAAACCCAAAAACATTTATCTTTACTTTTGCTACCGTTACCTTTATTATCATACCACTTTTTTCTACTAAATACTTTCCTGCAGACACTAAGTTATCCAGGTGTGGTTGAATTGACAACTCAACTGCTGATACTCAAGAATATTCTTTGGCTCTCCTTGTGTCGAATCAATAAATTTGGGTTGAATACTTTACCCTCGAAAGTTGTTGTGATCCCCTACACTTGTGGGTTATCAGGACTAATTTTTGGCGCCGTTGCCGGGGAGCATAGCTCTATTCTCTGTGTCACTTGGGATTTATATCTGTTGATCACTATGAAGAACTTGAAAGACGACCGAACTACTATTTTGCCCTCAACTACGAGGGGAGGTAAGGAACTGCCATCTAGCTCTGCACTAGATTCTCCTTCCGTTATTAGTAGGCTTGCGACACCTAAACCTGATACTGCTATGAATTCTGATATGTTGCATGTTATTGATGATGCCACTTCTGCTATGCATGATGAAACTACTTCTGTGCGTGATACTACTGTGCCATTAGGTGAATTTCTTGATGAACAACTTGCTAGAGTTAGGGGGAATGAAAATTTTGAAGAACCTATTATTGATGATAGTGATGATGAAGGTTCTCCCAATGATTATGTATTACCTGTTGTTCCTAAGGGTTATGTTATGAATGAAGAAGCTGCTAGGGAAATTCTTGCTTGCAATGATAGAAATGATCTTAAGAAATTATTAGCTAAATGGAAGCAGCAGTCTCTTAATGCTAGAATGAAACCCGATCCTACAGTTGCTACTTCACCTATCTGTGTTACTGATAAGGATTATGAATTCTCTGTTGATCCTGATATTATTACTTTAGTTGAATTTGATCCTTTTTATGGCCTTGAATCTAAAACTGTTGTGGCACATCTTACCAAGTTGAATGATATAGCCACCCTATTTACTCATGATGAGAAGTCTTGTTATTTATACATCCTTAAGATATTTTCGTTCTCATTAAAGGGTGATGCTAAGACTTGTATAATTCTCGTGCTCCTGGTTGTGTGCATAGTCCCCAGGATATGATTTATTACTTCTTTCCTAAATATTTCCCTGCTCATAAGAAACAAGCTGCTTTGCGGGAATATATAATTTTGTGCAAATTAAAGAAGAGAGTCTCCCACAAGCTTGGGGGAGGTTTCTCCGGTTACTTAATGCTTTGCCTGATCATCCTCTTAAGAGAAATGAAATACTTGATATCTTTTATGATGGATTAACCGATGCTTCCAAGGACTACTTGGATAGTTGTGCTGGTTGTGTTTTCAGGGAAAGAATAGTCGACGAAGCTGAAATACTATTGAATAATATGTTGACTAATGAAAATAATTGGACTCTTCCTGAGCTAATTCCTGAAGTAATTCCTAAACCAATTGAGCCAACTCCTGAGCCTATTCCTAAACCCACTCCGAAGAAGAGAGGTGTTTTATTTTTCAGTCCTGAAGATATGCAAGAGGCAAAGAAATCAAGGAAAGAAAAAGGCATTAAAGCTAAAGATGTTAAGAATTTACCTCTTATTGAAGAAATACATGGTCTTAATATACCGCCTGAAGAACCACGTTGTCTTGATAACCCGACACAGGTAGTAAAGGTAAATTCTCTCTATAGATATGATAAAGTTGAAATACCCTCTACTAAATTTCATAGCCCATGCTTAGATGAATTTGATGACTTTATGGCTAGACAAGAAAGTTTTAATGCTTATGTTGGTAGAGAGTTAAAGAATAATGCTTTCGAGATAGGACGCGTAAGTGATAATCTGGCTAGAGTTAAAGATGAACTTCACCGCGTTAGCAAATATGCTTCTATGGTTGTTACTCAAGCTGAGCAAGTACTCAAAGCTCAAAATGATTTGCTTGATGAATTAAATAATAACAATGACTTTGCGGTTAGAGTGGCTACTAGAACTGGAAGAATGACTCAGGAACCTTTGTATCCTGAAGGCCACCCTAAGAGAATCGAGCAAGATTCTCAGAGAAATAATTTAGAGGCACCAGTTCTTCTAAAAAGAAGAAAAAGAAAAACGATAGAACTTTGCATGCTTCTAGTGAACCTACTGTAGACACACCTGAGAATCCCAATGATATTTCTATTTCTAATGCTTAAACACAATCAGGTGATGAACATGAACCTAGTGATAATGTTAATGATAATGTTCATGTTGATGCTCAACCTAGCAAAAACAATGATGTAGAGATTGAACCTGCTGTTGATCTTGATAACCCACAATCAAAGAATCAACATTATGATAAGAGAGATTTTGTTGCTAGGAAGCACGGTAAAGAAAGAGAACCATGGGTTCAGAAACCCATGCCCTTTCCTCCTAAACCATGCAAGTCAAAGGATGATGAGGATTTTGAGCGCTTTGCTGAAATGATTAGACCTATTTTCTTACATATGCGTTTAACTGATATGCTGAAAGTAAATCCTTATGCTAAGTATATGAAGGATATCATTACAAATAAAAGAAAGATACCGGAAGCTGAAATTTCCACCATGCTTGTTAATTACACTTTTAAGGGTGGAATACCAAAGAGACTTGGAGATCTGGGTGTACCAACTATACCATGCTCCATTAAAAGAAACTATGTTAGAACTGCTTTATGTGATCTTGGAGCCGGTGTTAGCGTTATGCCTCTCTCTTTATATCGTAGACTTGAATTGAATAAGTTGACACCTACTGAAATATCTTTGCAAATGGCTGATAAATCAACTGCTATACCTGTCGGTATTTTTGAGGATGTGCCTGTTGTGGTTGCAAATGTCACTATCTTAACGGACTTTGTTATTCTTGATATTCCCGAGGACGATAGTATGTCTATCATCCTTGGTAGACCTTTTCTTAATACTGCAGGGGCTGTTAATGATTGCAACAAAGGCAATGTCACTTTTCATGTTAATGGTAATGAGCATACAGTACACTTTCCGAGGAAACAATCTCAAGTTCATAGCATCAATTCTATTGAAAAAGTTCCAACTATCATTTTTGGAGGTTTTGAATTTCCTCTCCCTACTGTCAAGAAAAAGTATGATATTCTTATTGTTGGGGATTTTCATATCCCCGTTGAGGTAACTTAGTGTTATTCGAAATTTCTCCGGTTCCGTGTTATTCGGAATGAGTTTGTTAACAAGACTTGATCAACCTTGTTAGTGGGTTCATTTTGATGATCACGAGATGGATGAAACTAGAAGGCACAACCTTCTGTACCCTCTTTTTACTTTCTGATATTTAGAATAAATAAAGAAAAAATAGTATTATCTGTCTGTTTTCTGATTTATCCGTGCATTAAAAAATAGTCCAAAAATAAAAGTGCTCCAAATGCCCTGCAAATTTAGTATGATTTTTTCTGGAATATTTGAGGATTTTAGGCACTGAAAACACTGTAGAAGGGGCAAGCACCAGGCCACGAGAGAGGAGGGTGCGCCCCCTGTCTCGTGGGCCCCTGGTGGCTCCCCTCCACTTATGCCAGCACCCACACACTTCATCTTCTACCCAAAAAAATCCCCATCCAGCTCAAGCACGAGTTCTGGCTCGTTTTGCTGCGATTTTCGATCTCATAGCTCAAAGCTCCATTCACAAAACTGCTTTGGGAGATTGTTGCTTGGTATGTGACTCCTCCATTCGTCCAATTAGTTTTTGTTCTAGTGCTTTATTCATTGCAATTTTTTGCTGCATAGGTGACCATGTTCTTGAGCTTGCATGTTAAATTTTTGAGGTCCCAAGCAATTCCAATGCATGATATAGGCTCTAGGCACTTGTAGGAGTAGTTCCTATCAACCTTGTTTAGTTTTATTCACTTTTATTTTGAAGTTACTAAAATTTCAGAAATTTTCAGAAAATGTTAAGGAGGCTTTTTAAAGGCTCTTCTAGCCAAAGCTCTCAGGAAAAACAAGCCAAGGAGAAGGAAAAAGCCAAGTATAATCTTCCTCGCTTAGCGGAAGTACGATCATGTGAATGGCCATGCGAGGATTTCTTGAAAGAAGCCGAAATTCATGAAGACTTTTATGCTTTAATCGAGACTGCAGGCCTCACTGGTTTTATCAACGACCGAATCAATCAGTATATCTTACTTACCAATACTTTCGTGCAAAACTTTTATTATTATCCTAAGAAATCACCGCCTGCAGTATCATTTCATTTATATGATGAATTCAAAGAAATGTCTTTATGCCATTTTTGCGCGGTATGTAGGATACCTTATGAGGGAGAATTAGATGAACCCCACCGTGAAGATGTGGTGGCTTTGTTAATACTATTGCTGTAGAGGAGCCAAAGAAGGGCTCCGAGGCGAAGGACTCTAGCATACACTTTCCTGTTTTACGCTATTTTGCTATATTTGCTAGTAGATGCTTGATTGGTCGTGGAAATAGTGGAAATTTGAGCATTCCAGATATTATTATTCTTCAACATGCTTTGCTAGGAGACAATACTTTTAGTATGGGTGCCGTCGTTGCTAAATGGCTAGCCCTAAATCGTACAAAAGGCCCCATTTTTGGAGGTATCTATGCTGCACGTCTTGCTAAACATTTTCAGATACCCATTAGGCACCATGAGGAGGAGGAGGAGACGAAATTACCTCCTCACATCTTAGATTACAAGAGCATGGCAGCACACAAGTTTATTGTTGACAACAAAGAGAAGACGCTCTTGTATAGACTTAGATTCAATAAGAAACACTTTGAGTTTATTATTTTGCCAGCGCCTCTGTTGTTTGATTTGCTTGCAGAAAATCGTCTTGTCACGCCGGAAGCGGTGAACAATCACCTAGCTCAAGCTTTTACTCCAGAACCTGAACCTGAGCTGGACCCTTATCGTGCATCATCTGTCCAGTGAGATCCAGAGATGACCAGCCAGTGTTATCCTGATTACACCTCCCAGTACACTGGGGAGAGTAGCGGCGGTCCTTGGTACTAGACCAACTTAGGCCAAAAGCCTAAGCTTGGGGGAGTACGTATTTCCCACCGACTTTACATTCATGTTCACACACTAGTCGTCGGTGCTCATACTCTTTCATTGTATTATCCATGCTAGTTTAAATTCCTTTTTCTAGTTTTCTTCTTGTGTGTTTGATAAACCTTGAGAAAAACCAAAAAAAATTAGTTAGTTTAATTTCCATGCTTGTAGTAGAAATTAAAATGAAAACCCAAAAAGATTTCTAGTTCTTCTTTTTACTTGTTGGGAGCTTTCCCATGTAAATAGTTTTATTTTCTTTTCTTTCCTTTGGGGGTCGAGAAGACCATATTGGAAATGCTTAGTGGCTCTTATATGGATGATTGTTTATTTAACTTAGAGCCTATATTACTTATCTTCTCTCTTGAGTTGAATGCTTGCAGATTCCAGCTTAGTCCAATGCACGTGCACTCCTATTATTATACACATCGTTCGGTCGTGCAAGTGAAAGGCAATAATGATGATATATGATCGACTTATTGGAATGAGAAAAGCTGGTATGAACTCGACCTCTCTTGTTTTTGTAAATATGATGATTCATCGTTCCTGGGTCAGCTATTATGAAGTAAATATATTTGCAATGACATTTAGAGATTATAGTTACTTGTGCCATGCTTGATTAGCTATGAGTTATAATGGTTTACCTTGCGTGCCAACATGCTATTAGAATGATTATGATGTGGTATGATGGGATGGTATCCTCCTTTGAATGTATTAAGTGACTCGACTTGGCACATGTTCACGCGTGTAGTTGAATCAAATCAACATAGCCTTCATGATATTTATGTTCATGGTGGATTATATCCTACTCATGCTTGTATTTGGTGTGAATTAATTTAAATGCATGCTTACGACTGTTGTCACTCTCTCAGTTGGTCACTTCCCAGTCTTTTGCTAGCCTTCACCTGTACTAAGCGGGAATACTGCTTGTGCATCCAAACTCCTTAAACCCCAAAGTTGTTCCATATGAGTCCACTATACCTACCTATATGTGGTATTCACCTACCGTTCCAAGTAAATTTGTATGTGCCAAACTCCAAACCTTCAAATGAAATTCTGTTTTGTATGCTCGAGCAGCTCATGTTACAACTAGGGCTGCCTATATCTTCCATGCTAGGTGGGTTATTATCAAGAGGAGTGGACTCTGCTCCTCATTCACGAGAAAGGGCCGGTAACCGGGATGCCCAGCCCCATGATCCAAAAAGATCAAAGCAAATCAAAATAATTAAACAAAACTCCCCCAGGGCTGTTGTATGTTGGAGGCACTCGTTGTTTCGAGCAAGCCATGGATTGATGCTTGTTGGTGGTTGGGGGAGTATAAACCTTTACCATTCTGTTTAGGAACTGCCTATAATGCATGTGATACAGCCATCTCATAGTTGTTGCGTTGACAGCAAAAGTATGCTGCTCAAAATGTTATTCAATCTCTATTTTAAGAATCGAGCTCTGGCACCTCTACAAATCCCTGCTTCCCTCTACGAAGGGCCTATCTATTTACTTTTATGTTGAGTCATCACCCTTCTTATAAAAAGCACCCGCTGGAGAGCACACTGTCATTTTCATTCATTATTATTGGTTTATATTGGGTATGACTTGACTGGATCTCTTTTACCATGAACTACAATGTTTAGTCAGTCCTTGATCTTTAAAGGTTCTCTGCATTTATGTTTTGCGGTCTCGGAAAGGGCTAGCGAGATACCATTTTGTTATATCATGTTATGATTATTTTGAGAAAGTGTTGTCATCCGAGTTTTATTATTATGGCTCGCTAGCTGATTATGTTATTGATATGAGTAATTGTGAGAGCTATGTGTTATTGTGAGTATGGTTAGTTCATAATATTTGCTGAAACTTGAATGCTGGCTTTTCATGTTTACAACAACCAGAGCAAACAGAGTTTGTAAAAGTTTTTCTTTATCACTTTCAGTTTATCAACTGAATTGCTTGAGGACAAGCAAAGGTTTAAGCTTGGGGGAGTTGATACGTCTCCAACGTATCTACTTTTCCAAACACTTTTGCCCTTGTTTTGGACTCTAACTTGCATGATTTGAATGAAACTAACCCGGACTGACGCTGTTTTCAGCAGAACTACCATGATGTTGTTTTATGTGTAGAAAAGAAAAGTTCTTGGAATGTCCTGGAAATCCACGGAGGCACTTTTTGGAATTAATAAGAATTTTTGGCGAAAGAATCAATGCCAGGGGGCCCACAGGCTATCCACGAGACAGGGGGGCGCGCCCCCCTAGGGCGCGGCCTCCTATCTCTGGGCCCCCTGGACCTCCACCGACGTCAACTCCAACTCCATATATTCACGTTCGGGGAGAAAAAAATCAGGGAGAAAGTTTCATCGCGTTTTACGACACGGAGCCGCCACCAAGCCCTAATCTCTCTCGGGAGGGCTGATCTGGAGTCCGTTCGAGGCTCCGGAGAGGGGGATTCGTCGCCGTCGTCGTCATCAACCATCCTCCATCACCAATTTCATGATGCTCACCGCCGTGCGTGAGTAATTCCATCGTAGGCTTGTTGGACGGTGATGGGTTGGATGAGATTTACCATGTAATCAAGTTAGTTTTGTTAGGGTTTGATCCCTAGTATTAACTATGTTCTGAGATTGATGTTGCTGTGACTTTGCTATGCTTAATGCTTGTCACTAGGGCCCGAGTGCCATGATTTAAGATCTGAACCTATTATGTTTTCATGAATATATGTGTGTTCTTGATCCTATCTTGCAAGTCTATAGTCACCTATTATGTGTTATGATCCGACAACCCTGAAGTGACAATAAGCGGGATACTTCTCGGTGATGATCGTAGTTTGAGGAGTTCATGTATTCACTATATGCTAATGCTTTGTTCCGGTTCTCTATTAAAAGGAGGCCTTAATATCCCTTAGTTTCCGTAAGGAACCCGCTGCAACGGGAGGGTAGGACAAAAGATGTCATGCAAGTTCTTTTCCATAAGCACGTATTACTATTTATGGAATACATGCCTACATTACATTGATGAACTGGAGCTAGTCCTATATCACCCTATGTTATAGCTATTACATGAGGAATCGCATCTGGCATAATTATCCATCACTGATCCATTGCCTACGAGCTTTTCACATATAGTTCTTCACTTATTTACTTTTCCGTTGCTACTGTTACAACTACTACAAAACCCCAAAAACATTTATCTTTACTTTTGCTACCGTTACCTTTATTGTCATACCACTTTTTGCTACTAAATACTTTGTTGCAGACACTAAGTTATCCAGGTGTGGTTGAATTGACAACTCAACTGCTAATACTCAATAATATTCTTTGGCTCCCCTTGTGTCGAATCAATAAATTTGGGTTGAATACTTTTCCCTCGAAAGCTATTGCGATCCCCTACACTTGTGGGTTATGACACCGCCTGATCCTTGACGTGAAGTGTCGCAGTAAATGACGAAGTCCTTCTTAGTATCAGGTGGGCCAAGCACTGGGGCTGAAGTCAGCTTGTCTTTGAGTGCCTGGAAACTTTCCTGGCACTTCTCTGTCCAATCGAACTTGACACTCTTGTGAAGCAGACCAGTCAGGGGACTTGGCGATCTTGGAGAAGTTCTCGACAAATCGATGGCTATAGCTGGCGAGTCCGAGAAAACTTCTGACTAGTTTGACATTGTTCAGAGGAGTCTAATTGAGAATAGACTGAACTCGCTCTGGGTTGATGGCAATACCATCCCTGGAGATGACATGCCCAAGGTAGGTCACTTCAGGAAGCCAAAATTCACACTTAGAATACTTGGCATATAGTTGATGTTCTCGAAGCTTTTTCAGAACAAGTCGAAGGTGTTGAACATGTTCTTTATTCTTTGAATATACCAGGATATCATCTAGATAAACCATGACGAACTTGTCGAGGTATTCCATGAATATATAATTCATCAATCGGGAGAACGTTGCTGGAGCATTGGTTAATCCAAATGACATGACAGTGTACTCGTATGAACCATAGCGAGTCACGAAAAGCAGTCTTGGGAATATCCTCTTGACGAACCCAGATCTGGTGGTAACCCAACCTCAAATCAAGTTTAGAGAATACTGAGGAACCAGCAAGTTGATCATACAGATCATTGATTCTGGGAAGCAGATATTTGTTCTAAATTGTTGCCTAGTTGATAGGTCGGTAATCTTGGACCAAACGATTAGTTCCATCCTTCTTCTTGACAAAGAGAGAAGGTGCTCCCCAAGCAGAGGAACTTGGACGAATAAAACCCTGATGAAGTGAAGTGTCAATTTCCTCCTTAAGCACAAGAAGTTCATGCACCGGCATCTTGTAGGGTAGCTTGGTAATAGGAGTTGTGCCCGGTTTCAAGTCTATGACAAATTTGACAACTCTAGCAGGGGGTATTCCTGGAAGTTCTTCTGGAAAGACATCTTCAATGTCACGAACTACTAGAATGTTCTCTATTCCCTCACGAGGTGAAGCATTCAATGTATTCAGAACATATATCTGATTCTCAGCATCCTGAGTTGTTCGGGCTGAGTATTGGACTGCCTGGCCAGAAGGGTGAGTGAGGTGGACTGTCTTGGTAGCACAGTCGATCTTAGCACTATGGGCTGTCAACCAGTCCATATCAAGAATGATGTCTATGTTAGATGGTCTGAGTACAATGAGAGAAGTCAGAAAAAGTAGACCTCTAATCTCGATTTGGTTGCGAAGGCATAACATTGTGGTCTGCTACTTGGATCCCGGAGATTGAATCGCTAAAGGACTAGGAAAATTTTCCATATCCAACCCATGCAGCCGAGCAAATTGTTGGGACACGAAGGAATGCGATGCTCCTGAATCAAAGAGAATAGAAGCTGGTATTGAATTCACGCGAAGGGTACCCATCACGATTTTTGGGGACTCATGAGTTTCTTCAATCTTGAAATGGGTGACTTGACCACAACTCATTACAGGCGTCCTGGCACTACCACTTCTGGGATGACGATTTCGGCCCCTCTTCTTACGACCAACAGAAGGACACGATGCATTCTACGGCTGACCCTTGTGACAATCGAGGGTAAGGTGTCCTGGCTGTCCACCCTAAATCGTTAGTTGTCTCGGCGGCAGAGGAAGACGAGGTGTAACATAAGATGGCCTTGGTGTTGGAGCAGGTCGGTGATGAACAATGTGTGGGATCCAGACTCGACGTTTCTGAGCAGGCTGACTCGAGGATGGGCCAACATCGCGGGTATGCTTGAGCGACTCCTGGTACTCAGTAACGGGTGCATGCAGGACGACGACCACGGGCAGGACGGCGGGTGGGTGCGGCCGGAGCATGCCGGGGACAGAGAGGATGGGGTCGGGTGTGGGCGCGCATGTAGGCGTGACCGTGGGCGCGGCGAGCGCGATAGGGGGCGCGTGCGGGCGTGAT